>NC_036851.1:12256099-12495447 GCF_002910315.2 Salvelinus sp. IW2-2015 | reverse complement strand
CCCCCAGCTCAGCCCCCAGCTGTGCCCTGGACACCATATGTGAATTGATTGCCCCCCATCTATCTTCAGAGTTTGTACTGTTAGGTGACCTAAACTGGGACATGCTTAACACCCCGGCTGTCCTACAATCTAAGCTAGATGCCCTCAATCTCACACAAATTATCATGGAACCAACCAGGTACAACCCTAAATCCGTAACCATGGGAACCCTCTTAGATACCATCCTGACCAACTTGCCCTCTAAATACACCTCTGCTGTCTTCAACCAGGATCTCAGCAATCATTGCCTCATTGCCTGCGTGCGTAAAGGGTCCGCGGTCAAACGACCACCCCTCATCACTGTCAAACGCTCCCTAAAACACTTCCGCGAGCAGGCCTTTCTAATTGACCTGGCCCGGGTATCCTGGTAAGATATTGACCTCATCCCGTCAGTAGAGGATGCCTGGTTGCTCTTTAAAAGTGATTTCCTCTCCATCTTAAATAAGCATGCCCATTCCAAAAAAAGTAACTAAGAACAGATATAGACCTTGGTTCAGCCCAGACTTGACTGCCCTTGACCAGCACAAAACATCCTGTGGCGTTCTGCATAAGCATCGAATAGCCCGCGCGATATGCAACTTTCAGGAAATCAGGAACCAATATACTCAGTCAGTTAGGAAAGCTAAGGCTAGCTTTTTCAAACAGAAATTTACATCCTGTAGCACTAATTCCAAAAAGTTTTGGGACACTGTAAAGTCCATGGAGAATAAGAGCACCTCCTCCCAGCTGCCCACTGCACTGAGGATAGGAAACATTGTCCCCACCGATAAATCTACGATAATCGATCATTTCAAAAAGCATTTTTCTATGGATGGCCATGCTTTCCACCTGGCTACCCCGGCCACCCCCTGCAGAAACTTGCTCAAGCCTCCCCCATTTCTCCTTCACTCAAATCCAGACAGCTGGTGTTCTGAAAGAGCTACAGAATCTGGATCCCTACAAATCAGCTGGGCTAGACAATCGAGACCCTCTCTTTCTAAAATGATCTGCCGAAATTGTTGCAACCACTATTACTAGCCTATTCAAGCTCTCTTTCGTATCGTCTCAGATCACCAAAGATTGGAAAGCTTCCGCGGTCATCCCCCTCTTCAAAAGGGGAGACACTCTAGACCCAAACTAGACCCAAACTGTTATAGACCTCTATCCATCCTGCCCTGCCTTTCTAAAATCTTCGAAAACCAAGTTAAACAGATCACAGACCATTTCGAATCCCACCGTACCTTCTCCACTATGCAATCTGGTTTCCGAGCTTGCGATATCTGGTTTCCGAGCCTAAACGATATCATAACCACCATCGATAAAAGACAGTACTGTGCAGCCGTCTTCATCGACCTGGCCAAGGCTTTCGACTCTGTCAATCACCACATTCTTATCGGCAGACTCAAAAGCCTTGGCTTCTCAAATGACTGCCTCGCCTGGTTCACCAACTACTTCTCAAATAGAGTTCAGTGTATTAAATTGGAGGGCCTGTTGTCTGGACCTCTGGCAGTCTCTAAGGGGGTGCCACAGAGTTAAATTCTTGGGCCGACCCTTTTCTCTGTTTGTATTGTGGATTAACTACTATGTTGTTGATCCATTCTCAGTTTTCTCCTATCATAGCCATTCAACTCTGTAACTGTTTTAAAGTCACCATTGGTATCATGGTGAAATCCCTAAGCGGTTTCCTTCCTCTCAGGCAACTGAGTTAGGAAGGGTGCTTGTATCTTTGTAGTGACTGGGTGTATTCATACACCATCCAAAGTGTAATTAATAACTTCACCAAGCTCAAAGGGATATTCAATGTCTGCTTTTAAATGTTTTACCCATCTACCAATAGGTGCCCTTCTTTGCGAGGCATTGGAAAACCTCTTTGTGGTTGAATCTGTGTTTGAAATGTACTGCTCGACTGAGGGACCTTTCAGTTAATTGTATGTGTGTGGTACATACAGTGGGGCAAAAAAAGTATTTAGTCAGCCACCAATTGTGCAAGTTCTCCCACTTAAAAAGATGAGAGAGGCCTGTAATTTTCATCATAGGTACACTTCAACTATGACAGACAAAATGAGAAAAAAAAATCCAGAAAATCACATTGTAGGATTTTTAATGAATTTATTGCAAATTATGGTGGAAAATATGTATTTGGTCAATAACAAAAGTTTATTCTCAATCATTTGTTATATACCCTTGTTGGCAATGACAGAGGTCAAACGTTTTCTGTAAGTCTTCACAAGGTTTTCACACACTGTTGCTGGTATTTTGGCCCATTCCTCCATGCAGATCTCCTCTTGAGCAGTGATGTTTTGGGGCTGTTGCTGGGCAACACAGACTTTCAACTCCCTCCAAAGATTTTCTATGGGGTTGAGATCTGGAGACTGGCTAGGCCACTCCAGGACCTTGAAATGCTTCTTACGAAGCCACTCCTTCGTTGCCCGGGCGTGTGTTTGGGATCATTGTCATGCTGAAAGACCCAGCCACGTTTCATCTTCAATGCCCTTGCTGATGGAAGGAGGTTCCTTTACACGGATCAGTCGTCCTGGTCCCTTTGCAGAAAAAAGCCCCAAAGCATGATGTTTCCACCCCCATGCTTCAAAGTAGGTATGGTGTTCTTTGGATGCAACTCAGCATTCTTTGTCCTCCAAACACGACGAGTTGAGTTTTTACCAAAAAGTTATATTTTGGTTTCATCTGACCATATGACATTCTCCCAATCTTCTTCTGGATCATCCAAATGCTCTCTAGCAAACTTCAGACGGGCCTGGACATGTACTGGCTTAAGCAGAGGGACACGTCTGGCACTGCAGGATTTGAGTCCCTGGCGGCGTAGTGTGTTACTGATGGTAGGCTTTGTTACTTTGGTCCCAGCTCTCTGCAGGTCATTCACTAGGTCCCCCAGTGTGGTTCTGTGATTTTTGCTCACCGTTCTTATGATCATTTTGACCCCACGGGGTGAAATCTTGCGTGGAGCCCCAGATCGAGGGAGATTATTAGTGGTCTTGTATGTCTTCCATTTCCTAATAATTGCTCCACAGTTGATTTCTTCAAACCAAGCTGCTTACCTATTGCAGATTCAGTCTTCCCAGCCTGGTGCAGGTCTACAATTTTGTTTCTGGTGTCCTTTGACAGCTCTTTGTCTTGGCCATAGTGGAGTTTGGAGTGTGACTGTTTGAGGTTGTGGACAGGTGTCTTTTATACTGATAACAAGTTTTAACAGGTGCCATTAATACAGGTAACGAGTGGAGGACAGAGGAGCCTCTTAAAGAAGAAGTTACAGGTATGTGAGAGCCAGAAATCTGCTTGTTTGTAGGTGACCAAAATACTTGTTTTCCACCATAATTTGCAAATTCATTAAAAATCAATGTGATTTTCTGGAATTTTTTTTCTCATTTTGCTGTCATAGGTTGAAGTGTACCTATGATGAAAATTACAGGCCTCTCTCATCTTTTTAAGTGGGAGAACTTGCACAATTGGTGGCTGACTAAATACTTTTTTGCCCCACTGTATATGAGTCAGTCATTCAAAATCATGTTAAACACTATTATTGCACACAGACTGAGTCCATGCAACTTATTATGTGACTTGTTAAGCGCATTTTTACTCCTGAACGGGTTGAATCATAGCCACGAGAAGTACAGTGGCTTGCGAAAGTATTCACCCCCCGTCGCATTTTTCCTATTTTGGTGCCTTACAACCTGGAATTAAAATTGATTTTTGGGGGGTTTGTATCATTTGATTTACACAACATGCCTACCACTTTGAAGATGCAATTTTTTTTTAATTGTCAAACAAATAACAAATACGACAAAAAAACTGAAAACTTGAGTGTGCATAACTATTCACCCCCCCAAAATCAATATTTTGTAGAGCCACCTTTTGCTGCAATTACAAATTCAAGTCTCTTGGGGTATGTCTCTATAAGCTTGGCACAACTAGCCACTGGGATTTTTGCCCATTCTTCAAGGCAAAACTGCTCCAGCTCCTTCAAGTTAGATGGGTTCCGCTGGTGTACAACAATCTTTAAGTCATACCACAGATTCTCAATTGGAATGAGGTCTGGGCTTTGACTAGGCCATTCCAAGACATTTAAATGTTTCCCCTTAAAACACTTGAGTGTTGCTTTAGCAGTATGCTTAGGGTCATTTGGAAAGTGAACCTCCTTCCCAGTCTCAAATCTCTGGAAGGCTGAAACAGGTTTCCCTCAAGAATTTCACTGTATTTAGCGTCATCCATCAATTCTTAAATTCTGCACAAGTTTCCCAGTCCCTGCCAATGAAAAACATCCCCACAGCACGATGCTGCCACCACCTTGCTTCACTGTGGGGATGGTGTTCTCGGGGTGATGAGAGGTGTTGGGTATGCGCCAGACATACTGTCGGAAGTGTACATACACTTAGGTTGGAGTCATTAAAACTCGTTTTTCAACCACTCCACCAATGTATTGTTAAATCAAATCAAATCAAATGTATTTATATAGCCTTCTTACATCAGCTGTTAACAAACTATAGTTTTGGCAAGTCGGTTGGTTAGGACATCTACTTTGTGCATGACACGTCATTTTTCCAACAATTGTTTACAGACAGATTATTTCACTTATAATTCACTGTATCACAATCCCAATGGGTCAGAAGTTTACATACACTAAGTTGACTGTGCCTTTAAATAGCTTGGAAAATTCCAGAAAATTATGTCATGGCTTTAAAAGCTTCTGTTAGGGTAATTTACATAATTTGTGTCAATTGGAGGTGCCTTTTTGCTTGACATCATGGGAAAATCAAAATAAATCAGCCAAGACCTCAGAAAAAAAATTGTAGACCTCCACAAGTCTGGTTCATCATTGGGAGCAATTTCCAAACGCCTGACAGTTCCAAGTTTATTTGTACAAACAATAGAACGCAGTATAAACACAATGGGACAACGCAGCCATCCTACCGCCCAGGAAGGAGATGCGTTCTGTCTCCTAGAGATTAACGTACTTTGGTGCGAAAAGTGCAAATCAATCCCAGAACTACAGCAAAGGACCTTGTGAAGATGCTGGAGGAAACAGATACAAAAGTATCTATATCCACAGTAAAACGAGTCCTATATCGACATAACCTGAAAAGCCGCTCAGCAAGGAAGAAGCCACTGCTCCAAAACTGCCATAAAAACTACGGTTTGGAACTGCACATGGGGACAAAGATCGTACTTTTTGGAGTAATGTCCTCTGGTCTGATGACACAAAAATAGAACTGTTTGGCCATAGTGCAAGCCGAAAAACACCATCCCAACCGTGAAGCACGGGGGTGGCAGCATCATGTTGTGGGTGTGCTTTGCTGCAAGAGGGACTGGTGCGCTTCACAAAATAGATGGCATCATGAGGAAGGAAAATTATGAAGATATTTTGAAGTAACACAACGGTCAGGAAGTTAAAGCTTGGTAGCAAATGGGTCTTCCAAATGGACACTGACCGCAAGCACACTTACAAAGTTGTGGCAAAATGGCTTAAGGACAACAAAGTCAAGGTATTTGAGTGGCCATCACAAAGCCCCGACCTCAATCCTATAGAAAATTAGAAGAACTGAAAAAGCGTGTGCGAGCAAGGAGGCCTACAAACCTGACTCAGATACACCAGCTCTGTCAGGAGGAATGGGCCAAAATTCACCCAACTTATTGTGGGAAGCTTGTGGAAGGCTAAGCGAAAAATGTTACCCAATTTAATCATTTTAAAGGCAGTGCTACCAAATACTAATTGAGTGTATGTAAACTTCTGACCCACTGGGAATGTGATGAAAGAAATAAAAGCTGAAATAAATAATTATTTCTGCTATTATTCTGACATTTCACATTCTTAAAATAAAGTGGTGATCCTAACTGACCTAAGACAGGGAATCTTTACTAGCATTAAATGTCCGGAATTGTGAAAAGCTGAGTTTAAATGTATTTGGCTAAGATGTATGTAAACTTCCGGCTTCAACTGTAGCGTTTCCCATGATGGCCAAAAAGCTAAATTTTAGTCTCATATGACGAGAGTACCTTCTTCCATATGTTTGGAGAGTCTCCCACATGCCTTTTGTCAAACAACAAGCGTGTTTGCTTATTTTTTTCTTTAAGCAATGTTTTTTTACTTGACACTCTTCCGTAAAGCCCAGCTCTGTGGAGTGTACGGCTCAAAGTTGCCCTATGGACAGATACTCCAGTGTCCGCTGTGGAGCTTTGCAGCTCCTTCAGGGTTATCTGTGGTCTCTTTGTTGCCTCTCTGATTAATGCGCTCCTTGCCTGGTCTGTGAGTTTTGGTGGGCGGTCCTCTCTTGGCAGGTTTGTTGTGGTGCCATATTCTTTCTTTTTTTTATAATGGATTTAATGGTGCTCCGTGGGATGTTCAAAGTTTTGGATATTTTTTTTATAACCCAACCCTGATCTGTACTTCTCCACAACTTTGTCCCTGACCTGTTTGGAGAGCTCCTTGGTCTTCATGGTGTCGCTTGCTTGGTGGTGCCCCTTGCTTAGTGGTGTTGCAGACTCTGGGGCCTTTCAGAACAGGTGTATATATACTGAGATCATGTGACAGATCATGTGATACTTAGAATGCACACAGGTGGACTTTATTTCACTAATTATGTGACTTCTGAAGGTAATTGGTTGCACCAGATCTTATTTAGGAGCTTCATAGCAAACAGGATGAATACATATGTACTCACCACTTTTCTGTTTTTTCTGTTTTAGAATTTTTTGAAACAAGTTCTTTTTTTCATTTCACTTCACCAATTTGGACTATTTTATGTATGTCCATTACATGAAATCAAAATAGAAATCCATTTAAATTACAGGTTGTAATAAAACAAAATAGGAAAATTGCCCAGGGGGATGAATACTTTTGCAAGACACTTTAGGGGTGCTGAGGGTTCTGCAGAATATCCCCTCCCCCCCAAAAATGACTCCTGAACTTATTTAGGCTTGCCATAACAAAGGGGTTGAATAGATATTTTCTCAAGGCATTTTTGAATCAAGACATTTGAAAACATTTAGAAAAACGTAATTCCACTCAGACATTATGGAGTATTGTGTGTAGGCCAGTAACAACAAAAATCTCACGTTAATCCATTACACAACAAAATGAGGAAAAAGTCAAGTGGTATGAATATATTCTGTAGGCACGGTATATTCTTCTTACTATAAAATCATATAATACAAAAAAAATGGCACAGGACTTATAAGCATATCTTGTCTGCTAAATGAACAAGCATACAGCCTATGGCACATAGGCCAACTCATATTTTGTTTTTCGGAATTACATTTTCTTCATATAGTATCATATTTCTTTAGTCCTGCCTAAAATAAATAATGCATTCATTTTGATGGTGTATAATACATAGATTTATTTTACTTTTTTAAATGTAGATGTTCCAAAGGCGTGCATCAGAGACCTGTATGCGGATTGCATGCATGGAGGCCTGGAGATGCTAAATGTGTTTATGTTAATTAATTGTCAATTACCGTGAGACCGGCAACCTTTTGCATGACAATAACCAGTTGACAAAATGTCTTGTCCGCCACAGCCCTACAGTATCTGTGATAAGAGGTTAGACACTGACAGTGTTCATTTTGGAGTAGGATTTCCTTAATATGGACATAATAAATGGGAGGATTAGTAATGCACTTCAATTAATAGATGAATCAAGCAGAGTTGGTCCATTGTTTGAAATTTCCCTATCAAATGGTGCAGCCTCATCAATCTAATAACTGTTGGAGGTAGAGCAGGAATGGGGAAGATATACCACGCGCAGAGATTCATTACAGTAAATCAATGGGGACCTTTTCTGCTTCTCCTGCTCATTTGGACATTTGAGCTGACTGCAATGGCTTATGATATTACCTTCATTTTTCAAATAACTTCCGGCGACACTTTATTTGGCTAATCCCAAGTGGATGGCTTGTAGATGTTCAGTAGATGTTCAATAACTTTCAACAACATTCCAACTAACTACAGTATCTACTAACCTTAACCCTTACCCTAACCCTTGATCTAACCTAAACCTAACCTTAACTGTTACCTTAGCAAGCAGTTGCTGATCAGCAGATCATTTGGTGATAGTATGACCATCTGTAGATCATCTATATGGGACTATCCAGATAAAGTGTAACCTAACTTCCCAAGTTTGGTCAGTAGTTAAAGTGCATGGGTACACAGTAGGGTATTAATAGTTCTGATACTGTCAGTAACGCAAATGTATTTCTCATACCTGCCGAAATGGACAACAATTAAACACCAATGCATCTCATAAACCGCCATGACAGACGTTTGTTTGTGACATCAATCGAGTCATATGGCTTGTTGTTTATACTCTCCTATATCAAATGAAGTGACCCGGTAGTGTTGGCAATGACATTGCCAATCATTTCCTTTCAGCAGAAGTTGTGCAGATGGTCCCCCCAGGTCCCTGCATGAAAAACTGCTGATTTAAGAGGAATGTCATGCTTAATTAATAGCAGCCCGTAAATGGAGGGCTTTCCACACAAAGACCGATATAAGCCACCACCATTCTGCCGCTCCTGCCAGCAGGCACATTCGCCCCTATGCATCTAGCTAGCGGCAAATCACTGAGCATCATCGAAATTCACAACGCAACCTGCTCAAACACGGGCTTAGCTACTGATGTTTCAATGAGGACAGCTCCTCTTTTCATGTGACAGTACCTTAATCCCGTCAGACTGGAGCCACACCAAGCTGACACCCCTATGGAAATGTGCTTTAATGACATTAATGGTAAGCCTTTTGAAAACAGAGAAGATGAAGGGCAGCGGGGAGCATGCAGCACAAAGTGCACTGACAAAAAGCCCTACCCTTAAAAACTAGTAGTGCACTGACAAAAAGCCCTACCCTTAAAAACTGGTGTCGGCTTTAATGCTGTTCTGGGAATAGACTCAGTGGCCAAAAGTATGTGGACACCTGCTTGTCGAACATCTCATTCCAAAATCATGGGCATCAACATGGAGTTGGTCCCCCCCTTTGCTGCTATAACAGCCTCCACTCATCTGGGAAGGCTTTCCACTAGATGTTGGAACATTGCTGCGGGAATTTGCTTCCATTCAGCCACAAGAGCATTAGTGAGGTCGGGCAATGATGTTAGGCGATTAGGATTGGCTCGCAGTCGGCGTTCCAATTTATCCCAAAGGTGTTCGATGGGGTTGAGGTCAGGGCTCTGTGCAGGCCAGTCAAGTTCTTCCACACCAATCTCGTTAAACCATTTCTGTATGGACCTCGCTTTGTGCACGAGGGCATTGTCATGCTGAAACAGGAAAGGGTCTTCCCCAAACTGCTGCCACAAAGTTGGATGCAGAGAATTGTCTAGAATGTTATTGTATGCTGTAGCATTACGATTTCCCTTCACTGGAACTAAGGGGCCTAGCCCAAACCATGAAAAACAGCCACAGACCATTATTCCTCCTACACCAAACTTTACAGTTGGGGCAGGTAGCGTTCTCCTGGCATCCGCCAAACCTAGATTCGGTCGTCGGACTGCCAGATGGTGATGCGTGATTAATCACTTCAAAGAACGTGTTTCCACTGCTTCAGATTCCAATGACGGCGAGCTTTACACCATTCCATTTTGATCTTAGGCTTGTTGGCCATGGAAACTAATTTCATGAAGCTCCTGACAAACAGTTATTGTGCTGACAGTGCTTCCAGAGGCAGCTTGGAACTCGGTAGTGAGTGTTGCAACCGAGGACAAACGATTTGTACGTACTACGCACTCGGCAGTCCCGTTCTATGAGCTTGTGTGGCCTACCACTTCGCGGCTGAGCCGTTGTTGCTCCTAGACATTTCCACTTCACAATAACAGCACTTACAGTTGACCAGGGCAGCTCTAGCAGGGCAGAAATTTGATCAACTGACTTGTTGGAAAGGTGGCATCATATGATGGTACCATGTTGAAAGTCTCTGAGCTCTTCAGTAAGGCCATCCTATTGCCAATGTTTGTCTATGGAGATTGCATGGGTGTGTGGTCGATTTTATATATGGTGTGGCTGAAGTTCAAATATGTAAACATACCTTGACGATAAAGATGCTAAGTGTCTTGGTTTTAGTGCATATAACCCACCTAGGCTAATACGCCTGTTGATTTTGATGGGCCAGTCACAAGAGCTGTATCTCCTTCACTAAGATGGCAGGAATCTGCTATTCACAGTGGCTCAGTGCAGTGTGGGATCTGTGGTGTACATAACAGCATACATACAGTACTTAGTATGTATAGGGCATACTGTACCTATCAGGAAACCAATTTTCACATGCAGCATAGCTCTGATAAGATATTCCTAATCCTCACATCCAGTCCTCATGCTGAAGGGGAAACAGGTCCATTGGTGCAGCCAGAGATATAAATAGGGCATGGTTTTATTCCACTCTCATAAACATGCAGATTGATTAGGGTCATTTTCTGCTAGCCTGCCTCCCTCCACCCAACCCCCTCCCTCCATTAGTGATGAAAACCTAGATTTATTGCCACGTTCGTCACTGCCACACTATAATTCACTGGCACATTGGCTGCATGCTTTTATGTAAATGAGCAATCGCAATAAGGCATATCAAAAAGCATGTCTCTGTCTCTCTGTTCATAGGAGCGCATACAGGTTGCCAATGGGCTGTTGTCAATCAGCCGACTGACGCTGTCCGATATTGGAATGTATCAATGTGTGGCTGGAAACAAGCATGGGGAGGTCTACTCCAATGCAGAGCTCAAAGTCATAGGTAAGGCAATACAAGGTGTGTGGGTGTACGTGCCTGACAGCCTACATACCGGTGCATGTATTGTATGTTGTACAGTATGCACGTTTGTTGTGTGCATGTTTTAGTGTCATAGCTAGTTTGTTTTTCCACTCTCTACCATCGCAGTGTGACCTCTAGCTTCTCTGTGATTGCCTCCTAATTAAAAGACATTCATTAAAAGATGAATGCACTGGGGTGCTGTTGATGTATGGCCATGCCACTGTGCTCCCCAGTCCCACCCATCTACCCTGTCAGTCCTGTTACTCAGGACCCTGTTCCCTGGCACAGGGCTGGCCTCCAGCTCTCCCTCTCGAAACCCATCTCCCACCACTCTTCATCATTGTTTTGCCATTGATTGGAATTAGATCCAACACAGCCAAAGTTCCCAGGTTGAATTAAACGTGGAGGAGGTAAAAACGTCATTGACAGCCCCTGGCACTAATTGAAGTGCTTTATAAAAGCAAAGGGAGGGAGGATCCTGGAGAGAAAAGGAGATGATCATCATAGAACTAATTTGAGCTGCAAAACAGACATGACATTTTCCATTTGTTTTTCTTAGAAAAGGATTCCCTGTTTTTTAAGGAGTGCAGTGTGTTGCACTCTCCTTCCTTCCCTGCCATTTCTACTCAACACATTACACGCCTCACTTTGAAGTAGACAGCAGCCATGCACGGGTGTATTAAAACCTTTAGGGGTTATACAGATAACGTACCATTGCATAATTATTTTTTTGTTTTGTGCTTTTTTTCAACATGTCTGCCTTTGACTCACTCTCTGTCTAGTCCATACAAGCTGGAGTGTGGAGTTTAGTAATCTCCTTGAGCCTTATTTACACTGGCTAAGACCTGCTCTAGCTCTGGCCAATGACAATGACTATCTCTAGCTCTGGCCAATGACAATGACTATCTCTAGCCAATGACAATGACTATCTCTAGGTCTGGGCAATGACAATGACTATCTCTAGCTCTGGCCAATGACAATGACTATCTCTAGGTCTGGGCAATGACAATGACTATATCTAGCTCTGGCCAATGACAATGACTATCTCTAGGTCTGGCCAATGACAATGACTATATCTAGGTCTGGCCAATGACAATGACCATCTCTAGGTCTGGCACAATGACAATGACTATCTCTAGGTCTGGCCAATGACAATGACTATATCTAGGTCTGGCCAATGACAATGACTATATCTAGGTCTGGCCAATGACAATTACAATGACTATATCCTTGATGTATATGTTGTTATTTCCTGTGACATCACCAGGAAAGACTCTGGACCCAGTATACTAAGGCCCTGAGGTTCTCCTAGTTCAGGTCATGTGTTCAGGATAAACTCATGTCTTTACGCTCATGTCATACATGTTGAAAGTTAGACTTAAAAAGTAAAGGGGAAGGGAAATGAGTTTTTAACATGCATGTGTTGTCTTAGCTGTTGCCCCAGATTTCTCCCAGAACCAGCTGAGGAGCCACACAATGGTGAAGGAGGGAGGAGATGTGCTGATGGAGTGCAGGCCCAAAATGTCCCCCTGGGGTGGGATCTCCTGGAGGAAGGGCAGTGAGACTCTACAAGAGAGCAACAGGTAAGCTAACAATCTCTCTCTCTTTATTAGGTAATCCCTCTCTCATAATGGGGTTGATTTCCTAAACACTGGGGTTACTGTGGGATTTGTTCAGGTATGGTACCCTGGAGGCAATGTTCTTGTAGTATTGATAAAGAGCAAATGCCAGACACCCCTGGCTATGATTACTGTATGTTTACCTGGCTTGATGTTATATATCTGGTCATATTAGTGATTCTATTCCTCAATGTTACAGAGTCCCTCCTTGACTGTTAACATTTTATATCCAGCCTTGGGTTAAAATAAATATTGGAAGAAACGTCTCTGTCTGTATACCTACCTGCTTCAGATGTAGACTCCTGTAGGCCAGTGTTAATTTTGTCAAGAATAACTAAGACGAAAAATATTAGTCAACAACCTATTTTTCCTGACGAAAACGAATGACGATAACGAGACGAGATGCCATGGAAAAAAAGACAACTATTCTAAGTGACTTTTCATTTGAGATGACAAGAGGAGAATTCCATGCGAGACTAATGGACATTCAATTTGACAGGAAGCTCCTTTTCATCTGTTTTGTCCAATCATAAGCAAGCATACCTTTGCAGAATATAATGCAAACCTCTTTTAGTTAAACAGGCTGATTGAGCTGATATACAGTATCTACAGACATTTCATTTGTAACAATAATGTTTACTGTCTCTTACTTTCATATTGGCTGTTTAAGCTTTTTTCCAATTTGCTTTTTCCCGTTTGGAAATACTAAAGCTATTTGCTGAAAATTAGGAGTACAGTAATAATTCTAGCATTGTTGGAAATGCTCAGATTCTCCCCTTTTAAGGGAATCACTGTCATTTACCTCATCACAAGGTGGAGAAAAACTGTAGGCCTAAATGGTTTAACCTGTAGCCAATAGCAATGTTGCCAGCAATACAAGGGAAAGACCTTGTCAGCTGTACAACTGAAATGTGTCTTCCGCATTTAAACCAACCCCTCTGAATCAGAGAGGTGCAGGGGGCTGCCTTAATCAACACCCATGGTGCCTGGGGAACAGTGGGTTAACTGCCTTGCTCAGGGGCAGAACAACAGATATTTACCTTGTCAGCTCAGGGATTCGATACAGCAACCTTTCAGTTACTGACCCAACGCTCTAACCACTAGGCTACCTGCCACCCCAGGATAGAAGGCCTAGTTAGACAAGGCTATCTTAATGTGCACATAGAAGTTGGAGGTAAAATAAATGAGGAAAATGTGATTGTCATAACAGTGACTAAAACAAGATGAAAATTGTCCAGAGTTTTAGTTGACTGATAATAACTAAAACCATGAAGGTTGAAATGACTCAAATGAAATCTAAAATATCTGACACAATTCAACACTGCCCGTAGGCCTAAATTCAATAAGGTTTTCAAGTCACTGAGTGTACAAAACATTAGGAACACCTTCCTAATTGCACCCCCCTTTGTCCTCAGAACAGCCTCAATTTGTCAGTGCATGGACTACACAGTGTCGAAAACGTTCCACAGGGATGCTGGCCCATGTTTACTCCAATGCTTCCCACAGTTGTGTCAAGTTGGCTGAATGTCCTTTGGGGGGTGGACCATTCTTGATACATACGGGAAATTGTTGAGCGTTAAAAACTCAGCAGCGTCGTATTTCTCGACACAAACTGGGGGTGCCTGGCACCTACTACCATATCCCGTTCAAAGGCACTTCAATATTTTGTTTTGCCCATTCACCCTCTGAATGGCACACATTCACAATCCATGTCTCAGTTGTCTCGTGGCTTAAAAATCCTTCTATAACCTGTCTCCTCCCCTTCATCTACACTGATTTAAGTGAATTTAACAAGTGACATCAATAATGGATATGTTTGGAATGGAGAGTTTTGTTGATTGATTTGGGGTTTTGCACTGCTGTGACACTGTGATATGTTCCAATGGGATGATTAATTCAATAGCAGTGGCTATATTATGGTTGAATGGATGGATGTTGTCTTGTAACCCTGTTGAGATAGTGTATATGTTTCCTAACATCAATAAGGGATCATATCTTTTACCTGGATTCACCTGGTCAGTCTTTATCATGGAAAGAGCAGGTGTTCCTAATGTTTTGTACACTCAGTATATAATGCCTGGTGTAATTCACAGTGTAGATATACACCACAAACAAACCAGTGTCAGTACTGAAGGTATAATTGGTTTGTCCAGTACTTATGGGTGTCCTGATATGCCCCTCGCTGTGCAGAATCCGGGTGCTAATCAAGCACTTTTCGCCCTCTGTGGGGGTGTGTGGGTGACTATACCAGTCACTGTCTGCTGACATGACGCGCTTTTCTGGGCTAAAGTGTTAACTGCTAACAGTGACAGGAGAGTAGGGTGTGTGTGTGTGTGTGTGTGTGTGTGTGTGTGTGTGTGTGTGTGTGTGTGTGTGTGTGTGTGTGTGTGCGTGTGCGTGCGCGTGGCATCAGGGGTCTGGTCAGTCAGACTGTCCTGATCCAGACAGCAGCTGCACCCCTTTTTGTGGCACAACTCTGACAGCAGGACTGTGTGCACAGTGTCTGGTACGTCTTGTCATAGTTTACATATACACAAAGAAGTGTTGGCTCTAAACAAAGTGGCCCTGCATTTGCATAGTGGTTACGCTGCTGGTGCCCTTCAGTTGCCCTGTATACTTATGTATATGATGCTGTCTCCCTAGCAGACTGATCAAGGCTGGAATTCTGAAGCACATCAGGTTTTATTAATAAAATATGTATTTTTCTCTTTCGTCATCCCCTCTTGAACTGACAGCTTGAATCTTGGTTGAACTGTGAGGTAGCAACGGATTACACACAAAAAAAATGAGGGTTCCTCAAAGTTTCTTTGGGAAGAGTGATGGTTCCACTGAATAAAAAGAACTGACCCAAAGAAACATTTGAGCCATTCAATGTCTCTTTGCAGTTCAAGAAAGGGTTCTTTCCTCTTTTAGTGATAATTCAAATGTGGGGGTGGCGGTTTATTAGAATATTTTTGAGGCACTGATTTGCTCACAGCTTTTTTTGTGCAACCGTGAGTGAGAGTGTCATTCCAACATCTAATCTGTTGTGTTATGCCATTACATGTTATATATGACAATGCCAGTGAAGGTGTCTTGTGAAGTAGTTCTCAATTCTCTCTCAGCTGTTCCTGTGAAGTAGTTCTCAATTCTCTCCCAGCTGTTCCTGAGCTAGCACCCCTGATTCATCATACAGTATGGCATTTTAACAATACACTATCAAGCCAGAATAAAACAACTCTGTGTTGTTCTACAAAGACACTTTGAGATTGACAAAGGTTCTAGGTTTATAGAACCGTTCACCATAAAGGTTCTATAAAGAACCATAAAAAGGGGTTCTATATAGCCCCAAAAAGCATTGTAACCATAGAGGATCCCTTTTTTGGTGCTAAATAAATATAAACCTTTTTAATTGTTCTTCATAGCACTGTAGATGTTCCATTTAGAACCTTATGAACATGGTTCTCTGTAGAACCTTAAAAAAAAAGGTTCCATATAGCACCAAAAAGGGTTCCGCTATGGTTACAAGCCAATAGAATCATTTGTTTTTATTGTGTATGCTTTTCCCTTTCCATGGTTTCCAACACAGATATCCACTGAGCTACAGTAACTGATCATTTTGATTTAACATCCTGCTTGTAGCCTATGGATATGTTTGGAATGGAGAGTTTTGTTGATTGATTTGGTGTTTTGCACTGCTGTGACACTGTGATATGTTCCAATGGGATGATTAATTCAATAGCAGTGGCTATATTACGGTTGAATGGATGGATGTTGTCTGGTAACCCTGTTCTTCCCTGCTGTTTTGTGGGTCCTTGTTGTTTCACTATGAGCTTGTTAGAAGTAGATAGATAGTTGAGATATACTGTATATGTTTGCTGTAGCGGAGAGGCCTACCAGAACTCATATACTGTATGGTATTTTAATGTTCTGATCGGGACTTGTTGGAAACAAAGGCAAAAGTGGATTATTAAATCTGGACCAGTGCCCCATAAACACAATCTATCATAATAATATGCTATTCACAAAGGGAATTATATTACAATATCTCTAGGTCTGTGTTCTTGTGGAGTCCTGAATTGAACTTGAAAAGTAAATTGTCATGCTTTTACTTTGTAAATGCTATTCAGCGCAGACCACCTCTTTGACACAGAGGTAATTAAAAAGAAAAATGTGCAGATAACACGTTTGCTCGCATCTGTCCCAGGTTGTATTGTGCTGGATGAAATCTTGTCAGGATGCTGGATTGCATTGTCAATAGGTGGAACCCTGCCAAATTACTTTTTTGCAGAACTGGAAAAATGTGTGAGGCATTGAATGTGTTGTCTCTACTCTTTCTTGCTTTCTTTCTTTCTTTCTTTCTCCTTCGCCCCATTTCTCTCTATCTCTCTCTCTCTCTCTCTATCAGTTTCTCTCCCTCGCTATCTCTTCCTCTCTCATCCCAGTCTCATTCTCTCTCTCACACACACACACACGAACACACATTGCTCAGACATACAAACCTACTTTGCACCCAAGTTGTCCTGCCCTTACTGGACCGCATACATCTCATGCTATGAAAGTAATCATCACCTGTTCTTGTCGTCATTTAACATATTGTCGTCACTTCGAAAGGACTGTGTTACTGGAGGATGAATGCTTTGATAACCGTTGTGATTTAGAGGTAGTTGAAAAATCTTAACATCATATGTAAAGTGAAACTAGTTCACCATGCAAATGAGAGGACCACCGCGGCTTTGCTTTGTCCATCCCAGATCGATTATACCAGTAACACAGTTACTGCACTTGAGAGTAATCGATAATCACATTTATTGTCTTGAAAATTAGGTGTGAGCAGGATGTGGCGGTACACCTGCTCAGGAGCGTGCATAATCAAAGGCGGGAGGGGGGTGTGTGTTGTGAACCCCTTTTGTTCAAGATTAATTGGCCTAATTGCGTTAGCGCTCCACTGTGGCTTTAGAGGGAGGGGAGCCAGTGTCACCAGCTGGGTAATCCATCTTCATAGCAGCAGCTCTTTTTTTCTGCAAGAGACCAGCAGAGGGGGGGGGGAGTGGGGTGTGGGGGGGGGTTGTCTTATCTCTCCCAGACAACCCTGCAGGGACCCGGTTTAGATGACATCAGCTGGAACAAAGCAGTTGAGAACGCAGAGCAGGGTCTTGCTGATGAGTGTATAAGTGGGCCGTGTCAGGCAATGGACCGTTGCCTAAAAACATGCCATTTCAATATGTCACCACTGAATTGGAAGAGAGAGGGAAAAAAAACGTGTTGGCCCCACACACCAGACCCACACACTCAACTGTCTCTGTATGAGTGGCCACCGCCCGCCCGCCGGACGTGCCGACATTCTGTTTTCCCCTCATCTCTTCTCCCTAAATTTAAGGCAGTCTTTCAAAGGGCTGTTTGGAGTTATCTTACACCACAGCGGCACTCGTAGGGGAGAGCCATTTTTTTCATTCGGCGTAACTATGTCAAGGGAAATATAGATACGTTAAGGGAAATATAGATATCTTTCTATCAAAGATATCTACATATATTTTGAAACATTGTATATCCCTGGAAATAAACAGAGGTATGTAAACATAACAGTTTTGAAAACATTTAACATAGGCTTAAGCCCTGGTGTAACCTCATATCCCAGCGATAATGCCTGAAGAAAACACTTCAGCTGTGGCCGAGAGGGGGAGCGAACCGCACTGAGGAATACATTTTTCATCATTTGAATCACACAAATGCGATTGTCTTCAAAATACTATGCATATTATGCATAAAATGGACAAATGTAATCATTATTTGTATGGGGTATATTGATTATCTATTGACTCAACTTGCCCCTTGCTAAGTGACACAATTTACCCCAAAGCAACCATTTTGACTATATTAGCTACAAGGATGCACTTTCATGCTAGGTTTAGGACCTCATATTGTAGCTTATAGAGACCCCAAAGTATGTATAAAACAGTCTTTAAACAGACTACTTTGGTGTAGATACAAGCATCATGAAACCTATAACACAATAAATACATTTTACTTTGTAAAATTGTTCTTCTGTTTTTTACCTAGCTTGCTTATCACTTTTCCCATGTGGTTTCTTCCTTCACAGACTCCATGAAATGATGACCTCTTCCTAAATATTTGGTCATATAATTCAAGTTGTGTATGGTTTCTTAGAAACAGTGGGGTGGCTCAACTAACCCTTTGGCACAATTTACCTCATCCTGACCTACAAATATTTCAAAATATGTTTTGGTCCTTTGATATAGTTGCTTGGCTTCGGATGGAAGTCTTCAACTGATGTGTAAGTGGTACAGATAAACTGCAGTGTGTTTTGGTGTGCTGTGATGCTGTAACCCATTGTGTGTGAAGCACAGGGGTTTTATTGCCTTGGTGAGATCTGTTTAGGGGCTCTATATTAGTTTGGCTGTTGTATATGGAAGGAGGAAAGAAAAGTAGATTGGTTAGTGTCAGTTAAGAATAACAGATGGCAAGTTTATTCAGTCAAAGCCATGGTATGTTCTCATTAAGACTAAACGTAATGTAGCGCTAACATCTATCTAATTGCTGTGTAGAATTTTTACTGAAGTTGTACAAATGAAGTATTATATACGACAAGAAGTCCCAGTCAGTAGTGATTGTATTTTATTGTAATGTGTAGGCTTCTGCAAAAATGGCTGTATCATGAGCGATAAAGTAGATTAAGTTAACTTCCAAAGATGTCATGCAGAGACCATCTTCTTTTAAACATTAACCTCACGTTAAATCTATTCTTGTAACTTTCACCTTTATTATATGTGGCCAGATGGAATTGTTCTACCTTATTACTGTATAGAATAGGCTACCTTGATTGCTTTGTGCACTTTAAAGAAGTGCACTGTGTTTTGACTTTTCAGCTGTTTCTACCACTCTCTCTTGAACTCATAATTGGTGGCTTGTCAGGCCTTGATGCCTGGCCGGGGGTGTTTAACATACAACGCTTGTAGAATATTCTCCCTACATCCCTGTAGAGTGGATAATGGATTGAGTGGTGGAAATAAGGCATAGCAGGGGTTTCTGCGTCAGGGTGTTGACTGTTGACTGCTCCACCATATTGAGGGTGACAGGGACGGGAGTGAGATTGCTCCAGATCTAGCCACGCTTTTGGCCCATCTCTATCCCTTCCTGCAAAGCAAGAGGAAAAGAGATGGCTCTCACATAAATGAAGTGATGTCTGCCAGAGTGAACTCCATTTACAGACCCCATCTGCTATGCCAGACACACTCCAGAATGAATCAATGTCAGGAAGGAAACCAAATGTGGAATGAGTATCAGCACATTTTTATAAGTGTCCACAGAGGAAGCTTGTGATGCATTTACTTACATTGACTTCGTATAAACGATTTTGCACTCAGTCATTACTCAGACATGATTAAGTGTCACACTTGCACTTTTTAAAATGTAATAATACGATTTTCATCAAACGATGCTCAAAGTTACATTATGAAATCTTAACATGAAACAGATGCGTTGTTATTAAAGAGAGGGATTAGCCCAGAGCACTGTTCATTCATTTCAGAGGTGCCATGCTGTTGTGCTTATTAAAAAACATTGGTTATCATGTTTGAATGTCACTTCGCATTTTTTCTCATCACGTCTCTAATTTCCTCATTTGATTCTAATTGAACATCTGCTTGGAAAAGTGGAGATCTGGATCTCTGCGGAGGTGCCTGTGACACGTCGCGTTCCGACTGGAATATTGAGAGGTTCTGCAGCCTAATAAACATATCTCATTTCCTCACCTTGAAGGGAGGCACACCACCTGATAAGTTGTTTGGGCAGCTTATGGTGCTCATGGTCATTTAGCAATAGACTCTGTCTTCAGATGTTGTGTTGGCTGGGCTGGGAATGTCACATGAAGGGGAATGGCCCTCCAACCTGAGGACGAGAGCAGGCTGGAGCTCTGCTGGGGTACTCTGACAGCTCCACACACTCACACACATATGTGTACAGTACACGCACGCACGCACGCACGCACGCACGCACGCACGCACGCACGCACGCACGCACGCACGCACGCACGCACGCACACACACACACACACACACAAACACACATGTTCAAAGGCACACACAAATACGAATGGATGCACTGACTGGAGCACATCCCAGCACAGACAGACAGACACACACACACACTCCTCCGTGCAGTCTTGATTTCACCTAAACTATGTTGTGGCTTTTATCACTTAAATAGTTTTAACAGCTAACCTTAACTTGATCTATCAAGATGTGCGGCGCTAGTGCATAGAGGATTCATGTTTATTGATGATTTCCCTCTCCAAAAAAAAGTCAATTAATAAGAAACACATCACATATTTTTTTTGTTTACCTTTATTTCACTAGGCAAGTCAGTTAAGAACAAATTCTTATTTACAATGACGGCCTACCAAAAGGCAAAAGGTCTCCTGCGGGGACGGGGCCTAGGATTAAAAAGAAAACTATAGGACTAAACTGTTGATGTTATATTTTATACAGTATATGTTTTATATTTTTACAGACATTTTATAGACTATTTTTATTCAAGTAAATCATGTGTTGATACCAGTGCTAGATTCATCGAAAACACTTTATTTGGATAGTCCATCTGTAGATGCTCTACAGACTATCCGTAACATTTCAACTAAATATCGACTAACCCTAGCCCTCACACTTATCGTAACCCTAAACTTAACCCTTACCCTAACCCTTATTCTAAACCTAAGCAGTTGCTTATCAACAGATAGTTTGAGATAGATTAATGCAAAAACATGCCACTTAATGATCAAGCTATTTCTGATCATATCAAGTTAGCTGAACCCTTGTTCCCTTTCTTGTAAGGGTTGTAAAACAAGCTCAAGGAAGTTAAGTTGATCGACTTAACCCAAATAAATATTAACCTGGAGATTTTTGCTGAGATTAGGTCAAAACCCTTTGCTGAGATTAGGTCAGAATCATCTTTACTTGTCCACGTGCCATGTTCTTCTCTACGGGATTATTTTTTATCTGGGAGAGACTGCTGCTGATATCGTTTTTCAAAGAGAGAATGTGCCAGCACAGCACAGGTAATCCATCTTGGTTCCCGACAATTTCTTTGGAACCGGTGTGTGTGTGTGTGTGCGCTCCTTATTCCTGAAGGATACCTCAGCCAGCGCATGAGGAGGAGATTAATATCAGTGGAAGGGAATATATTTTGAGAGCAATTTGTGATTAGAGGAAGGATCCTGTAGCAGTACATCCACACAGCCCTCTGTGGACCAGGCAGATAAACACTCCACTCCTTCCAATGCAATTACCAACACAATCCCATCCTGTTCTCCTGTTTCACAGTCGGAAATGAAGACAATGTAAATCAGGAGCTTTGATTAAGACAGCTACCTGTAATAAGTAGTAGCTCTGCACCGCATTTAATTCATACACATACACTGAGTGTACAAAACATTAGGAACACCTTCCTGATATTGAGTTGCACCCCCGTTTGCCCTCAGAACAGCCTCAATTCGTCAGGGCATGCACTCTACAAGGTGTCGAAAGCATTTCACAGAGATGCTGGCCCATTTTGACTCCAACGCTTCCCACGGTTGTGTCAAGTTGGCTGGATACATACAGGAAAGATACATACAGGAAACTTTTGATTGTGAAAAACCCAGCAGCCTTGCAGTTCTTGACACACCCAAACCGGTGCACCTGGCGCCTACTACCATACCCCATCCAAAGGCACTTAAATATTTTGTCTCGTCCATTCACGCTCTGAATGGCACACATGCACAATCTATGTCTCAATTGTCTCAAGGCATAAAAATCATTCTTTAACCTGTCTCCTCCCCTTAATCTACACCAGGGATGTGCAACTGGTGGCCCATTTTTGGAGGCCCGTGGTCCAATTTTTTAAATATATTTTTTTTATTTTTTTTATTTTGGTCTGTGTGTTTTTTAGGGGAAGTCAGTCAGGGTCACAAGTTACTGTTGAGATTTATAATAATAGAATACATAAGGTGCAATTCATACATTTAGTTGTGCATCAGCAGCCACTCAATTAGCCCATGTTAGCAAAAAAAATTTGGATTGGTAAATTAGTCTAGCGGCCAGCTACCTAAACTTGTAGTAAGCATGATCGAATTACTATAGAATTGTAGAACTGAGTGAAATTAGTTATATTATTGCCAAATCTCCTCTCCGCCCCATGGCAAAATGTGAAGAATTGCAGGAAATGAACTTTAAAACAAAAAATGTTGTTCTTCACTGTCACGTGGGGGGGCGCTAAAATATTTTGCTTACAAGGGTGTGGATATGGGTACGCACACTGCGGCCCTTCATGATGAGTTACGTTTTTTGGGGGCCTCCACCTACATCAAAGTTGCCCATCCCTGATCTACACTGATTGAAGTGGATTTAACAACTGACATCAATAAGGGATCATAGCTTTCACCTGGATGCCATGGAAAGAGCATGTTCTGTACACTCGGTGTATAAAAGCATATTCAGTCAGAAAAGCTTATGTATTAAGGAATGCCTAGGTTGCATTAGCCATGAAAAATCTGTCTGTTAGATCCATGGGGAATCACTTGTCATTTCTCTCTTTATGTGAAGGTGGTGTAAGAGGGAATGTTTGGCACCTCGTTGTATTTGTTTCACAAAGTAGAGATTAATACTTCCTTTGCAGGCTAACACCCCTGTCCCCTGGCTGTGTTTTGATTAAGCTGCATATTGCCATGGAAACCGTATTAATGCTACAGAGTGCCCTGGAGACAACGGTCAACCGGGAGAGAACTGAAAGGAAATGTCATTTCACGTATAGCCTGCAATTCAGTCTTTTTTCTTCCTCCATCTTTAATGTAACTGAAAAAAAGAAAAAGGACCCACTCAGTGCATTCTGCTAGTTTCAGGGTAGAGCAGGGTAAATCATATGTACTGTGACAAGGGGAATGAGTCCTTACTGTCAATCATTCTTCTTCTTTCTGTCAGACATGTACACTCAACTAGAGCTCTGTGCAACACTGGCGCCAGATGCACTCCTCATACTCCTGTTGTGCTTTGATTGACGTGTGCAAATGATCTCTGTAGGGTAGGCCTTCTAACAGTAGCTTGAACTTCCAAGCATTGTGTTGTGTTCATTGCTGTTATTCTCAGCATTACTCTCCATGATGTACTGTTCTGTTCATCACATCATTGTTGTTAATAATTAGTGCATTCGGTGGTCTACAGTTCCAACGTTCTGCTATTTAAGCAATGTGTAAGCTTTGTGTTATTAAGTACATTTAGTCATCAGGGCTTCCAACTTTTGAAGATAGCTTGGTTGTGAGATCTCCTATCGTGAATGATCTCCTATCGGCTCCAGCCCTAGCTGGAGGGGTATGGGGATCCCCTCCCCAGGAAAGAAAATAGCTGTTTTAAAGCTAACTTCCTGCTATTATACATGTTTTCACATGGCTTAGTCCCATGACCAGGGTGAAATAAAAACCATAGGTCAGGTGTATTCAGGATCATTTTAAAGTTCAATAAACACTGAAAACTCAACAACTTGGTTTGAAGTTCATTTGAGATTATTTGGAGATGGAATTTAGAGTATGCTAGCTGGGGAAACATTGATGTTTGGTTCTAAAAGGCTAATATTAATGGCTGGTGGCAGTAGCCAACCATAGGATGGATTGCAGTCTGTCCTTGTCCATAACAAACAAATATGTTAACATGTAATTCATTTGCGTGAACTCTCCGTTTAAAATAGGACCGGAGAAAGTCTTGCCTAAAGGTAGCTCTCCAAAGGGGGTTGGCCACCCCTGATCTATGTTTCCCTAATACTGGGGGTTTGAATATGGTCATGTGACATTTGATTTCTACACATTACCTTACATTCAAGAAAAATCTAATGAATAATGACAAGTATCAGATTTCAAATAGCCTAATTACTCCAGAGAAATTGGTTAGAAGTGAAATAATAAAAGTATGGGGAATAACAGTAGTGTTTTTTCTGAGATAAGCACACTAATTAGTATATATTTTAGCCCTTTGTAGGGGATGTGAAAGACCAAATAAATGATAGCCTCAATCTGCCCCTACACCCAACCCAAATGATCTTTCAATGTATTGTTGTCCCCCCACTAGAATCAGTTACATTGGGTTCACAATTTGTTTGGGCAAAATAATGTTAATAATACAGCTAGAAATTCAGGCTAAATTCCCTCTGAATGTTGTTACAGCCTAATGAACGTAGTGCTAAATTGCCAATGACCAAACAAGGTGAAAAATGTAGGCTATGGATCTGGGCTAATGCAAGTGGTGGATTATCAAGTTAGTAGGCTAGGTTATGTTATCACATGCTGTCAAAAATAAGCATTCTGTTGACAAGTTGCACTGCTGCTCTTTTGACAATTTAGCTCATAAACTTTGATCACATGAGAACAAACCTGCCTGTCCAGTCTGCCGTGGCTGCTCCACTCTAATCGTGAGGGCCATTTCTTTACAAACACAAATCCAGTCGCCTTGGTTCTGACCCAATCACAAGCTCAATCTGCCGTGGTTCACAGTGGTAGGAAAATGATGGATCTCTCGGGTGAAGCTGCCGCAGTTACAATCAAGAAATAAAACCAGCACTTTTTTCCATGCGTGAGAAATAAGAGGCGTGGCGTGTGAGCGTGTGAAGAGGGTCAAATGTGTGTCTCTCGCCCAATGCGTAAATTGGCAGCACTGAGTCATACAACACTTACTGTACCTGTATCCATCCACCTTTAGGTAGATTTGTCACACACTACAGTCTAGACACTATAGTCACACTAAACTCTGATATATTCAATGCTTATGGCAGTGTCATCATAAATATGCAGTTTGAGTGACATTTGAGTTCTCTCCTGTTGTGGGGGTGTCAGCCCGACCGTTAGATGAGCTGCCATTTGTATGTGGTTGCACCTCATTTTACAGCCGATAACTGTAAATCATTTTCTATCATAACGACATCAATTCCTGAATAATTTGGTAGAACTAACAGTGCATGTGACAAGCTAAGAGGTATTGGCACAAGCCTACATAGGGCAAAAATCAATATCAATTACAGTGCTATTGGAGAATTGTCAGAGGTAAATGCTCAGGTGTCCCTATTTTACCAATGTCAGGCAATCGGTTTGTTGTCTAAGTGATAAAAAAACACCTCATTGCCACACATATTATTGTAGACTGTAATTGCCTGTTAACCTTGGGGCTGACAACTTTAAAAACAGTGGTATGCACTCTGGATTTATCTCGATGGTACTGTGAAAATAGACTTCTCTGTACTTTTCCCATTGAGTTGAACTACACACTGCATTCTGCGTCATATACTCCGGCTTTGGTTTTGCTGGGTCAAATCTGTGCAGTTTGACTTGATTTACGTGTCCGACAAGGCCGTTCCTCTCAAACACGGAGCTCTTAGGGGAATCTGGGGAGAGACAGAATTTCCGTTTATCTTGTGATGTCAGAATTTCACACCCTACACTTCAGGACTTTAAAGCAGTCAGGAGTATAGATCAAAACGTGAAGTTGGGTCCAACCTCTTGTCCTGTTCAGAGAATAGGGTGACCTAGCCTTTCCCCCTATAGACACCTCATCTGAGCTTTTCCTATTCACCCCTGGAGCAGTGTTACTACCACCGACGCTTTGATACAATCATGATTACAAACACCACCTGCAGGTAGGTCAGTGTCGACCAGGACAAGCAACATAGTTTAATGCATACCTATCCTTATGTGTAAAGTTAATACAAAAGGGCACACACAGCTACAGTACAGTAGCACACAGAGTGAAACCCTGAAATACTTGTTCATGTGCTGGATGAATCCTGCATGCATTTGGAGATTGCATGGCTCCAGTGGTGGTTGGACTTAACCAGATGGGGCGAAATGAGTGTTAGACGAGTGCAGAGATGCAATATGCACTGAGTGTAACGCACCTTAGCCAAGGTTAATTATTTTGTAAAATCACCGAAAGCGTAAGATGGCCTTTTTTCACACAGCCTCATGGCTGAGTAATTCTACTGATAGAATCTTAACCCCTATTTTCACAGTCCTGTTTTATTTACCGGGCTAATGAAGAGCACACAAAGACCCTGCATTCACCCGTCCAACCAGGCTCTGAAATGGAGAGGGTGTATTTGTGTATGGTGGTGTTTACCAATGCTACCTTCACATATGCACGTATTAGGACGTTGGTGTAAATAGTTTGATTTATGTTATGCCAATATACACTGAACAAAAATATAAACGCATATAAAAGATTTTACTGAGTTACAATTCACATAAGGAAATCAGTCAATTAAAATAAACTCATTAGGCCATAATCAGATATGCATCTGTTGGTCACAGATACCTTAAAAAAAGGTAGGGGCGTGGATCAGAAAACCAGTCAGTATCTGGTATGACCACCATTTGCGTCATGCAGCGCGACACATCTCCTTTTCATAGAGTTGATCAGGCCATTGATTATGGCCTATGGTATGTTGTCCCACTCCTCTTCAATGGCTGTGCGAAGTTGATAGATATTGGGGGGAACTGGAACACGCTGTCATACACGTCGATCCAGAGCATCCCAAACAAGCTCAATGGATTACATGTCTGGGGAGTATGCAGGCCATGGAAGAACTGGGATATTTTCAGCTTCCAGGAATTGTGTACAGATCCTTGCGACATGGAGCCGTGCATTATCATGCTGAAACATGAGGTGATGGTGGCGGATGAATGGCATGACAATGGGCCTCAGGATCTTGTCACGGTATCCCTGTACATTTAAATTGCCATAGATAAATTGCAATTGTTTTCGTTGTCCGTAGCTTATGCCAGACCATACCATAACCCCACCGCAACCATGGAGCACTCTGTTCAGAACATCAGCAAACCGCTCCCCCACATGACGCCATCTGCTCGGTACAGTTGAAACCGGGATTCACCCGTGAAGAGCAAACTTCTCCAGCGTACCAGTGGCCATCGAAAGTGAGCATTTGCCCAGTGAAGTAAGGTATGATGCCGAACTGCAGTCAGGTCAAGACCCTGGTGAGGACGACGAGCACGCAGATGAACTTCCCTGAGACGGTTTCTGACAGTTTGTGCAGAAATTATTCAGTTTTGCAAACCCACAGTTTGATCAGCTGTCCAGGTGGCTGGCCTCAGACGATCCCGCAGGTGCAGAAGCCGGATGTGGAGTTCCTGGGCTGGCGTGGTTACACGTGGACTGCGGTTGTGAGGCCTGGTTGGACCTACTGCCAAATTTTCTAAAACAACGTTGGAGGCGGCTTATGGTAGAGAAATGAACATTCAATTCTCTGACAACAGCTCTGGTGGACATTCTTGCAGTCAGCATGCCAATTGCACGCTCCTTCAAAGATTGAGACATCTGTGGAAAAACTACACATTTTAGAGTGGCCTTTTATTGTTCACAGCTTAACATTTACATTTACATTTAAGTCATTTAGCAGACGCTCTTATCCAGAGCGACTTACAAATTGGTGCATTCACCTTATGATATCCAGTGGAACAACCACTTTACAATAGTGCATCTAACTCTTTTAAGGGGGGGGGTTAGAAGGATTACTTTATCCTATCCTAGGTATTCCTTAAAGAGGTGGGGTTTCAGGTGTCTCCGGAAGGTGGTGATTGACTCCGCTGACTGGGTCGGTGAGGGTTTGTTCCACCATTGGGGTGCCAGAGAGCGAACAGTTTTGACTGGGCTGAGCGGGAACTGTACTTCCTCAAGGTAGGGAGGCGAGCAGGCCAGAGGTGGATGAACGCAGTGCCCTTGTTGGGTGTAGGGCTGATCAGAGCCTGAAGGTACGGAGGTGCCGTTCCCTCACAGCTCCGTAGGCAAGCACCATGGTCTTGTAGCGGATGCGAGCTTCAACTGGAAGCCAGTGGAGAGAGCGGAGGAGCGGGGTGACGTGAGAGAACTTGGGAAAGTTGAACACCAGACGGGCTGCGGCGTTCTGGATGAGTTGTAGGGGTTTAATGGCACAGGCAGGGAGCCCAGCCAACAGCGAGTTGCAGTAATCCAGACGGGAGATGAAGGTGCCTGGATTAGGACCTGCGCCGCTTCCTGCGTGAGGCAGGGTCGTACTCTGCGAATGTTGTAGAGCATGAACCTACAGGAACGGGTCACCGCCTTGATGTTAGTTGAGAAGACAGGTGTTTGTCCAGGATCACGCCAAGGTTCTTAGCACTCTGGGAGGAGGACACAATGGAGTTGTCAACCGTGATGGCGAGATCATGGAACGGGCAGTCCTTCCCCGGGAGGAAGAGCAGCTCCGTCTTGCCGAGGTTAGCTTGAGGTGGTGATCCGTCATCCACACTGATATGTCTGCCAGACATGCAGAGATGCGATTCACACCTGGTTATCAGGGGGGAAAGGAGAAGATTAATTGTGTGTCGTCTGCATAGCAATGATAGGGAGACCATGTGAGGATATGACAGAGCCAAGTGACTTGGTGTATAGCGAGAATAGGAGAGGGCCTAGAACAGAGCCCTGGGGGACACCAGTGGTGAGAGCACGTGGTGCGGAGACAGATTCTGCACACGCCATGGTAGGAGCGACCTGTCAGGTAGGACGCAATCAAGCGTGGGCCGCGCCGGAGATGCCAGCTCGGAGAGGTGGAGAGGAGGATCTGATGGTTCACAGTATCAAAGGCAGCCGATAGGTCTAGAAGGATGAGAGCAGAGGAGAGAGAGTTAGCTTTAGCAGTGCGGAGCGCTCCGTGACACAGGAAGAGCAGTCTCAGTTGAATGACTAGTCTTGAAACCTGACTGATTTGGATCAAGAAGGTCATTCTGAGAGAGATAGCAGGAGAGTGGCCAAGACGGCACGTTCAAGAGTTTTGGAGAGAAAGAAAGAAGGGATACTGGTGTAGTTGTTGACATCGGAGGGATCGGTGTAGGTTTTTCAGAAGGGGTGCAACTCTCGCTCTCTTGAAGACGGAAGGGACGTAGCCAGCGGTCAAGGATGAGTTGATGAGCGAGGTGAGGTAAGGGAGAAGGTCTCCGAAATGGTCTGGAGAAGAGAGGAGGGGATAGGGTCAAGCGGGCAGGTTGTTGGGCGCGGCCGTCACAAGACGGAGATTTCATCTGGAGAGAGAGGGGAGAAGAGGTCAAGACAGGGTAGGGCAGTGTGAGCAGAACCAGCGGTGTCGTTTGACTTAGCAAACGAGGATCGGATGTCGTCGACTTCTTTTCAAAATGGTTGACGAAGTCATCAGCAGAGAGGGAGGAGGGGGAGGAGGGGGAGGGATTCAGGAGGGAGGAGAAGGTGGCAAAGAGCTTCCTAGGGTTAGAGGATGCTTGGAATTTAGAGTGGTAGAAATTGGCTTTAGCAGCAGAAACGAAGAGGAGAATGTAGAGAGGAGGGAGTGAAAGGATGCCAGGTCGCAGGGAGGCGAGTTTTCCTCCATTTCGCTCGGCTGCCGGAGCCCTGTTCTGTGAGCTCGCAATGAGTCGTCGAGCCACGGAGCAGGAGGGGAGGACCGAGCCGGCCTGGAGGATAGGGACATAGAGAGTCAAAGGATGCAGAAAGGGAGGAGAGGAGGGTTGAGGAGCGCAGAATCAGGAGATAGGTTGGAGAAGGTTTGAGCAGAGGAAGAGATGATAGGATGGAAGAGGAGAGAGTAGCGGGGGAGAGAGAGCGAAGGTTGGAACGGCGCGATACCATCCGAGTGGGGGCAGTGTGGGAAGTGTTGGATGAGAGCGAGAGGGAAAAGGATACAAGGTAGTGGTCGGAGACTTGGAGGGGAGTTGCAATGAGATTAGTGGAAGAACATCTCTAGTAAAGATGAGGTCAAGCGTATTGCCTGCCTTGTGAGTAGGGGGGAAGGTGAGAGGGTGAGGTCAAAAGAGGAGAGGAGTGGAAAGAAGGAGGCAGAGAGGAATGAGTCAAAGGTAGACGTGGGAGGTTAAAGTCACCCAGAACTGTGAGAGGTGAGCATCTCAGGAAAGGAACTTATCAGGGCGTCAAGCTCATTGATGAACTCTCCAAGGGAACCTGGAGGGCGATAAATGATAAGGATGTTAAGCTTGAAAGGCTGGTAACTGTGACAGCATGGAATTCAAAGGAGGCGATAGACAGATGGGTCAGGGGAGAAAGAGAGAATGTCCACTTGGGAGAGATGAGGATCCCAGTGCCACCACCCCGCTGACCAGAAGCTCTCGGGGTGTGCGAGAACACGTGGGCAGACGAGGAGAGAGCAGTAGGAGTAGCAGTGTTATCAGTGGTAATCCATGTTTCCGTCAGTGCCAAGAAGTCGAGGGACTGGAGGGAAGCATAGGCTGAGATGAACTCTGCCTTGTTGGCCGCAGATCGGCAGTTCCAGAGGCTGCCTGAGACCTGGAACACCACGTGGGTTAAGATGCACTTGCGTAATGATCATGCTGTTTAATCAGTTTCTTGATATACAGTTTCTTGACAAAGGAGAAATTCTCACTAACAGGGACAAATATGTGCACAAAATTTGATAGAAATGTGCTTTTTGTGTGAATGGAACATTTCTGGGATTTTTATTTCAGTTCATGAAACATGGGACCAACACTTTACATGTTGCGTTTATATTTTTGTTCAGTATAGATAGCATCAGTAATTATAGCTGTTTGCATGCATCAAATCCAACATGAAGTGCAGTACTCTCAACATTTCAGTGTAGTGCTGCCACCATCATTTCAAATCATTTATGGTCCCTGGTTTTGTCATGAACTCATCCAACACACTCTCACATTCTAGCACTTCCTTTCACAATACATCTGTGCCTTTTAATTAACTCTACATACAATAAAATTGTCCACATCACTGTGTTGTTTGTGTAAATCAAAGGCCAATGTAGTGTCCTTCAATTATGAGGTAGTAAAGACAACCAAAACTGACAGCTTGTTTTGCATGTACTGTAAACTGAATGCTTGGGTCTCATGTACCGTAATATAGTCTTATATATATAGTGGTGATGTCTCAAAAAGAATGTCAGAAAATATATTGAGAGGAAAGGTTTTTACTTTGGACCATAATTACAGTTTCCAATTTGCACTTCACAGTATGAGCAATGGATTCTCTGAGACTAATGTTATTTTTTAATCCCTTTCATCTTGGAGGACATAAAAGATTAACACTGTCCAGTCTCTTTGCCTGTTACTTGATCTTCTCCAATACATTTTTTGTTTGTATTTTTTATGATTACATGAGTAGTGTGTTTGGGCTTTTCGCCTCTTGTTAGAAATAAACGTCTCCTCTTCGGAGGGGTTTATAGCGGCAGCCGTTAAGTTTGTGTGAGGCTGAGATGAAAAGAGTGGCACTTGTGTTCATCTCACCTGTGAATTATTGATACGTCCTCCACAGCAGCAGGAAAGGAAGCTCTGCTGAGACGGTGGGAAGATCAGACAGACATGTTGTCTAAAGGTTTCTTAAGTAGGGAGAGGAAGAGTAGAACTGGAAGACATTTACTTCACTTAGTTGACTTGTAGTTTACCTCAGCTCCTCTAACACCAGCTTCAAAGCCAACGTCTAAGTCTACTAATAAAGCCTTTCCCAGCTGTAATTACAGTAAGAAAGGCATAGTAGGATGCATTATGTTTGTTCACTCTCCCCATTTGTTTTCTTTCTGTGGAGCTTTTCTCAGAGGATGCACTAGTCACATGATTGTCCTTTTGTCCCAGGGGATAAGGGAATTGTGGAAATATACAGAGTCAAGCACACAAATGCAGGTATTGAGTTATATGAGGCATGTGCTGGAGAGGTAGTCTTAAATCAGGTCAGAGCTTGATCTAGTTAAAACAATGTGTTGTTGCCCTATTTGTTCACAGTCTGGGGGTTATATTTTAACAAACCTAACGCAATGGTAAATCTTAGCGCTGGCGATAGCGTTATAGTTTCAGAGGTGTGTCAGAAATATTTTTGCTATTTTCACAACCGGAATTAAGGGTGTAGTAGCTGGCGGTGGCGTGAAAGGGCTGGGTTTTGATGAATTAACAAGTTGTGGGTTTGTCAAGGCTTGGTCTCTCACTGGGCAATCAGAACATGCTCCATGGCTAAATATGTGGTTACTTCAAGTTGTGTATTTATGGTCTTTTATGTATTGCATTGTCATCAACTCCAATTTGAATGTTAGTCCATTATAGCCTATTTCGTTTGATAGCCTGCCCCATATTTGCTAAATGAACATGTTTGCAGTGCACATTGTTCTAATTGCATTGCTTCAATATGGAAATAAGCTGTTAAACATAAGCTACAGCTTTCGCACTGATATAGGGGCTAGACATACTGTAAATTGCAGTCTGGACATGGACATGTCAAACGTAGTTAATAAGCAAGATTATACTCACTAGGGTATTGATAAGGCCTAAAAAGACAGTGTATAATTCTAATCAAATTCTAATAAAAAAACGAAACAACAACTTCCTTTAAATAGGCTATGGCTAAATACAGTTACAGGCACAATAATTGCTCCTTGTGGACATATAATAGAGACAAGGCAATTTAGACTATGGGGAGTTTTACACACATGCAAACTTTTCTCTAGAGCTGGATAAAGATTCAGTATGAAGAGAAAGAGGGAATGTCCACTCACTGTTATACTGCTCCCAAATGTAATGTCTTCTAAACATCATGGAACCATCTTACAGATCATATTTGGACGTCTCCAGAACTATCAGACGATATTGAATTGCATTCGAGCCATGGACATTCTCACCATTAACCCATGGACGGTGAATCTTTCGAAATAAGTTTGTTTTTAAATCAAATTAAACGAAAAACAATCAATCTGTTATTTAAACCAACAACACTATTTCTAAATAGGATACGGTCAGAAGCATGACATCATAAATCGCATCTCTCGTTCCATGAGCATAACGCAAAGTGCGCACACGTAGGCCTAAGGGCTCTTCAGCAGGAGGCATGAATGTTTGTCTTATCCATTGGATAAAGTTTATTAAATAATATACACTAACCCTCCCTACAATAGGCCTAGTTATAGCAAACATGCCAATAAGTATTTTTTTATTGGCTTCAACATGGAAGTATTCGTCTACACACATTGCATTCGCATTTAGAAAATGCACAGCATGTTCGATTCATGGACAATTGGGCATTGCCCAAACGTTGTCATAGGATTAGTTTACCATCGCCGTTAATATGGCATGTTAGTGACTTTGCCACATGGAAGGTTAACAAATAAACAGGAAGGCTACAAGCATATTCAGCACCAAGGACAGCGATCAGAATTCCCGTGATTTGACAGTTAGGTCCAACAATTTGTTTACAAAATTATTAAGGAAAAACTACAAGCAGTCTATTGTATTAACTTGATGTTCCTTGACAGACTTCCTACAGTCAACTTTCATTTTTTTATTTAACTAGCTCAGTCAGTTAAGAATAAATTCTTATTTACAATGACGGCCTAGGAACAGTGGGTTAACTGCATTGTTCAGGGGAAGAACAACAGATTTTTACCTTGTCAGCTCAGAGATTCGATCCACCAACCTTTCGGATACTGGCTCAACACTCTAACCACTAAGCTACCTGCCACCTCATTCAATGGGCATCGCACATAGGCCTAATGAGTCCTAACTTTTCACAGAAGCTGCATGGACAAAAATAATGTTTACAAAACAGGAATGTCTGGGCACCACCTTAACACCAGCTGAAAATAGAGCCCTGGCTGGATTTACAAAAAATGATCCTTGTTTACCAGAACTATACTAATGTCAATGTGCATTTCTATAATATGTATTTTTCTTGACACAACTATCCAAAGATCAGGGCATCTCCCAACACCAGCAAATAAGTTCCATTTTTTTGCAACTTCATTGTACAGTTCTTTCAACTGAACCATGAGGTGCATCTAATACCATGTGCAGTATGGTAGTTCTGTGACTGCTGCAGCACTTGTTTAACTCTCGTCATGTCTGTTTCCTTCTCCTCCTATCCAATAGTCCGATAAAGACCAGGTAGTGATTCTCTCACTTGATTATAGTAAATTGACAGGAAATTGGTCATTTAAAGTGTTTTGTCAGGTAAGGTCGCCAGAGTAAATCACAAACACATTCAGTCATTAAGATAAGTATATGTAATTTAAAAAAAGGGTTTTTCATGTTTCTTTCCCTAATCTTTTTACGTTAAATTGGTGCAACCTTCATTTGAGTGTAGTGTTTACAATCTCTGTTTTTATCAACACAAATTAAAAGCATATTTCACCTCATCCAATCAGAACATCTTAGATAAGTGGCTTCACTAACTGAGCAATTTCCAGAGTTGCAATAAATGACCTGCTATTACACAGAGCTGTAGATGACAGTTTGCTTTACACTGTCCCTTACATCACACAGCAGATCACTGGGGAAAGTGCAGTGCAAAGACAGAGCTCTATATTTCTTGTCTGCTTTACAATAGGGCCCGGGGCTTTTTTTTTCATATTTACAGTTTGCACGGAGTTTCAGATAATTAGAATCCACCACGGTTTAATGAATTGGTCTTCCCATTTTCCCACACTGCCCTGCTTTTAAGGTCAACAATTTCAATTTGTTGCTTGTTATTTAGGAAAATGTCGAGTTTGGTTAAGGATCATTGACCTTTTGTGGTACCAGTGGCCATTGTGTAAAGGCCATGCAGAGATGAAGTGACTGTTGTCTTGGTCCCGGATGTCTTGTGGTCATATGAATTCATGAATTAGCCATTTGACCACTTTGTCACATTTTATCACTTATAAAAGAACACAGCGCAATTAGAAATGTTTCTAAACTTTCCCAGTCACAATAGTTATATTTTAAGTGTCATATTCAATTTCTTTGAGTGGCACGTCGACATACAAGGACAAAAGTAGAGAGGAAGTTTATATGATCAAATACAGTATATAATCAAAGATTACATTTCATTTCAATTAAGTTATGTAATTAAATTATGTTAATTCCAATCAATGCATGATATAGACATTTATGTTTTCCATTTTCTGAAGACATTGCAACTGCTAGACTGATTGCCTTTCTCTCTGGGGAACGCCCATGCTTAATGATGATGAACAATGCAAAAAGTTAACCTTTAAATTGACAATTGAAATTCACAGACTGCAATAAAAGTGGGAAAGAAATGTGGTCATGCAATGTTAGTGTCTGTAACACAATCTTTCTGCTTTTTCTGCCTGCAGAGTTTCCATTCTGGACAACGGAAACCTCCGGATACAGAATGCAACCAAACCAGATGCAGGTCTTTACACATGTGTGGCACGAAACCAGTTTGGAGTGGCAAGCAGCTCCGGTACTCTCATGGTCAAAGGTAAGCCTATTTGTCTTTGTCTTATACTGTATGGGATTATTAAGTCTTTAAATAGGGTTGTGATTTCTCATAGGATACAACTAGTGAATTTATCTTGTGACAGACTGTTCACAGGAGATTTGGTTCTGGGTTTTGAGATTACTACAGTCCCTAAGCCTTTCTCCTCTACACATAAGTGACGGTATCAATGGGTTCTTGCACTTAGCGCTCATTAAGAAACAGAGTTGGAGGTTGCACTGTTGCCCTCACTGCACTGTTGCCCTCACTATGTGCTGTAGTGAATGTTCAGCACTGTCTCTAGACCTCCAGACCAACCAGATTAATGGTACAGTAAAAGCGTAGAAGAGATGAGAAGGGGAGTAGTGTTTGTTAGATCATCTGTAGGAGTCAACCCGTGGGACTGCAGGTCGTGTTTCTGCTCTGTTGCTGTGACTTATTATACTTCATTAAATATGAATGGGAGGCGGGTGTACGGTGCTGTGTATTGGGTGGCTTTGTTTTGTGCATGCTGCTGTTTTTACTGTCCTGCTGCTGTGAGGGGGGATGATATTCTCACCAGGTTTTTCATCGCTTGGAGTATTGGTGATTTTCTTCCCCCTTTTTTTTGCGTTAACTTTAACCCTAACGTGACCTATGTTTTCAGAGGTCAGGTCTGGTCCAGTTGTGTTGTGATATGATTTTTTCCCCTATAATTGCTTTCTTTGTAGGTGGTGTGTTTTGCCTGTCTACAATTTAAGAGCTATTGATCCCTCATCCCACATGAATGTCCCCAGGGATAAAAAGTTGTCAGTTAGGTCTTTGATTCACATTCCAAAGTGTCTGATATTGATCTTATTGTACATGAATATTACAATTGATTATTGGAATGAGATGAGTGTTAATGATTGTCTCATTATTATACTGTAGATCAGTTTTTCTGTGCCATTGTATTTATTAGGGGTTCAAGCAGCGAAGCTGGGTGAAACCCTTTTGTATTTGTTGGTGTTCTTATTATTATTCCATAGGGGAAATTTCACATGCAAATTCCTGTGAAATGATAAAACTTCCAAGGTTGAGACTTAACAAAAAAAGATAAAGGGCCAAGGGCCACAGCCTCTCAAGTAATGGCATGTCAATTGGCCACATGGGGGCACTATAACAAGCAATTGAAGATGAAAACTTTGAAAAGTCATGCCCCTTACCCCTTCAGACCTAGAATCCTGAAATTTGGTACAGAGGTCAATTTCCTTTCAAGGAACAAATTTGCCTGGAGGACCCATAAGGTCTACCATGATGGATATTCCGCCATTTAGAATTGTTCTAAAAATACTTAAAACGCTACTCCTCTGGCACCGAATGACCAATCTACACAAAACTGTATATGTGGCATCTATGGATTAAAGTCTCGCAGCTCATTATTTTCCAGGCTAGTAGTTCAAACAACATGCCCAATACTGACCAATAAACTCTCACGTGGGCGTGGTCTGGCACATAAATACATAAATATCTGGCATGGTATTGTAACACACTCGATACACATGTTCAAAACACTATCAAGACTCAACAAATGCAACCACAAAATGGGCACATATTTATATCTCTTGATCTGTTTGAGTCAGAGTCATGAAATGTGGCCCACATGCTCAGGGATGTGAGTCTAGCTAACCTCTAGGGTATGGTTCTGTTTGGCCACATGGCGGCGCTGTTGGATGGCTGCTTGCGGCTATATTTTAAGTTGGAATTGGAAAGTAGAGTTGGCACCTTTTAAACTGGCAAAAACTGGACAATTTGCCAGCACCCCTTCTCTTTTCAAATGCATAATGTTTCTTCTTATTCGAGATTGAACATTGGGGGTTATTTAAACATTTGACCGTGACGCAATGGCAGAAATCAGACGGTCTGAGTGAAAATCGAACGTGACAACCCTTGAGTCAGTATTCAGTGAAAACGAACCTTATAACACTTTCCCACCCCTTGACCTCAGCCTGGTATATTGCTGATGGTGAATTGCACTATTGAAGACACTAAGGGATGCGATTTGATCATGTCTCAATTGATAAAGCAATACAGAGAAGTTTTTAAAGCAGTGCGATGAGAAATGCTATATGTTTTTTCTCCCTTTAAAGTTTAATGCTGGGTTTCACAGAGCATTGAAGACAAAGCCGCTGCTGTGGAGTACTCTGTCATGTTTGTTCAAGGGTTCAATCCATTTAATTTTCTTCCCTCTGCAACTTAGAGATCTCCAAAGCCCTTTGAAATGCAGAGTAAACAGTAAGGTCCTCTGTTGAAATACCTTTTGGAATTCCCTTGCGTTTTAGCGTTGCAAAGTGGTTGCCATAGAAACACTGGTGGATCGCCTATTGTGGCCTCTAACGAATCTCAAATCTGCAATTATTTAATGATTGATTGTAACTGCATGAGGTGTCCTGATAGTACCTGCAGATTATGCATGTTACAGCCTGTTCACTAACATCGGGGTACATAAGGTAATGAATGCTCACATCCAGCATAAAGTCATTTCCTCCACACCAGCTGTGTCTTCTGTAAATCACTGTCAGGCCATGTTTCCTTATCCCGATTAATAATAAAACATAGATTTCATATATTATAAATGCTAGAAAGTCAGCAGTCAAGGATGTGGAGCGAGAGCTTAGAGTGCACCTTGCCACAGACAGCTTTCTGCTGATGCCTTACAACAAACCCTCATCCACTGCCTGCCCCGCTCATTTTATCTCCAGAGTCATCTGCTACCACAGAAAACTGCAATGACCCCGCTTTAATTGAGTGAAGAAATTGAAACATATATCAGTAATTTCACCTAGATATATGGCTATGTACAGTTAATTGTTGTTAAATTTACAGCATTACATTCTGTTTGACATAATGAATTGAATGTTATTTTTTACACAAAATAGAGCCCCTTTAACCCCCNCCCCCCCCCCCAACAGCTCACTGTTCTGAAAGCTTGTAAACGTCACTCTGGGTTCAGGTTGATGGCCCATCTATGATTTCCCAATCTGGCTCTAAAGAAATATGCATGTGTGTCTATATACTGTGTAAATATGCCCAGCTGTTATTCTCTCATTATTCACGTGAAAGGCAATATATGAGCTTTATTTGACATTCTCCCTTAACGGTTTACTTTCCATCATTATGTGATGGTTGCATTCTTGGGCTGATGTACAAATGTTCTCATATATGATCTTGTGCCTCTCTGTCACAATCAATACTGTAGGGAAAATGGGACAGGGAAATGTACATGCACTATTTCTTTGAGAATTGGAAACCTGTTTAGTTGGAGGAATTTCCGCAATGAGAGCAGCCCTTATGGGAGATGACAGCAGTTTATTCAAATTGACTGTGGCTATATGAATACTGAAAAATACCTGTCACAATGCATTTATTTACCGTGGATGTGAATAAACCACCTAGACAACAGCAGAGGAGCAGTCACAACAGATGAACCCTGTTAATGTCCCCATTAGTTCAACACTGAGGGGATATTAACCAGTGTAATCAGTCTTGATTAGGAAATGGACTCTCGGAATGTTGATTGCGGTGGAAACTGAATATTGCAATTAGTAATTACAGCTGGTCAATGGCCTCAAAACTCTTTACCTCAAATGTTGAGTTCACTCCTTTGTTGATGTCTGAGATGGCAATTCATTTTCTTTTTCAATAATGTGATTTTCTATTGCGAGTTGTCATCGTGTCACCTTTCCAATTACATTTGAGGGTCCTTTGTTGTGACATACATGCTTTAAAAAGGATTGCTTGGATCAGCAGGTTATCACAAAAGTCTAAAACTAAATTCAGAGAGGTGGCAGTGGTCATTGCCTTTGTCACTTCCAGTGGTGTGATTTTTCATAGGTGAAAGATACATTGTCTGAACGATTTATTCTGTGCTCTTTCAGGCAGATGCGAATTACAGGGCGGCCAGCGCGGGGCTACACCCCCCTGAATGAAAGATGAGCCCCACTAAATGCAACAAAAGTACATCTTTGGGGGGTCTCTAAATAATGCTAATTGAACCATTCTCCTATTTGTTTAAAATGCAATTGTGTACTGCTACTATACAGTTGTAAATATGAAAAGAAAAGCTTATTCCAAATTAAACCAACACCCCTTCTAACATGTTTAAAAAAAAAWTTTTTTTATCCCATGTCATTAGTTACCAGAACCATAAAGTCAAAATTGGCTATATCATAAAAATGTATGAAAACAAAAATGTGCTTTTTAGTCTTAATTTAAGGTTAGGGGTAGCCATAAGGTTAGCAGTGTGGTTAATGTTAGGGTTAAGGTTTAGGTATAAAATCTGATTTTAAGAAGATACATTGTAAATATAGCCTGGTTTTAGCCATAAATATGATTAATAATTGTGGCTGTGGTAACTAGTGATGACCTCCCGGGACACTCAATTAATTCAGGCTACAAGAGTGTAGGCCTAAGGACAATCGCCAAATGTGACTTTTTGGTGTTTTGTAACAGATGTCTCTTTCCATTCATCAAATGGCGTGTGCACAGTGCATTGTTTGGATGCTGGAATTATTTTGGAGTGGACAAATATACGCAGCCTTTTTTAAGTGATTTGTTTGACAATCAGATGAAACATCATGATTGGTTGTGTTCATGCCAAATTAAAAGTGAATACATTTTTACCGTTAAATTACACTATTACACATAAAAAAATATAGAACCCCACAAATGTCACGGTATAATTCACACTCTGCTTTCAGGAGTTGTGGGAAGAGTTGTTTCTAATGCACAATCTGCAATGAGTCAGTAGACTCATACAGCGATGATTGCTGATTTGTTGAAGCCAAAGGAAAATTAATGGCAAATGTTACAAAAAGCATACTGTGCCTTCAGAAAGTATTCTTACCCCTTGACTTATTCCAAATTTTGTTGCAGCCTGAATTCATCCAAAATTCAGCCTGAATACAAAAAGGATTACATAGATTTTTTTTCTCACCCATCGACACACAATATCCCATAATGACAAAGTGAAAACATGTTTTTAGAAATGTTTGCTAATTTAGTGAAAATGAAATACAGAAATGTCTCATTTACATAAGTATTCACACCCCTGAGTCAATACTTTGTAGAAGCACCTTTGACAGTGATAACAGCTGTGAGTCTTTCTGGGTAAGTCTCTAAGAGCTTTCCACACCTGGATTGTGCAACATTTCCCTGTTATTCTTTTCAAAATTCTTCAAGCTTTGTCAAATTGGTTGTTGATCATTGCTTGACAACCATTTTCAGGTCTTGCCATAGATTTTCTAGTAGATTTAAGTCAAAACTGTAACTCGGCCACTCAGGAATATTCACTGTCCTCTTGCTAAGGAACATCCTGTGCATATTTGGCCTTGTGTTTTATGTTATTGTCCAGCTGAAAGGTGAATTAATCTCCTATTGTCTGGTGGAAAGCAGACTGAACCAGGTTTTTCTCTGGGATTTTGCCTATGCTTAGTTCCATTCTATTTATTTTTTATCCTGAAATACTCCCCAGTTCTTAACGATTAAAAGCATACCCATAACATGATGCAGCCACCACTATGCTTGGAAATATGGAGAGTGGTACTCAGTAATGTGTTTAAATTGGATTTGCCCCAAACATAACGCTTTGTATTCAGGACAAAAACTTTTTGCAGTATTACTATAGTGCCTTGTTGCAAACAGGATGCATGTTTTGGAATATTTTTGTTCTGTACTGTCAATTAGGTTGTTTTTGGTCCATCCTCAGTTTCTCCTTTCACAGTCATTATCTAACTGTTTTGAAGTCACCATTGGCCTCACGGTGAAATCCCTGAGCGGTTTCCTTTCTCTCCGGCAACTGAGTTAGGAAGGACGCCTGTATCTTTGTAGTGACTGGGTGTATTGATACATCATCCAAAGTGTAATTAATAACTTCACCATGATCAAAGGGATATTCAATATATATTTTTTGCCATCTACCAATAGGTGCCCTTCTTTGCGAGGCATTGGAAAACCTCCCTGGTCTTTGTGGTTGAATCTGTGTTTGAAATGCAATGCTCAACTGAGGGACCTTACCGATAATTTTATGTGTGGGCTACAGAGATGAGGTAGTCATTCAAAAATCATGTTAAACACTATTATTGCACATGGAGTGAGTCCATGCAACCTATTATGTGACTTCTTAAGCACATTTTTACTCCTGAACGGGTTGAATTATAGCCACGGGAATTAGGGGTGCTGAGGGTGCTGCAGAATATCCCCTCTGCCAAAAAATGTACATTATTTTTTCACAGAAATAGTGCACTGGGCTTTTCTAGTCTCGTATTAGCAGAATGATATAGCCGTCTGTGGCGGGGCCAGCTATGTTAAATTATTGCCCAGTTTAGCCAAAAAGAAAGCACTGAGCCATTATAGATAGAAGACAGGGTCCTTCCTAGTTAGTCATGACTGGCAGAGATAATGGAGTGGTTGGACATGTCAAATGATGAGTCCTGATTGGTCTGTCATGTCACAGGCGTCTGTCTATAGAGAGAATCTTTGCTACTGCCAATTTTTGGAAAGATACAGTGCCTTCGGAAAGTATTCAGACCCTTGGCTTTTTCGACATTTTGTTAGGTTTCAGCCTTATTCTATTTTTTTTTTTTTTTTTTTTATCCCCCATCAATCTACACATAATGACAAAGCAAAAACAGGTTTTCAGAAATTATGCACTTTTTTTAAACCCTGAAATATTACATTTACAAAAGTATTTAGACCCTTTACTCAATAATTTGTTTAAGCACCTTTGGCAGCGATTACAGCCTCGAGTCTTCTTGGGTATTATGCTACAAGCTTGGCACACCTGTATTTGGGGAGTTTCTCCCATTCTTCTCTGCAGATCCTCTCAAGCCATGTCAGGTTGGATGGGGAGAGCTATTTTCAGGTCTCCCCAGAGATGTTCGATCGGGTTAAATTCTGGGCTCTGGCTGGGCAACTCAAGGACATTCAAAGATTTGTCCCAAAGCCACTCCTGCGTTATCTTGGCTGTGTGCTTAGGGTTGTTGCCCTGTTGGAAGGTGAACTTTTGCCCCAGTCTGAGGTCCGGAGTGCTCTGGAGCAGGTTCTCATCAAGTATCTCTCTGTACTTTGCTCCATTCATCTTTGCCTCAATCCTGACTAGTCTCCCAGTCCCTGCCGCTGAAAAACATCCCCACAGCATAATGCTGCTTCCACCATGCTTCACCATAGGAATGGTGTCAGGTTTCCTCCAGATGTGACGCTTGGCATTAAGGCCAAAGAGTTCATTCTTGGTTTTATCAGACCAGAGAATCTTGTTTCTCATGATCTGAGAGTCTTTTGGTGCCTTTTGGCAAACTCCAAGCGGGCTGTCATGTACCTTTTACTGAGAAGTGGCTTCCGTCTGCCACCCTACCATGAAGGCCTGATTGGTGGAGTGCTGCAGCGATGGTTGTCCTTCTGGAAGGTTCTCCCATCTCCACAGAGGAACTCTAGAGCTCTGTCAGAGTGACCATCGAGTTCTTGGTTAAGGCTGACCAAGGCCTTTCTCCCCCGACTGCTCAGTTTGGCCGGGCGGCCAGCTCTAGGAAGAGTCTTGGTGGTGCCAAACTTCTTCCATTTAAGAATGATGGAGGCCACTGTGTTCTTGGGGACCTTCAATGCTGCAGAAATTTTTTGGTACCCTTCCCCAGATCTGTGGCTCGACACAATCCTGTCTCGGAGCTCTACAGACAATTCCTTCGACCTCATGGCTTGGTTTGTGCTCTGACATGCACTGTCAACTGTGGGACTTAATATAGACTGGTGTGTGCCTCTCCAAATCATGTCCAATCAATTGAATTTACCACAAGTGGGCTCCAATCAAGTTGTAGAAACATCATAAGGATGATCAATGGAAACAGGATGCACCTGAGCTCAAGTTCAAGTCATATAGCAAAGGGTCTGAATACTTATGTAAATAAGGTATTTCTGTTTTTTATTTGTAATACATTTGCAAAAATGTCATAAAAACGGTTTTCGCTTGGTCATTATTGGTTTTTGTGTGTAGATTGATGAGGATTTTTATTTAATTTAATCAATTTTATCATAAGGCTTTAACGTAATAGAATGTGGAAAAAGTCAAGGGGTCTGAATACTTTCTGATGGCACTGTATCGCTATAGACAACTGCAAAAGTGTTGCTAGAGCTCTCAGAAACATTGCTACCCTGAATTTAGCTGGCGCTACTGACAAAGCTCGCTCGGGAAAAGTTTAAGTAGACAGACTACTTTCTGGAGTACAATGCCATGTCGACTCACATGCATTTATATGTTTGGGTGGGGTGGGGATAAGGCTTAAGAGGGTGTGAACAATGTTGAATAGGCGTAAAGAAAGAATAGTTCTCAATATTCCACTTTATTTGGAACGGCAGCCAGACAAAATTAAACGGGACTATTTATATAATGAATATGAATTCTCGGGGCAGAAATGATAAAATATTAAAGCATTGGACCTCTCACTAAAGGCTTCAGTTAAATCCGAACTGGTTCTCTAGCAGATTAGTAAGAATGGCTCACCCCGTGTTCAAGAATGGCCTTTTTCCCTTCATTCAGAATACAACCTCTCATTTTCGGTTATTTGAAAAGGAAATAATCTCCAAAATATCACCATTTTTAAAACAAGCAATAGAAAGCTGATTGCAATTATAGTTTAATCCAACAGAAAAGACTGAACAAATATTAGAAAAAAATATTATGTTTAAACTCAAATATACTAATTGATAAAATACCAATATTTTTATTTTTTATTTTTTATAAAACAGTATAATCTTTGTAAATTATATAATAAATAGCACTAGTGGAGTTGTCACACATCCAGGTAACAAAAATATATTGAAAAGTCTGCTCTTTGCAAAATACAACCAACTGATTGCAGCATTAATGCAAAAATGGAGGAGGCCAAAGTGGAAAGGGGAGAATGTAAGGAACTTGTCTGTCGGTCCTGAATTAAAGATCAAAATTGTCTGAAGATAATTGTGATAAATAAAAAAGTATACCAGTTTCATTTAAGGATGAAAAAATTGAAAGCTGCACCATATAGGTTGCAAAATAGTTGGGAGATTCTCAATGTACCGATTTCATGGCACATGGTTTATGAACTGATTCACAAAATCAGTTAAATTGTTTTTCAATTTAAATGATATACAAAATTCTTGCAGTAAATAGAATGTTATATGTATGGGGGATACAACCATCCCAGCTCTGCAGATTTTGCTACAAAGTTACAGAATCATTAGATCACTTGCTTTGGTACTGCCCATATGCAGGTTTGGGTAGGTTACTTTATAAATGTAATCTGTTACAGTTACTTTGTAACCAAAATTGTATTCAGTAATGTAACTTTTGGATTATCCAAACTCAGTAATGTAATCTGATTAGATTTTGTTACTTTTAAATTACTTTCCCCTTAAGGCATTAGAAGAAGACAAAAATGTATGTTACCAATTGAACAACATCTATTGCAGGATAAATCAATGTTAAAGTTTCCCTAGCTGGCCATGTATGGATGTTCAATTTTACTTTATTGGGTTGGTTATGTAGGCTTCTTCTAACTTATCGCTTTCTACTACATATAATAATACGATTCAATTATATCTTTACATTAAAAACCAAAGTCTATCAGAATTTCAGTCATTGCAATAAATGTTATACCCCTTGATCTTCAAGAATAGGACTTGGAAATATGGAAGTATAGATTAGCCAAATTGTTTTACCTGAGCATAACCCCAAAACGAAGGACTTTTTAGCTGTTGTTTATGATTTTGTTGTCATGGAGGACTGATTGGGCTCATTGATTTGAAAAATAAATGCTGGCTCATGGAATGGCATGCTTTGAGCACTTTTGAAAAGTGCTATTTACACGTGAAAAATGAATGCCATGTGCTGCATTTGCTATAGGCCTATTGTTTACCTTTTTGTTGGTGACACTTTGATATCTTGATAATATGCAGCTGTTTAAAGGGCAAATCCACAGATGAAACAATAACAAAATGGCCGCAGAGCCTCTGTTTTGGTAAAAAGCTGAGGGATGGGCCTGGAGAAATGAACAGTAACCTATCTTAGATTAAAAGATAGAGATAAACAAAATTATTGTTTTAACCATGTTATGAGGCAATACAGTGTCTGTTTACATTTACAATGTTTACAAGTACTGAAGAAAAGCAAGCTTATATTTTGAGTTTTCATGGAGTATGACAGTTACACTAAGCTCATGAGGCATTTTATAAGTTCTATTCTTTAGAATAAAAAAATATACAGTACCAGTCAAAGGTTTGGACACACCTACTCATTCCAGGGTTATTCTACATTGTAGAATAATAGTGAAGACATCAAAACTATGAAATAACACATATTTAATCATGTAGTAACCAAAAAAGTGTTTAACAAATAAAAATATATTTTCTATTTGAGATTCTTCAAAGTAGCCACCCTTTGCCTTGATGACAGCTTTGCACACTCTTTGCATTCTCTCTGAGGTCCAACTCATCCCAAACCATCTCCATTGGGTTGTGGAGGCCAGGTTATCTGATGCATCACTACATCACTCTCCTTCTTGGTCAAATAGCCCTTACACAGACTGGAGGTGTGTTTTGGGGCATTCTCCTGTTGAAAACAAATGATAGTCCCACTAAGCGCAAACCAGATGGGAAGGCGTATCGCTGCAGAATGCTGTGGTAGCCATGCTGGTTAAGTGTGCCTTGAATTCTAAATAAATCACGGGCAGTGTCACCAGCAATGCACCCCCACACCTTCACACCTCCTCCTCCATGCTTCATGGTGGGAACCACACATACAGAGATAATCCGTTCACCTACTCTGCGTCTCACAAAGACATGGCAATTGAAACAAAAAGTCTAAAATTTGGACTCATCAGACTAAAGGACAGATTTCCACCAGTCTAATGTCCATTGCTCGTGTTTCTTGGCCCAAGCAAGTCTCTTCTTATTATTGGTGTCCTTTAGTAGAGGTTTCTTTGCAGCAATTTGACCATGAAGGCCTGATTCACGCAGTCGCCTCTGAACAGTTGATGTTGAGATGTGTCAGTTACTTGAACTCTGTGAAGCATTTGTTTGGTTGGAGGCTGGTAACTCTAATGAACTTATCTTCTGCAGCAGAAGTAACTCTGGGTCTTCCTTTCCTGTGGCGGTCCTCATGAGAGCCTGTTTCATCATAGCGCTTGATGGTTTTTGCGACTGCACTTGAAGAAACTTTAAAAGTTCTTGACATTTTCTGTATTGACTGACCTTCATGTCTTAAAATAATGATGGACTGCCGTTTCTCTTTGCTTATTTGAGCTGTTCCTGCCATAATATGGACTTGGTATTTTACCAAATAGGGCTAGCTATCTTCTGTATACCACCCCTACTGTACCTTGTCACAACACAACTGATTGGCTCAAACACATTATGAAGGAAATAATGTCCACAAATGTGACCCACCACCTGGATTCGATCTTATGCCGCAAAAATGTTAATGGTGTTTTTTACATTGGATAAAAGTAGAGGCTCAGAGCTACAAAATGGTATATTATACACTGCATTTTTGAGGAACAATGGGAAAGTAATTCTGCTTTGAAAGTTGACACATGTGTAAACTCACTTTTGAGAAAATGTCCTTTCAATGTTTTGGTATCTAGTGAAGAGCTCTTCTTTGTCTACACCCATTCATCATCGTTCACACCCCCTTAAGCTTTAGCCCCACCCATCTCGTTTCGCTCTCGGAGCGTTCAGAGCGCATACCTGATGCTCTGGCCAATGTTCTGTTTACCTCTGGATAACAGGAAAACAGCCTAACCAGCTCTGCTGGCAACAATTTCATTACGCTTTTTTGCCGACGTTTACTGACACCGGCCTTATTCAACGGGTGTTGCATACTTTAGCTAAGACCTGTAACTAGCTAGGTGAACAAGGAACCTAGCTAGATAAACAACGTGTAAGATCACACACGTCACGTAACGTTAGCAAGCGAGCCAGCCAGCTAACGTTAGCTAGTTAAACAACAATGAACGTAGTGCCAAATCATGTTGTTACTGCCCTGCATGAATCTGCTGGGAGCTAACCAACCATGTACAATGTTAGCTAGCTAACATTAGGCTCTAACTAGCAAAGCAAATTGCTCTGGGATACGAATAATAACGTCACCTAGGGAGCCAACCAGCTAACTTTAGCTAGCTAACCGTACACTTTAGCTTAAGACATGTAGCTAGCTAGGTAAACAATGAACCTAGCTTGGTAAACAATGTGTAAGATCACACACGTCACGTAACATTAGCTAACGAGTCCGGCAGCTAATGTTAGCTAGTTGAACAACAATGAACATAGTGCCAAATCATGTCATTACTACCCTGCATGAATCTTCTGGGAGCTAACCAACCAGGTTCAATGTTAGCTAGCTAACATTAGGCTCTAACTAGTAAGGTAAACGGTTCTGGTATACGAATAATAATGTCATACATGTAAAAAAAWTTTTTTATATATGGTGGATTGGAAATGATGCAGACAATTACGTTGATAGAAGTCACAATCTATCTGCAGTATTAAAGCTGATCTACCCCCTAAAAAGCGAGTGTGAATCTCAGCAAAATCATTCAAGAGCATTTTTCTCATACAGTACTTGTCTCCTTAAGCTGTCTTTATGCTTCACATGCGTAGATCTACACACACACATGTGCACTTGGGTGGAGTCGGATTTTTGGAGCAACGCACACGTTTTGGCTGATCCAGACTCCCAAATAACATTCACAAGGGGGCGACAGAGGTTTTCTTGTTGTCTTCTAATTTGTGTTGAAAGCAAAAGAAGAGTAACGTTCTCGTGTTGTCTTCAAGAGTCTTCCTCTTGCTAGCTAGTTGGCTAAGCATAGCCTGCAAGCTAGCTAGCCTTTTAGCTTCGCACATCTCATTGTGAAATAGTCGGGTTGATAATTTAAAAAAATATGCCCTAGCAAATATTCTTATACTTGCCATTTTAACCTACAATATTATCCCAGTTTGATATGCTGCTTGAATGTATTCACTTCCAGCTAGCAGCTGTTTTTACAATTTCAAAATAGCCTAGAATCACGTTGTTATCACTACTATATTTTTGGGTGATTCTAATAAGGATACAATGTTGTTTGGTTTACTGTGTGAACAGTTACTGATATTATATTTGGTTATCGATGCAAAATAGGCTACTTGATGCATGGCCTATACAGTATATATATAGTTCAGAACAAGGAACCGAGCGAGTTGGTGGTAAAATACAGCTTCATAGCCTACACAACACTGCCCCATGGCTACGCAATGAATTACATTTTGCATTCCAAATGTCATGGGGTGCAGGAATGGGGCACCAGGCTGCCAATCATTACGCACACCTGTTACCATCGTTACACGCACCAGCGCTTCTTTGGACTCACCTGGACTCCATTACTTTGTTGATTGCCCGTCCTATATCTGTCTGTTCCTCGGTTTGATCCCTGTGTCAGCATTATTGTCGTTATGTTTCCCCTGTTCAGACGCTGTCCTTGTTTGTTTCATGCCGGTTATTTATTAAATGTTCACTCCCTGTACTTGCTTCTCGTCTCCCAGCGTCTGACCTCACACGTTGCTACGCTCCGAATTTTCCATCTCCGTAGGGTATAAATTGGCCTTTAGTGGCATAACATGTTTATTAACTTTCAAAGCAGCATAACTTTCCCGTGTTTCCTCCAGCTACAGTGTATGATATACCATTTTGATGCTCTGAGACTACTTTTAAAAAGTGTGAAAAAAGAGAGGAGAGAAATACAGCCGCATATCTTATCCGCAGATACAGTAGCTACAGATGTACTGTTATAGACGGGATGAATAGAGTGTTGAGAGCAGCTCACTAGAATATGTCTCTTTATTTGCACAACGTTTGCTCACTAACCATCAATGCTCCATTGTGGTTTGTCCTTGAGAGAATCCTTTTTGTCTCTTGAGGAAAATGTTAAGTATCCATGTTGAATGGCTTTAGAATCATTTGTTTGCTCTGCATTGGTAAAGGGCTTTCTTTGTGTTTCCTTGATCTAAAAGGCTGGGAAATTAAGATTTTAGTTTGAACTATATATTTCTCGCAGATACCCTATAAGAAGTTTGTCACGCCCTGACCTTAGTTATCTTTGTTTTCTTTATTATTTTGGTTAGGTCAGGGTGTGACATGGGGGATGTATGTGTTTTGTCTTGTCTAGGTGTTTGTATGTCTATGGTTGCCTAGATTGGTTCTCAATTAGAGGCAGCTGTTTATCGTTGTCTCTGATTGGGAACCATATTTAGGCAGCCATATTCCGTTGGGTATTTCGTGGGTTATTGTCTATGTGTAAGTTGCCTGTGTCTGCACTTATTGATTATATAGCGTTACGTTCGTTTGTTATTTTGATAGTGTGTTTAGTGTTCTTCGTTTCGTTAAATAAATAAGAAGAATGTATTTATATCACGCTGCACCTTGGTCCTCCTCTCTTCCTCCATACAACGAACGTGACAAAGTTAGTTACAGGGTGCATTGCAATTAGCGTTAGCGCAATGACATAGACTTCCAGTCATTGAGTCAACGGTTATTAATTTAAAAACGCATCTGGGCAAAAATGGCATCTCTGCCTCAGTAGCACTAGCTACATAGCCTGTGAGAGCATTATTCACGTATGACTGGCTGTTTGTGGGATGAGCAGAGGCTGAGCAGAGGCTGTGGCCGAGTGAGGAGTGTCAGCCGCGAGCCACAGGGACGGGAGAGGATGGAGCTCACATTAATTCACACCTTAAACAGTCAGCCCAGCCCAGCTCCTTCTATCTCTCTCTCTTTCCCGTCATTGACTTCCCACTTTAATGATATTACTATGCAATTTCATGTCTCTCCAGTTTTTCTGCTGTTCACCCTCCCAGCAGTCCCTGGAGTATAGTGGGATCTATCTGTCGGGGTGGTTGCAAGCTTACCATCTTGTCTCTGATTGACTTTGCTTAGTGAGAGGGGTGCGCTCCTCGCTCTTATAGCCACAGTAGGTAACAAGGCATTATACAAGATAGATATCAATCAAATGACGCTGGAGAGCTCTGCTGAGGTTGTGTAACCAAGCAGGGTTATCCATACAATCTGTCACAAATGATGATGGAGTGGAGTAATAAGAGACGTTTTCCCAGTATCGTCTTTACAGTGAATGATTGGCTCTGGTCAGCCTCAGAGCTTAGAGCTGACTATGCATGGCCATATATCTGGCCACCAGTTTTTTTTAAATGACTGTCACATTAGCATTTAGGTTGCTATGTCAGTTAGCATTGGATATTTCACCTGAATTTTGCCAGCACTCTGTCTTGACATTCACATGTCATTAGGTGTGTACATTTGTGACAATTATGTTATAAAGATAACCACACTGAGAGGAGTAAAACAAAAAAAATCTGATCGGCAAACTGTAACAATTGCCATTTTGTCAAGAATTAGACAGTCAAACCCAAGGCTCCTATTGCCATGTTCTCACAAGCGATCTGTCAGGGGAAAGAGGAGGTGTAGCTTTTTCTCCCTTTCAACCCTATTGGCATTGATGGACATTTAATAAACGTGTTCTCTCTGCAAATAGAAACCCAGACCCAGACACTTGAATAGTTGCGCTCATGTGTCCCATTGTGTCTGACCGTGTCACTATATAGCTCCCCATTTTATCTTCCCTGGAATAGTGCTGAGCCTTTATGACACCTTCTCATTGTATGTTTAACCAAATCAGTGGCGTGTGTTCATGGATGCCAAGGGAAGCCAGGCTTCCCACAAAAACATTGACCAAGAAAAAAACATAAAATAATGTATCTTTTGTCTCTCTGTGTTTCATAATTTCCATTCAATTTGCAAGAGGCTGAATGTATCTCACTGGAGAAAGCGTCCGAGCGAGTGAAACATCGCCCCTCTGTCTCTGTATGTGTAGCCCATCTATCTGACGCTGTCTGGTCAAAAAGAGTATGATATTGTTGCCACACATATCACTGAATATAATGGAACCAAGTGAGCATTCTCCCTTGATAAAAATATCATAGAATAATAAGCAATGAGCTTTGAGCTAAACTGAGTGAGCTCAATTGTGAATGATCCAGGCACACCAACAACAACAAAAACGTGTCAAGGGAAGCCAGTTTGGATTTGGCTTCACACCAATCATATCAAAAGCCAAACGTCATTGACAGAAAAAAACTTGAATTGTTGCATCTCGTTATGTAGTTGTCTTCCGTTGTCTAGTTAGCTAGATAAAATTGTCACTTTCATAAATTAGCCATGGATGGAGATAGAGATTTGGAATTGTGGTTTTACTTAACTCTCCGTACTGGCCAATGATTATAATGGCGATCTGATCCAACCCTAAGTTCATACATTGTGCCTCTGACCTGAGAGGATGGAAGTTCAATATGTAGCTAGATGTTGTAGGCTAATGTTAGCTGGTTAATAGTTGCCCATGAAAATAAGTTAGGCTAGCAAGCATGCATTTTAGCCAGGTAGCTAGCCTAGTACAACAAAAACTAAGAGTGTGTATAGTATGACAGAGTCATAGGTTATTTCGGCAACATGAAAGAGAGGAGGATGGCATTGGCATTTCTCTACAAGCATTTCTCTACTTTTTCTACTTACGCACACACACACGTTTGTTTTACTATCCTTGTGGGGACCAAACAATTGATTCCCATTCAAAATCCTATTTTCCCAAACCCCTAACCATTAACCTAACCCTAACCTTAACCCCACACCCTAACTCCTAACCCTAATCCTAAACCTAACCCCTAAGCTTAAAATATACTTTTTCCTTGTGGGGACCGGCCAAATGGCTGCACTTCTCTTAATTTTCCTTGTTTTACTATCCTTATGAGGACATCTGATCCCCACACGGATAGTAAAACCAAAACACGCACAGAAATCAGTATCATGGACAGCCACATGATATTTAGCTTACCTTGATTGGACTAAATTGTTTTTAGAATCTTGGAGTTGTCACTTTATTAGACTAAGCGGAGGTGATTGATGATGTTGAAATGTTGAAGCTGAAATGTTTCTGGAATAGTGGAGGCAGCTCCTGTTTTCTTTGCGACTTGTGGTAACTCTTTGGTGTTCTAAATCAATAGTTGTTTAGTAGTCCAAAAATGTCAAAAACCTTAACTTGATTGACCATGCTGTAGGTCATATAACTTATTGTTACATGCAATATGCTTTGTGGACTCCACCGGACAGATGTTGCTTTCCGGTTTTGTGATGAAACACAAAGGTGTGGTTGGATTTATTCGGCCACTGTGTCTTCTTATTGTCTCGGTCGTAGACCTATATATAACGGTGTCAAGGCATATGAACTAAATGGTTATAAAGCAAACAATGCAATTATCACAACACATGGGTTGTAATATGGCTTTTTTTCCTGGCTTGGCTTCCCTAGTGATTTTATCGCTACTGAACAAAACCCATCAGCTGATAGCGGTCTACTCTGATATCAAAAAGAGACGAGATAAATTACATTCTGAGTACGGGGCATAACATGCAGTAAGGTTGCGGTAAATTCGGAATTCCTGAATTTAATTCAATTCAACCTATTAATTGAAATTTTAATTTTAATTGGCCACAAGAACAGGATGCAGAAATTGAATTGAATTTGAATTAAAGGAAGTAGAATTCAATTCAAACCAATTTAAATAAATTCCACTGAGACATGAAAGATACAGTATGTATCACATTCCTGTGAAAAATATTTTGCCAAAAGCATATGCCACCTCTTACTGAATACAGATTCCATTTTAAATATCAGTTTGATTATAACTCGAAGATGTCAAACAGTATTTTGTTTGTATTTTCGTCATGAGATGTTAGGTTGTTCCATTCTGCTTCATCCTTCCATTCTGGAGTGTTTGATCTAATGCATTCTGGGATATGAATTTTTTTATATTTAATAACATGTAAGTGAATTATGAATTATTATCCTACAAAATAATCTTAGAATGCTTCCACACAACTGTAATTATTTAAAACTATTTTTAGGAGGACAAGTTTCAAAAATGACATGCTTCAAGAAGATTAAACAAGGTATTGGCAACCATATAGTATGTCAAAATAAACATTCATAGTGATGTACAGTACCCGTCAAAAGTTCTGACACACCTACTCATTCAAGGGTTTTTCTTTATTTTTACTATTTTCTACATTGTAGAATAATAGTGAAGACATCAAGACTATGAATAACACATATGGAATCATGTAGTAACCAAAAACGTGTTAAACAAATCTAAATGTATTTTCTATTTGACATTCTTCAAGTAGCCACCCTTTGCATTGGTGACAGCTTTGCACACTCTTGGCATTCTTTCAACCAGCTTCACCTGGAATGCTTTTCCAACAGTCGTGAAGAAGATCCCACATATGCTGAGCACTTGTTGGCTGCTCTTCCTTCACTCTGTGGTCCAACTCATCCCAAACCATCTCAATTGGGTTGAGGTCGGGTGATTGTGGAGGCCAGGTCATCTGATGAAACACTCCATCACTCTCCTTCTTGGTTAAATAGCCCTTACACAGCCTGGAGGTGTGTTGGGTCATTGACCTGTTGAAAAACAAATGATAGTCCCACTAAGTGCAAACCAGATGGGATGGTGTATTGCTGCAGGATGCTGTGGTAGCCATGCTGTTTAAGTGAATTCTATATAAATCACTGACACTGTCACCAGCACAGCACCCCCACACCATCACACATCCTCCATGCTTCATGGTGGGAACCATACATGCAGAGATAATCCGTTCACCTACTCTGCGTCTCACAAAGACATGGTGGTTGGAACCAAAAATCTCAAATTTGGACTCATCAGACCAAAGGACAGATTTCCACCAGTCTAATGTCCATTGCTTGTGTTTCTTGGCCCAAGCAAGTCTCTTCTTATTATTGGTGTCCTTTAGTAGAGTTTTTTTTGCAGTCTCTTCATTAACACAGTTGATGTTGAGATGTGTCTGTTACTTGAACTCTGTGAAGCATTTATTTGGGCTGCAATTTCTGAGGCTGGTAACTCTAATTATCTTATCCTCCGCAGCAGAGGTAACTATGGGTCTTCCTTTCCTATGGCGGTCCTCATGAGAGCCTGTTTCATCATAGCGCTTGATGGTTTTTGCGACTGCACTTGAAGAAACTTTCAAAGTTCTTGACATTTTCCACATTGACTGACCTTCATGTCTTAAAGTAATGATGGACTATCATTTCTCTTTGCTTATTTGAGCTGTTCTTGCCATAATATGGACTTGGTCTTTTTCCAAATAGGGCTATCTTCTGAATACCCACCCTACCTTGTCACAACACAACCGATTGGCTCAAACGCATTAAGAAAGAAAGAAATTCCATAAATTCACTTTTAACAAGGCACACCTGTTAGGTGACTACCTCATGAAGCTGGTTGAGAGAATGCCAAGATTGTGCAAAGCTGTCATCAAGGCAAAGGGTGGCTACTTTGAAGAATCTCAAATAGAAAATATATTTAGATTTGTTTAACAATTTTTTGGTTACTACATGATTCCATATGTGTTATTTCATAGTTTTGATGTCTTCACTATTATTCTACAATGTAGAAAATAGTCAAAATAAAGAAAAACCCTTGAATGAGTAGGTGTGTCCAAACGTTTGACTGGTACTGAATGGAGTAAATGATCTATCTGAATTTAAATTATTTTCATTTAATTCAATTTGACTTCCTTTAATTCAAATTCAATTCAAATTCTGCTTCCTATGGGGTGTGGCCAATCCAAATTCAATTCAAATTCAAGAATTGAATTGGAATTAAAGACCAAGTCGCAACTCAATTCAGAATTGACCCCAACACTGCAATGCAGGTATCGAATTCGCTCTGGATGAAGACTGCACTGCCGGCACTTTTTACAGGAATCTATGGCTGCCTGTCCAGGGATCATTTGCCATGGTTAATTTAGTTGGCGCTCAGAGTGGATATTTCAACCGAGTACTCACAGCACCCCCAAGAGGGAGACAAGCACCGTACAGCATCAGAACAAAGGGGCTCCTTATTCCTCTCATCATTCCGCTCTCGTGCTCCTGTAGCTATCTTTCTTGTCTCTGCTCACACTCACACTGGAGACGAGGAACACTGTCTATCTAATTCCTCAGTGAAACAACAGCAACACACCACATGCATGCAGAGACTTGAATAGAGAATGTGTAGTGAGGGAAGCCCTGCACGTGTTTATTTTCTTTGAGTGGCTGCAGAAGTCTGGGGGTCTGCAGACTGCAGATGTGGGAATTACAGTACCTACCGACTGAAGGCTGAGCTGACAGTGACAGTTGGAGCACATTCTCTAGGTACAGGTAGACAAGCCTTCGCAGTTCCCTCAGTGTACCCTCTGGCTGGCTGAATCTCATTAACTCTGGTAATCACACTGGTTTTTGTTCTGGGTTAGTGTGTTTTTACTTCCACGTGTCCATTTATTCGTTGAATTCTGCATTTGAAAAACATGGAAGATATTAGAATTTTGCACAACAATTGGAATAACCTTTTACAGTATTTTAAGCTTGGGATTTCCCTTAACACTGCATAATGTAATGGTTGCTTTTAGTATGTGTTTTGTAGCGGTTTCATTCACACTAACAGTAGTGCATGTGTGCTGTTTTCCAGAGCCGACCATTATAACCACGCCACCGTCCACCCTGGACGTGACTGTAGGAGAGAGCATCGTGCTGCCGTGTCAGGTGACTCATGACCCGTCTCTAGAGCTCAAGTTCACCTGGTTCTTCAACGAGCAGCTGATCCACTTTGGCAACCACGGCGGATACTTTGAAAAAGTGGGCGGTGTAAGTGCATAAGCCTCCAAATATTCCCTCCCGATTCCCTCCCGGGGCCATCAAGCCGGCCATTTATAATCAAAGTGTCATGTCTGAGAAATGGTGCCGTATTACCTCGCTTTTACACCATGCTTGTCAGGAGCACTGCAATGCATAACGAATAGGAAGAAACACACATCTTTACTACACCGTGTTGCAGATTGCTTATATTTTATTTATGCCACTGCTCTCTCATGAAAATATGTCATTAAAGAGACATTGATTTTTCAACCCCTTCAGAAATTACATTGAGAAAGGTCAAGGGGTGAAGCTGGTGATACATTGCAACGTCGATACCGTGGTTCCCTTCCTTTGGTATAAGTGAGGTCATATTAAGTAGGGTATCCGCAGTGCAGAGAACGTTTGGAGCATGTGTGTTTATGTGTGGTGAAAATGTGCTGCACATAGTTTATTTTAAAATCACATTTACATATTCCCCATCCTTCCCTAAAACCTACCAAGCTCAAAGCTCAGATCATATGCCCCGTTTTGCATAGGTTTCCTCTTTCATTTACACTTTACGTTAACTACAAAACACTTAAAAGCTACTTTTTCATCTCCCCTGTCTGAAGAAGAGTGATGATAATCATTGTTTCAGAAGTGATTAGTAGGGGCATGTACATTACACTCTCTGGTCAGGTTGTCATGTTTTTCATTATTTTAATCGTAATCGTTTTCCTTTTACATGATAAATGACACCACCTGGAGTTACATACATTTGTAAGCTGTTTTTGCCACATCCAATTTAGCTTTTGCCACATCCAATTTATGACTGGTCCTGATTCCACTCAGTACTGGGCTGATTAAATGATGGTGTGAAAGTGGGAACTGCAATTAGAAATGGAATGGAAATAACTTGAGAACTTTACCTTTAAGCTTTGCTTGATCATTGAAATAATGAGGCCACTCTTCCACAGCTAAAATCAGCATGTGTATGAATACATTTGTGTAATAATTATAATTAAACGTAAGTGCTATGCCCGTCTCACATGTACAGGTATGCCGATAACCCTTTTAAAACATGGAAACAGATCACAGTTAAAATCCTAGAATTATAATACAATAATAGGCATACAAAGACCCTGAATAGTTTTTTTTTTAAATATACTATTTCTGCTCACATATTATTATTTCTGCTCAAGTCATCATATTTAATTTATTTTAATTACACGTTGGTAAAATGTTACTACAGTATATTAATCGTTGTGCTTGTGTATGTGTGTGTGTGCGTGCGCGCATGTGTGTCTGCACGTGTCCGTCCGTCCGTGCGTGTGTGTGTGTGTCTGCGCGTGTCCATCCGTCCGTGCGCGTGTGTGTGTTTGCGCGTGTCCATCCGTCCGTGCGTGTGTGTGTCTGCGCGTGTCCGTCCGTCCGTGCGCGTGTGTGTGTCTGCGCGTGTCCGTCCGTCCGTGCGTGTGTGTGTCTGCGCGTGTCCGTCCGTGCGTGTGTGTGCGTGCATGTTCTTGTTTGTGTTGCATGTTAGCAGCATTCCGCTGGGGACATCATGATTCGGAACATCCAGCTGAGACATGCAGGGAAGTACACCTGTGCAGTGCAGACCAAGGTGGACAGCATCTCCATCGCAGCAGACCTGGTGGTCAGAGGTACTTCTCTCTGTCTATACAGGACAAGCAATTTTTCATGAAAGATACCTTTATTTTGACTACCATGTATTGTTATTTAATAATAATGTAATACATGCTTATTTAGTATGATAAAGTATCATGCAATGTTAACACTTTCACAAATTCAATATGGGTTACCTTTGTAGTAGGCATTTGTCGATCTTGAAAACCTTGTAAACTCCACAGAACTGATCCTATGTTGGAAAGTCATTCTCATGTCCTTGAAAGGTCATTGAAAAATAATGGTAATAGAAAATGCAATTTGATAGGGAACAATCCCACCCACTCACTTGATTGGTTATCCATGGCAACAACAAAGCATTATTTAAGTTAGCTGTGCAGATTTGAAGGGGTCCCATCTGTGTCTTTAAGACTGAATGAGATGGATGCTAGTTAGTAGTCTGTGTTTATTCTCCATCATCCTGGACATGCCTCTAATTAAGATGTGAAGGCATTGTACTCTGTGAGATCAGTTGAAAAGATGGTCAGATAGAGACGTATTTCTCTCTCTTTTAATCTAATTAGACAGAAAAGCTCCCTGAGGTTTCACACCAAACTGATTTCACCAGCTGTACTCCTAGTGCTGAAGGCAGACAGTGATAAGGACACCACTGCTCTGCTCTGCCTTTTTTATACTTCTCTCTCTTTCGCTCTCCCTTTCTCTCTCTCTCTCTCTCTCTCGCTGTCTCTCCCTCTCTATCTCCCTTCCTGCCTGGTTGTGCACCATATCTGCAGGTCCCCCAGGCCCGCCCACCAGCATCCATGTAGAAGAAATCAGTGACACCACAGCCTCTCTCTCCTGGAGGCCCGGGCCTGATAATCACAGTCCAGTTACAACATACACCATCCAGGCCAGGACACCATTCTCCCTGGGCTGGCAGGCTGTGACCACAGGTAGGCACTTCAACCAGCTATTGCCTCATCAAAGCGTTATATAGGGGTCTGATCTCCATTTTCTCTTCTCCGTATGAGAGTATGGGCCTATGAGTGATTTTACTTCAATTCCAAATGGCTCTCGATTGTTCAGTGACAGGGTTCACTGCAGATTTACTTGACAGTAGGTGTTGTTGAAATGTGGATCCATTTCCAGAGGTCTGACTTACAGTGAATGGTGCTGTTTGAAAGCATAGAAAAGAGCCCCATACGAAAGTTTGGATGGCGGTTCTAGAGCAGGCTGTAGTTATGCATGTTTGGTACTGTTCCAATTATTTTGGGGAGGAGCCTGTTAGTTTGGGGAATAAATACATATTTCATATATATATATTGATACTGCATCTTTAAATGTGTGTCACTGTACAAGGCAACATCACTAGTGCCCAGAGTTTTTCTGACCAAACAGGGACAACCTTACCAAACCTGACCAAACAGGGACACTGAGTGAGGTCTACCCTTAAGGTTTTGTCTTGTGCGTGTGTGAGTGAGTACACCATGTGTCCTTCTGTGTAATTAGCCCCCTGCACCTGTGGAGTGTGCTCAGTGGGCCTGTCAGCCTAGAGGACACTCTCCTGCTACCTGCTTCATTCTGAGGGGAGGGGGCTGTTTTGTTTTGTGCCAGTTCCTGAGATGGTGGGGGGCCGCCGCCTGACAGCTACAGTAATAGACCTGAGCCCCTGGGTGGAATATGAGTTCAGAGTCCTGGCAAGCAACGCCATTGGGACCGGGGAGCCAAGCAAACCATCCAAACAAGCAAGGACTAAGGAAACATGTATGTACGGTATTCATTGAATCTCTTCAATTCTGCATGTTTTTAGTTTTTCTTATGTGCAGCTTCTTGCTATTAGTTTGTCTGGTATGGTGGGAAAAAGCTATTTCAATGTCAAAGAATCTCATCCGAATGTGTTGTTATCGTGTTATCTTTGATGGCTGGGGTCGACTGAGTTGAGCAGGATTACGATTACCCTCTGTTCCCCCAGCTCCGAAGGTCACACCAGCTAATGTAAGCGGAGGTGGAGGCAGTCGCTCAGAATTAGTGATCACTTGGGAGGTAAGCAAGCCGCTCACTCCAATACTCCCTCACCCATGGAGGGGAAGCCAGAAGTCATTATTCTCTAAGGAGTCAGGCCGTTGTTTCATTAATAACAGCAGACAGGCTTATTGTATGGCATTTCATTTTTAAGAACAGAGAGGCAATAACTGCTGCTGTCTCCCTGGGAGAGAGAAAAATGCCTTTGAGGTTTTAATAAGCTAATTAAACAGAATGATTCTTCACACAGTCACAGGCAACTTTTTCAAAGATTGCGCTTTCCTATCTTTTTCAGTCTTACAGTTCTTCTCAATCCCGTACAAGCGTTTTTTTTTTTAAACAATGTTGCAGATTTTCAAAACAAAGTTCAAAGACACAGAACTCTGTGGCCTTTTGCAAAACAGTAAATGCTTTTTCAAAAATGGAGTTGCCTTCTCAAAACATAAATACATTCATCAAAACTAAATGACACTGTCAAAATTGTAAATACGTTCATCAAAAGAACATGAATGCCTGCAAAAACATTAATGCAGCCATACTTATGTCTTGAAGTCAAGCAGACAAAACAGAAAGTTAGTTGGTCTTTTAAAAATCCCAGGAGATCAATACATTTTCTTTGCAGTCACTAGATAATGATGATCAAAATTGGAAGTACAACTATCCAAAAGTGCAGAATTATGGGCAATTACTCTCCATGTATGCATATTTCATCAAACAATTTCATACACATCAAATCAAATGTTATTCCTGGTTAAAAAAAAAATACATTGATTGCCGGTAGCGTTCATCGGTATCATCACAATACAATTCCATGTATTCAATACATAGACTGGTTTGCTCATAGTTTTGTTCTCTTTCCATCGGTGCACAGAAACACAATCCACAATAGAAACAAGGAAAGGTGAATACAATGGAATACAATGGTGGAGATGACTTAAGAGGGACCCAAAGTTACTTAGAAGTAACCCAACTTAATTCTCTGGATCTCTGCATGTCCACAATATTGTAGAAAAATATCTCAGTCAGGGCTCAACTTATTGTTGAGAGTTAGAATAATAGAATACTACACAAGGTGCAATTAAAACAGTTGGTGTGCATCAGCAGTCAACAAATTAGCCCATGTTAGATTGGTAGATTAGTCTAGAGGCCAGCTATCTAAACTTGTAGTAAGCATGTTTGAATTACCGACCATGGGTGGGGGCCATTGATCATCAGTCATCATATTAAAAACTGCAAACATTTGCCTCCACCCTATGGCAAAATGTTTAGAATTGCAGTAAATTAGCTGTAAAACTGCACATTTGTCTCTGTACCCCATGGCAAACTGTGCAGAATTGCATGAAATTAGTTATAAAATGGCAAAATCTTCTCTCCACCCCATGGCAAAATGTATAGAATTGCAGCAAACTTGCTTTAAAATGGCAACATTTTCTCTACTCCCCATGGCAAAATGTGCAGAATTATAGAAAAAAAATGTGCCTCTCGGATGTAACGAGGGAGGCAGACCCACGAGCCACTGCGGCCCATCATGACAAGTTCCATTTTTTAGTGGCCCCCACCCCCATCAAAGTTGCCTTCCCTGGCCTAGATCTTTCCCTATATTGTAATGTACATGGTATAACACTGATGGGGTGATTTAGAATTTTGTGCAGTAGTATTTACTGATTGTGTATTCACTGATTACAATTATATTTCATGTTTTGCAAAAGGTGGGCTAAGATATGCAAGTCAGGTACTAAGGCAAGAAAATGATTGGAAGTTCTGTAAATGTATTTGAGCATTTGATCATTGCTGTTCTGCTATAGATACGTTTCAACACAGATTCAAAAATTGCTTGTACGCGATTGAGAAAATATGTGATTAGCCCTGCTTGAAAATCATCCACTGCTGTGAATGTTTTGCTGATTGACTAGTGAATGTTAATGAGTTCAATTACAGTCTAACTTCGCCTTAACAAAGTTTCAATACAGCCTTGATTGAAGTTACTTCAGACTAGAAGTACAATGGACTAAATTATTTCAATGTGTAGCTACACAATGATGTGAAAATGTAAGCTGTCTGTCTACATACTTTTCCAAAGCAGTGGCGGTCGGTGCCATTTAAGATGAGGGAGGACGATTCATTTTCTTATTTCTATTACAGTATATTGGATGACTGTCATTCATATTCCATTCACCCAACTCAATGTAACATCGATAGGTTTAGGCTACTACATGATAACAACATTTTCCCTATACCCCATCATGAGGTTGCTAGCTACAACCTAGCCTATGAATGAAAGTCTGCAATGTAGGTCAAGAGAAAATTTGAGAAATCTTGCCTGCATCTAGCTGATATAGGGTGTAATCATTAGTCCAACAGTTGCAAACAAGAGTTTCTATTGGAAAAATTCAAGTCTGTTTATCCCTGATTCATTCCAATTGCTTCTGTTTAAGAAATGGTTTTCAACAGAATCGGTGGAGTGAATACAACCCTAATCACACTCAAACACAGTTCACTTTCATAGCAGCCACATACAAACAGCATGAATGATCCCTTTGATCATAGTATTCCTTCTCGTATCTACGCGCTCTCCTCCTCTCACCTTTTCCCTTCGCTTGTGGACTTCAGTGTACAACACATCAGCATTCTGTGACCAGGTGAAAAAAACTTTCCTAGCCAAACCTTCATATCATAACCGCTAACTGCTATACACGCCTACATCAATGTCACCATATAAACATCATAGTCAGCATAGCTACTAGAACTAACTAGAACATGCAGTACAGTGTACAGTCAGCAGCAAGCAGTTTAGCAGTTACACCGGTGGGCCCCGGTGGCAATAAATGAATACAAACAAAAGCTTACCTTGACTTGGAAGAGTTCCAGTGTTGGATAGCCATAGCCATAGCCAACTAGCTAGCATAGCAGGCCTCTCTGTTTGAGCCGGGTGTTTGAGTAGGCTAAACTAGCTAGCTGCGTTCTCTAGCTAAGTAAGTGAAAGTGAAAAGAAATACAACAAAATATAGCTCTCTCTTTCTCTCGCTTGCTTCTCCTTTATTTTTGAAGAAATGAATTTGTTCAAAACTGTTCAATTACTGTCTTTCGCTCTCTTTGAGTCAACTACTCACCGCGTTTTATGCAGTGCTAGCTAGCTGTAGCTTTCAGTGCTAGATTCATTACTCTGATTGTTTGATTGGGTGGACAACATGTCAGTTCATGCTGCAAGAGCTCTGATAGGTTGGCGGACGTCGTCTGGAAGTTGTCATAATTACTGTGTAAGTCTATGGAAGGGGGTGAGAACCACAAGCCTCCTAGGTATTGTATTGAAGTCAATGTACCCAGAGGAGGACGGAAACTAGCTGTTCTCCGGCTACACCATGGTGCTAACCTACAGAGTGCTGCTGAGGCTACTGTAGACCTTCATTGCCAAACAGAGTGTTTTAATCATTTATTTGGTGACATATGAATATATTTAGTATAGTTTTATTTAAAGAGGATAACTTTTTTAATGTTTCACTATTTACATGTTTATGAAATTCACTGAGGAGGATGGTCCTCCCCTTCCTCCTCTGAGAAGCCTCCACTGTTCCCAACTATTATAAAATAGAATGCCCTTTATATAACCATGCATCTTTGGGGAGTGTTGACTTGCACAATAAAAGTCAGTCCCCATAAATATATGAAATATGATGTGCTTTCAGTCTTAACAATAGCTAGGTGGCGCTATCATGCTGAGGGCGCTTTATTATTGATGGAGGTGGGTGTTCACTACTTGTGCACCAGTTTCAATATGTGTGTGTATGTGTGTGCGTGCGTGAATGTGTATGTGTATGTTTTCTTCTAGCCTGTTCCTGAGGAGCTGCAGAACGGGGGAGGGTTTGGCTATGTGGTGGCCTTCAGACCGTACGGTGCCACTGGCTGGATGCAGGCCGCAGTGCCCTCATCAGAAGCCTCCAAATATGTCTTCAAGAACGAGAGCATCCAGCCCTTCTCCCCCTTCCAAGTGAAGGTTGGAGTGTACAACAACGAAGGGGAAGGCCCTTTCGGACCCGTCATCACCATCTACTCTGCAGAGGAAGGTTGGTAAAAAATTAAGTCATGTCAGAGGAGCGGCAGTGCTTCCCGGGCCTCAGTTCACACATAGCGTTTAAAAGCCAATGGAGAGGCGTCTCTGGATAGTTTATTCCCGGTCAATACAGTGATCTTGCTGCCCATGCTCTCCTATCTGCAGATGGTTGGTTCCCACTGCTGCTGGTTCTGGTTCTCTCTGTACTTCTGATGAAAGAGATGGACCCACTTTAAGAGTCATCAAAGCCTGCCATTACTTTTAAACTCATTCAAATGATTTTTACATTTCACCCAGAGCCTGGCAGAGCGCCCACCAGGATCCGAGCCAAGAGTCTGTCTGCATCTGAGATTGAGGTTTCATGGAAAGCCCTGCCTTGGAACACCAGCAAGAGAAGAGTCCTAGGCTATGAGGTTAGTCAAGTTTTTTCCTGTTTCCCTCTACCTATTTGTGTGTCAAAGTGTTTACTTGCATGAGTAAAGGCATGTGTGTATCTGTGTGTGTAGTCGTGAGCATGTGCATGTGTGTAGCAACTAATGCTGTACGATCTTGTTCCGTTCTATTATTGATGAGTGTTGCTAGCTCATGCACATTGGGCATCTCAGATGTAATAGGTTGTTATGTGTAATGGTCCAGCCAGGTCCCCTGTCTGTTGAGTTGTGTTTCTCTTGTTGCTGTGCTAAGTGCTGTTACTAACTACACTGATTAGTCTAACAGTCTAGTGATGCAATGCACCAGGGGACAGAATGTTTAGCCTATAATCCACACTGTACTGTAGGCTAAAAGTGTGGCTTTGAGCTCAGTTAGTTGATTCCAATCCTTAGTCAGCTCACTATTGACATTCAATATTGGAAAAAATATATATTTTCATCCATGGGATGCATAAAGTACTGGAATTATGAATTGTTGACCATAAAGTAAACAGGGAAGTGGGGCCTGAGCAAACGGTTCCTATGAGGGAAGACAAATTATATTTGTGCTGTCAACCGTGCCAGCTATTTCAGCCTGGACACTCGGGTGACAAAGAAAATCTGTTATCATTCAACTTGACAGCTGGGACATTTTACACATTGTGATTTCTCTTTGACCACGCCATTTAAACACTCCCTCACTTCGAGAGCTAAGTAACCAGAACCAAGGCACCTTATCCATGGAAAGACGAGAATATATGAGGTGACACCATACAATGAAATGCTGTTTTTATACCAATTCACTGCAGTTCCAGTTTACAGTTCGTGGACAGTGTCTATCAAAAAACAGGTTTTTACAATGTTCTCACAAATTAGTGTCTGCATTAATGTCCCTGGTTATCCTCTTTCTATCTGGTCTCAGTTGAGGTACTGGGAGAAGAGAGAGAAGGAGGAGGCAGCCAGTGTGCAGAGAACGGTAGGCAACCAGACATCAGCCATTATCCGAGGGGTGAGAGGAAGCAACACCTACTACGTCACAGTGAGAGCATACAACACGGCCGGGGCTGGGCTTCCTAGTGTTACTGTCAATGTCACCACCAAGAAACCCCGTAAGCATCTACCCTGCTTTTGGTTCGAGCGGTTGTTTCAATTGACTTATTGGAGATCATGTGATCCTCATCCTCATGTATTTGTGTCCCTCAGCGCCCAGCCAGCCCCCGGCGAAAGTCATGTGGAACACATTGAATTCCAAGATAATCCTGAACTGGGAGCAGGTCAAAGCCCTGGAGAACGAGTCAGAGGTCACTGGCTACAAAGTAAGGAAGCACTGACTACATGGATTTAGTTAGAAATAGTGGCCGTTGTCATGGTTTCTCCCGGGTGACCTTCTACCTGTGTGGTCCATCCCTAGGTGCTCTACAAGCATAACCGACATAGCCGTCCTAGTGTCATGGAAACCAACACAACGTCGGTGGAGCTCTCCCTGCCTATGGACGAGGAGTACTTCATCCAGATCAAACCATTTGGGGAGGGAGGAGAGGGGAGCAGTAGCAGACAGATCACAATCCCCAGAATACCAGGTCAGTCTCTAGTGGACTGCTTCCTCATACTTCATTGATCTCAATGGCGTTGCTATAGCTATTGCCAGTACTGCTTTATTGTCTTGACTACGGACTGGAGTTTTTCTGGCCCTAGTCATGTCTTCAAAAGGAACAGATAAAGTAAGGATTATCTATAAAAATGAATAGTGCCAGGATTTAATCCCGGACTAAATTACTTTATATATTCAGAATTGCGTGTAAATATGCCCAAGGTTTGATCATCAAAGCATTTAATAGCACAAAAGGCTTCAACAACGAATTGCCAACCAGGCTGCTTGTCATTTTCCGTATAAACAGACAGACTATCAAAGCCCATTCCTTTTCATGTTTTTCAGGTCCCAATGCAATTGGCTCGGCGACCAAGGTCTCTACTTTATCAGCCCTCAGTACAATAGCACTGTCTTTCACAGCGCGGACATCGTTATGACAAACCGCTACCAGCGAACATTGCATCTGATGTGGTGGCAACTTGACAACGGAACAGGAACACCAACCACCCAGTCTGGTGTAACTAGATCCATTCATTTAGATTTTAGAGGCAGGAGGATGAGCAACATTGGAAAACCAAGCCACTGAGATGAGAGGGAGAGAAAGGGCCTCGCTTCAGCACCCCGTCCACCGGCGAGAACAGGAAATCGACCGATGTCTTGACTCTGTTGTTACCAAAGCAGCTTTCATTAAAAAAAAGAAAAATGTCTTATATGCATCTTTTGTATGACATGTCTAGCTTTTATAGATTTCTTTTGAAACCAATTCATAATTGGTCTGGGCTTTTTATAAAAGGCAAGGTTGAGGTGAGTTCAGTGCATGGTGCGTACTTACATACAGATCTGACAGTTTTAGAATTTGATAAGTTTTCAGTTTGTTGGAAAGAGCGCTTTTGTCGTCTGCAGTGAATACAACCTGTTACTGTGGTTTCATGTCAAACAAAGACCATATTTCAGTCTTCTTAGAAATGTATGAATTTTTACCACCATCTAGACAGATATGTTGAGTATATTGCTTTATAACTATTTTTTTAATACTCCATAAAACATTGCACTGACGCCTGATGAAAAATGAGACTTGATAGAAATGTGACAAACTATGTTATAGGACGAGAGGGACTTTATTGTCCCTTGCTGGTTTGGAGTCCCATCTTCCATAGGTTGCTCTGCCTTGGCCATTTAATTGCGCTGGCTGTCTGTCTCATCCGCTCATCATTCTACTCATCCTCTCAGTTACATTAGCCGTGTGTCAACTCTAAAGCTATTCTATTCTTTGCCTTGTGTGTGCCTCATCATATCTTCGAAATCCTCAGGTCCTTAAAGAGCCTTAACTTATCTATCAACAACTATTATAAACATAGATGTATGTTGTTATGCAGCTGCTGTATGATGTGTAGCTACACTCTGCATTAATAGACAGGTTATTACCATCCCGTGTATAATCCTACAGTCATTCTTAGGGCCAGGAGTTTTTTCCTGGTCAGGTTATGTGGTCGGGAAAATCTCCTTGTCCTTGTCATATATTATAGTTAGGGCCAGGGGGTTTTCTGACCATGTGACCTGACCTGGAAAAGCTCTTTATGAAGGAGAAGTGTGTTTCAACAGTGTAGTGCTGTTCAGCATGGTTTAAAGGTAAGGTGGAAAGCCTGGGACATTTTAGTAGGTCCACTGACTGCTTCCCTACTAAAAGATAAATGCTGCTGACAAGTTTTCCTTTCCCATAGTCTTCTGATGCCATGTGATACTGGTACAGTACAGTACAGTACAGTACAATACAGTCCCATACATATGTAGCTTGTAATCCAGTGAAAAAGTAAAAAGTGCAGGTAGTTTGTAGTACTTTCGAGGGGAAGTTTAGGCAGACTAATGGGTCTGACTCAGAATCATGCATCGAGAAATGTGTAATATACTTTTTTCTACACTTCAGATCATTTATATCAAATAAAAACCTTTCTAAAGAGCTGATTAACCTGGTTTTTATGTAATAACACAAATGTTTCATACAGTAGCTAAATGTCGTTCAGCATGACTGTATTTGCCCTTCTTTTCTGTCCATTTGCTAACTGACTGAATGGCTTGAGACCATGCAAAGAGATAGCAGGTTTGTGTATCTGTACCCATACAAGTCAAACCACTTTTATGTCTGTGCTTCTGTCTCAAACAGGTTCTCCTGTAGGCCTACACACTTTGGGATTTTCCGGTACTACCATCCATTTACTCCATGTGAAGTTCTGTTTTTCGCTGTTGTTGGTTGTTTATACTGTGTTAATGAATAAAGTTTATTGATTTATATTAAGTGAGTGAAATTCAATGGACTTATTTCTTAATGCTTATTACTTGTAATCAGAATTAATTATCTTGAAATTCATTTTACATCCAGTAGGCGGTGCTGCAAGCTAAAATTCATGTTCAGGGAGCAAGTGTGTATGGGACCAGATTCAGACTTAAGAAATGTATGCCTTTCCTACACACGCCTTTCCTTCTCAGTAGTTGGATTCAGGCTTACCTTATGCAGGTGCATAACAGGCTTTACAGGCGTGGTTCCCTTGCGCACGCTGAATAAATGTAATTCAACCACTGAAAACCCTCCTACTTGCTGGCCAACAGATTTTCTTGTGGAGTTTTCACTCAATACAATTTTCAGTACATTTATCTAAAGCAATCCCTTTAAATTTAACATGTGATACTGGTACAGTACGGTACAATAATTATGCTTTTCTTGACAAACTCACTAGAATATATGGACAGAACAGTTTTTGGGATCAATGAAAGAAAGCCATGTAAATATGAAATGAAAGAAAGCTATGCATATTTGTCTCCTTTTCAGTACCAATTAGTAGATTTTAAAATACTCTGATCTTGTGTATTATTTATGGTTAGGAAAGCATTTATGAATAATATTTTTTTTTTAATGGTTTGGAAAGCCTTTATGGTGAATCAAAAATAACATGGTTTGATACATCCTTAAAAAGTTGTAATATTCAACTGTTCAATCCATGAAATATTGGAAGATAGGGGTGGAACAGTAGTCCTACAACACTACCCTTTGTGTAGTAATACCCTCAGAGTTTTGTTACACAACACGGGCATAGGGCTGTTATGGTGACCATATTACAGCCACACCAGCTATCAAGAGTCATGACCACAATCAAATTCCACGTGACTGTTTAGTCATGGTAACTACGTTTCTCCAAGCTCTGATGCTGCTGATGGTCATTAGTAGCCTACCAGACTAAAGGACTGTTTTGCTAACACAGACTGGAATATGTTCCGGGATTCATCCAATGGCATTGAGGAGTATACCACCTCAGTCACCTGCTTCATCAATAAGTCACCAGCTTCATCAAACAGTGACCGTACGTACATATCCCAACCAGAAGCCATGGATTTACATGCAACATCCGCACCGAGCTAAAGGCTATAGCTTCCGCTTTCAAGGAGCGGGACACTAATCTGGTTGCTAATAAGAAATCCCGCTATGCCCTCAGACGAACAATCAAACAGCCAAAGCGTCAATACAGTACAAAGGTTGAATCCTACCACACCGGCTCTGATGCTCATTGGATATGGCAGGGCTTGAAAACTATTACGGACTACAAAGGGAAACTCAGCCATGAGCTGCCCGTGACACGAGCCTACCAGACAAGCTAAATGCCTTCTATTCTTGCTTTGAGGGAAGCAACACTGAAGCATGCATGAGAGCACCAGCTGCTCCGGATGACTGTGTGATCACGCTCTCCGTAGCCAATGTGAGCAAGACCTTTGAACAGGTCAACATTCACAAACCCGCGGGGCCTGATGGATTACCAGGACGTGTACTCAAAGCATGCGTGGACTAACTGGCAAGTGTCTTCACTGTCATTTTCAACCTCTCCCTGACCGAGTCTGTAATACCTAGATGTTTCCGACCACCATAGTCCATGTGCCCAAGAAAGCAAAGGTAACCTGCCTAAAGGATTACCGTCCCGTAGCACTCACGTCGGTAGCCATGATGTGCTTTGAAAAGCTGGTCATGGCTCACATCAACACCATCATACCAGAAACCCTAGATCTACTCCAATTCGCATACCACCCCAACAGATCCACAGATGCCGCAATCTAAAGCACGCCACATTGCCCTTACTTAGCTGGACAAAAGGAACACCTATGCAAGAATGCTGTTAACTGACTACAGCTCAGCATTCAACACCATAGTACCAACAAAGCTCATTAATAGGCTAAGGATCCTGGGACTAAACAATTCCCTCTGCAACTGGATCCTGGACTTCCTGACGGGCCGCCCCCAGGTGGTAAGAGTAGGCAACAACACATCTGTCAAGCTGATCCTCAACACTGGGGCCCCTCAGGGGTGCGTGGTTAGTCCCCTCCTGTATTCCCTCTTAACCCATGACTGCGTGGCCAAGCACGACTCCAACACCATCATTAAGTTTGCTGACGACAACAGTGGTAGGACTGATCATCGACAATGAAAAGAGACAGCCTATAGGGATGAGGTCAGAGACCTGGCATTGTGGTGCCAGGACAACAACCTCTCCCTCAATGTGAGCAAGACAAAGGAGCTGATCGTGGACTATAGGAAAAGGAGGCCTGAACAGGCCTCCATTAACATCGACAGGGCTGAAGTGGAGCGGGTCGAGAGTTTCATGTGCCTTGGTGTCCACATCACCAACAAACTATCATGGTCCAAACACACCAAGACAGTTGTGAAGAGGACATGACAACACCTTTTCCCCCTCAGGAGACTGAAAAGATTTTGCATGGATCCCCAGATCCTCAAAAAGTTATACAGCTGCACCATCGAGAGCATCCTGACCGGTTGCATCACCGCCTGGTATGGCAACTGCTCGGCATCTGACCATAAGGCGCTACAGAGGGTAGTACGTACGGCCCAGTACATCAATGGGGTCGAGCTTCCTGCCATCCAGGACCTACAGTATATTATCAAGGCACAAGGCAGACCCAGATGCAGACACAGGAGGCAGATGGTTGGAGTCATATAATGTTTAATAATCCAAAGGGGTAGGCAAGAGAATGGTCGTGGACAGGCAAAAAGGTCAAAACCAGATCAGAGTCCAGGAGGTACAGAGTGGCAGACAGGCTCGTGGTCAAGGAAGGCAGAATGGTCAGGCAGGCGGGTACAGAGTCCAGAAACAGGCAAGGGTCAAAACCGGGAGGACTAGAAAAAGGAGAATATCAAAAAGGAGTACGGGAAAAACACGCTGGTTGACTTGACTAAACATACAAGACGAACTGGCACAGAGAGACAAGAAACACAGGGATAAATACACTGGAGAAAATAAGCAACACCTGGAGGGGGTGGAGAATATCACAGGAACACTGCTGCTACTCGCTGTTTATTATTTATGCACTGTCACTTTGCAAATTACCTCAACTAACCAGCCTCCCCTTTATGTAGCCTCATTATTGTTATGTAATTTTCTTGTGTTACTTTTTAATTTGACTACATTTTTTAAACTTTAGTTTACTTAGTAAATATTTTCTTAACTCTATTTCTTGAACTGCATTGTTGGTTAAAAACTTCTTTGTGATCCCTTCCTGCTCAATTTGACAACATCCAGTGAAATTGCTTCTTCTTCTGTTGGCACTCCAAAATGTCCCAGAAACATCACAAATGGTCCTTTTGTTCAATAAATTCCTTCTTTATATCCCCAAAATGTACATTTATTTGGCGCGTTTGATTCAGAAAATACACCTGTTCCAACTCGCCCAACATGACTACAAAGTATCTAATAACTTACCTGTAAACTTGGTCCAAACATTTCAAACAACTTTCCTAATCCAACTTTAGGTATCCTAAAACGTAAATAATCGATAAAATTTAAGACGGGATAAACTGTGTTCAATACCAGACGAAAACAAAGTGAAGTGCGTTCCAGGTCGCGCGCACCAAAATACTTGAGTCCACCTGGAGGGACACATGGAAAGAACAGGGCTACTTCTTCATTTCTCAAAAGAAAAACATCAACCAATTTCTAAAGACTGTTGACATCTAGTGGAAGCCATAGGAACTGCAAGTAGATTCCTATTAAAAAGGGCTTACCATAGAAAACTAATGGAAAACAGATTGACCTCAAAAATAATTTTCCCTGGATGGATTGTGCTCAGGGTTTCGCCTGCCAAAACAGTTCTGTTATAGACATAGACATTATTCAAACAGTTCTTGAAACTTCAGAGTGTTTTCTATCCAAATCTACTAATAATATGCATATCCTAGCTTCTGGGCCTGAGTAGCAGGCAGTTAACTTTGGGCACGCTTTTCATCCGGACGTGAAAATACTGCCCCCTATCCCTAAGAAGTTGTAAGGGCTTGTAAATAAGCTTTTCATTGTAAGGTCTACACCTGTTGTATTCAGCGCATGTGACAAATACAATTTGATTTGATTAATAGTTTTCCAACATTTTAAGTTAAATGTTCTGACATGTTGCATCAGCCTCATTGATTTTAAACTGTGGGGTCTATCCCATCCCACAACTGTCCCAGACTATTTGGAATATTTATTTCTCGAGACAGAAGAACAATAGAATAGGTCAACTTTGTACTGTGGGGGATAGTAGATTGACGTAGGCTAGTGCTTTTGCTGTTTGTTAGGCCTCCTCATCTTGTAGGCTGACGAAAAGTAAATGTGGACAGTTCTTCCAACATCTTCAATATGCGCCTCAGAATTCGATAAGAACGCATGCCCCAATGTGTCTGTCTTCACTTGTATCCTGTGAGAAGGACCCCTGAGATTGCCTGTGAGAAGGACCCGATCACGTGACGGGCATTGGCTAATAAGAATTGAGATATCTGAGAGAGCCATGTGAGTGAGAGGTGCTGCGTCATGCAGCCTTGGAATGTATAAAAAAATTATATATAGCTCAACGTTTTAATCACTAGTAAAGTTGCATAAATAACTCTAAATTAAGCATATAGCATAGGTGGACCTGTTTCTTTGTTAACCGCTCAACACAGAATAGCCGCATCCCTCGTTTGGAGCAAATATCCTTTATATTATATTCTATTATAAAATAGTATAAAATAATGCCAAGGTATTCTAAGCGAATCTTTACTGCTAAATGAACTAATGTAGCCCACAGCAATATGGTCTAGCCAGATTAGGGCCTAACATTAGGACAACTCAGAGTATACTATTCTGTTCTTCTGAAATAGACCACATTTTCTTCATATCATGTTTCTTTAGACCTGTCTAAAAGAAATCATGGATTTATTGTGATGGTGTAGGCTTAATTAAATGGATTTATTAGACTTTTTAAAATGTAGATGTTCCAGAGGTCAGCATCAGTGGCTTGTAGGCTATGTGTGTTAGCCAGGAGATGCTACATGTGTTTATGTTAATTAACAGTCAATTACAGTGAGACTGGCAGTTGTTTGCTTGACAATCACCGGCTCACAAAAATTTCATGACAGCCCTACTTGGGTGTCAAGATGGCAGCAGGCAGGACAGCTGTGCTAGGCTTTTTCAATGGTAACAACTTTGTTTCAATCATCAATGATTATTTCTACACGACAGTTTAAAGTAGAGGGTAATGAAGAAAATGTGACTCGTTTTTACGACTTGATCATTTAAGTTACAAACATTTTGGCTATGGATGTCAAGTTGTTTATAACTTTCTTATCATAGCTATCTGCCTATTACTGTCCTGATATACACTCAATGACCAAAAGTATATGGACACCTGCTCGTCGAACATCTCATTCCAAAATCATGGGCATTAATATGGAGTTGGTCCCCCCCCTTTGCTGCTATAACAGCCTTCACTCTTCTGGGAAGGCTTTCCATTAGATGTTGGAACATTGCTGCGGGAATTTGCGTCCTTCAGCCACAAGAGCATTAGTGAGGTCGGGCACTGATGTTGGGTGATTAGGCCTGGCTTACATTCGGCATTACAATTCATCCCAAAAGTGTTCAACAGGGTTGAGGTCAGGGCTCTGTGCAGGCCAGTCAAGTTCTGCCCCAACGATCTCAACAAACCATTTCTGTATGGACCTCACTTTGTGCACAGGGACAATGTCACACTGAAACAGGAAAAGGCCTTCCCCAAACTGTTGCCACAAAGTTGGAAGCACAGAATCGTCAAGAATGTCATTGTATGCCGTAGCGTTAAGATTTCCCGAACCATGAAAACAGCCCCAGATCATTTTTCCTCCTCCACCAGACTTTACACTTGGCATTATGCATTGGGGCAGGTGGAGTTCTCCTGGCATCCGCCAAACCCAGATTATTTCATCAGACTGCCAGATGGTGAAGCGTGATTCATCCAGAGAACGCCTAACGGCTGAAAGTTTTACACCACTCCAGCCAACGCTTGGCATTGCGCATGATGACTTAAGCTTGTGTGCGGCTGCTCAGTCATGAAAACGCATTTCTTGAAGCTCCCGATGAACAGTTATTACATTTACATTTACATTTAAGTCATTTAGCAGACGCTCTTATCCAGAGCGACTTACAAATTGGTGCATTCACCTTATGATATCCAGTGGAACAACCACTTTACAATAGTGCATCTAACTCTTTTAAGGGGGGGGGTTAGAAGGATTACTTTATCCTATCCTAGGTATTCCTTAAAGAGGTGGGGTTTCAGGTGTCTCCGGAAGGTGGTGATTAACTCCGCTGACCTGGCGTCGTGAGGGAGTTTGTTCCACCATTGGGGTGCCAGAGCAGCGAACAGTTTTGACTGGGCTGAGCGGGAACTTACTTCCTCAGAGGTAGGGAGGCGAGCAGGCCAGAGGTGGATGAACGCAGTGCCCTTGTTTGGGTGTAGGGCCTGATCAGAGCCTGAAGGTACGGAGGTGCCGTTCCCCTCACAGCTCCGTAGGCAAGCACCATGGTCTTGTAGCGGATGCGAGCTTCAACTGGAAGCCAGTGGAGAGAGCGGAGGAGCGGGGTGACGTGAGAGAACTTGGGAAAGTTGAACACCAGACGGGCTGCGGCGTTCTGGATGAGTTGTAGGGGTTTAATGGCACAGGCAGGGAGCCCAGCCAACAGCGAGTTGCAGTAATCCAGACGGGAGATGACAAGTGCCTGGATTAGGACCTGCGCCGCTTCCTGCGTGAGGCAGGGTCGTACTCTGCGAATGTTGTAGAGCATGAACCTACAGGAACGGGTCACCGCCTTGATGTTAGTTGAGAACGACAGGGTGTTGTCCAGGATCACGCCAAGGTTCTTAGCACTCTGGGAGGAGGACACAATGGAGTTGTCAACCGTGATGGCGAGATCATTATTGTGCTGACGTTGCTTCCAGAGGCAGTTTGGATCTAGATAGTGAGTGTTGCAACCAAGGACAGACGATTTCATGCGATACATGCTTCAGTACTCAGCGGTCCCATTCTTTGAGTTTGTGTAGCCTACCACTTCGCAGTTGATCCATTGTTGCTCCAAGACATTTCCACTTCACAAAAACAGCACTGACAGTTGACCGGGGCAGCTCTAGCATCCTATGACGATGCCTGTTGAAAGTCACTGAGCTCTTCAGTATGGCCATTCTACTGCCAATGTTTGTCTATGCAGATTGCATGGCTGTGTGCTCGATTTTACACACCAGTCAGCAACGGGTGTGGCTGAAATAGCCGAATCCACTCATTTGAAGGGGTGTTCTTTTGCCCATTTTAATCTTTTATTTTTATTGGCCAGTCTGAGATATGGATTTTTCTTTGCAACTTAAGTTAACAATAACTTTTTCGTGAAATGCTTCTCATACATTTTAAGGACACATCAATTTGTCTGTATGTATCCCTAACCAAGAAGAACTGTGATGGTAACATGTCTTTGGACATGGTGAAGGAGGGAGACACGGACATCCAGGACAAGCTGGAAGGAGATGCTGCTCTCCTTGAGCACGGGGCTGGCGACAACGCTCAGGTCAAAGGAGGCCACATCTCCCTGCACAACGCAGCCTCATACGGGGTGAGTCACTACATAGATTAAATCAGGCCTTTGAAGATGTTTTAACTGCTGTACGGCTTGCCGTAAGAGTTTTACATAGACATAGGCAATGCACACAAAACACATGCGCTGTGACATACGTCACATAAAATAACATTTTAACACCCACACTGTGATGAAAGAGACCTAGTGGAATGTTTACGTGCATGTATTGGAGTGGACGTCCTCTGTCTCACTCCTCTTCATCACTCCTCTCTTCTCTCCTCAACTTGGTCTCAGCATTTTGTATTATTCTGTATGTAAATCCAAGATTAGGGCTGTTGCAGTGACCCTATTACCACCACAATGGCAGTCATGAGTCATGACCCAGTAAAATTCCATGTGACCGTTGAGTCATGGTAATCTCCTTTTATGCACTCTGGACATGCTTTGGTAGTACCCAACTTGCTAATAACCATCAGGTTGCTAGTACCCTGGTACTCATCACTCTATTGTCCCTCTAACCACTCTGACATCAATGCAAATGATGCAATCACATCGTGGCGATTTTAGCATGTAAATCTTGGTGGGGCAAACTCCCCCCAAAAAGTTTTAGATGCATGCCATAGACATACATTGGCAGCAGAATGGCTTTACTGATTCTGCCAGTAAAGCGGTTAGGGCCTACATAAAGCTGTCCCAACAGCAGAGCTTTCTTTTCAGCACCATGGAGTGAATCCTTACCACTGCTACACCTGGCTATCAGCGGAGCCTTGTCTGGCAGCGAAACAGTTAATTCAGCCTCATTTACCGCCTTTTAAAAAAACATAGCTGATATTGCTGACTTGCTTAAACAAATGTGGTCTCTACTGACAATTGAGATCTACAAACTATCCTGAAGGCAAGGTCAGTACAGGTGCATCAAAGCTGGGACCGAGAGACTGAAAAACAGCTTCTATCTCAAGGCCATCAGACTGTTAAACAGCCATCACTAACATAGAGAGGTTGCTGCCTACATACAGACTTGAAATCATTGGCCACTTTAATAAATGCATCACTAGTCACTTTAATAATGCCACTTTAATAATGTTTACATATCTTGCATTACTCATCTCATATCTATATACTGTATTTATACCATATATTGTATCTTGCCTATGCCACTCTGTCATTGCTCATCCATATATTCATATTTATATATTCTTATTCCATTCCTTTACTTAGATTTGAGTGTATTAGGTAGTTGTTGTGGAATTGTTAGATTACTTGTTAGATATTGCTGTACTGTCGGAACTAGAGGCACAAGCATTTCGCTACACTCGCATTAACATCTGCTAACCATGTGTATGTTACCAATACAATTTGATTTGATTTGATTTGATTTATAAGGGGACGACGAGCGGATAACAGGCAATCCGTAATTTCGATTAAGACATTAATGAGCGAGCTAGGATTGACGTTACAGCTTTATTTTAAAATGGATTTAAAAATCCTCAATGTACAGACAGTACCCCATAAAGACAAAGCGAAAACAGGTAAATATGCTTTAAAAAATTATAACAGAAATACCCTTTGCTATGAGACTCAAAATTGAGCTCAGGTGCAACCCTGTTTCCATTTATCATCCTTGAGATGTTTCTACAACTCGATTGGAGTCCACCTGTGGTAAATTCAATTGATTGGACATGATTTGGAAAGGCACATGTCTATTTAAGGTCTGACAGTTGACAGTGCATGTCAGAGCAAAAACCAAGCCAGGAGGTGGAAGGAATTCACCGTAGAGCTCCGAGACAGGATTGTGTCGAGGCAGAGATCTGGGGAAGGGAACCAAAATATTTCTGCAGCACTGAAGGTCCCTAAGAACACAGTGCCCTCCATCATTCTTAAATGGAAAAAGTTTGGAACCACCAAGACTCTTCCTAAAGCTGGCCGCCCGGTCAAACTGAGCAATCGGGGGAGAAGGGCTTTGGTCAGGGAGGTGACCAAGAATCCAATGGTCACTCTGACAAAGCTCCAGTGTTCCTCTGTGGAGATGGAAGAAACTTCCAGGTGGACAACCATCTCTGCAGCACTCCTCCAAATCAGGCCTTTGTGGTAGAGTAGCCAGACGGAAGCCACTCCTCAAAAAAGGGCACATGACAGCCCGCTTGGAGTTTGCCAAAAGGCACGTAAAGACTCTCAGACCATGAGAAACAAGATTCTCTGGATCTGATGAAACCAAGTTTGAACTCTTTGGCCTGAATGCTGTGGGGATGTTTTCCAGCGGTAGGGACTGGGAGTCTAGTCAGGATCGAGGTAAAGATGAACGGAGCAAAGTACAGCGAGATCCTTGATGAAAACCTGCTCCGGAGCGCTCAGGACCTCAGACTGGGCGAAGGTTCACCTTCCAACAGGACAAAGACCCAAAGCAAACAGCCAAGAGGGGACAAAATACATTTCTCAATCTGTACTTGATTTGGCCACCCAGCTGAACAGACTAACATTCTTATGCATAAATCCTCTAGTGATTGTATTTGAACATTTTGTGTGTATTCAAGCTTGCAGGTTATTATGATAGTATGTATAGGCTAAACACTGACTTTCTGTACATTACCTTGTAAATAATGAACGACGTCTGCCTCATCCCTTTGCAGAGTAATTTTTACAAGGTAATGTACAGAACGGAGGCGTTATTCTGGTTTATACCACAGTTGCCAAAGAAAACAATACTAAAGTACATATTTATCAGTTGAAATCAACATTTTCATTGATGTCTTCATTTCTATGCGAGAATTTATACACTACATTACCAAAATTATGTGGACACCTGCTCGTCGAACATCTCATTGCAAAATCATGGGCATTAATATGGAGTTGGTCCCCCCTTTGCTGTTATAACAGCCTCCACTCTTCTGGGAAGGCTTTCCACTAGATGTTGGAACATTCCTCCTCCACCAAACTTTACATTTGCCACTATGCATTGGGGCAGGTAGTGTTCTCCTGGTATCCTCCAAACCCAGATTCGTCCGTTGGACTGCCAGATGGTAAAGCATGATTCATCAATTCATATAACATGTTTCCACTGCTCCAGAGTCCAATGAAGGCAAGCTTTACACCACTCCAGCCAATGCTTGGGCATTGCGCATGATGTTCTTAAGCTTCATGGCTGCTCGGCCATGGAAATCCATTTCATAAAGCTCCCGATGAACAGTTATTGTGCTGACGTTGCTTCCAGAGGCAGTTTGGAACTCGGTAGCCAGTGTTGCAACAGAGGACAGATTATTTTTTATACGCTACATGCTACAGCACTCGGCGGTCCCGTTCTTTGAGCTTGTGTGGCCTATCACTTCGCGGCTGAGCCATTGTTGCTCCTAGACGTTTCCACTTCAAAATAAAAGCACTTACAGTTGACCGGGGCAGATCTAGCAGGGTAAACATTTGACGAACTGACTAGTTGGAAAGCTGGCATCCTATGACGGTGCCATGTCTTCAGTAAAGCCATTCTGCTGACAATGTTTGTCTATGGAGATTGCATGGCTGTGTGTATGATTTATACACCTGTCAGCAACAGGTCTGTCTTCTATACAGTACCAGTCAAAAGTTTGGACACACCTACTCATTCAAGGGGTTTTCTTTATTTTTACTATTTTCTACATTGTAGAATAATAGTGAAGACCTCAAAACTATGAAATAACACATATGTAAAAAAGTGATTATTCAAAGTACCCTTTGCCTTGATGACAGCTTTGCACACTCTCTCAACCTGGAATGGATTTCAATTAACAGGAGTGCCTTGTTAAAAGTCCATTTTGGAATTTATTCCCTTGACAAGGTAGGGGTGGTATACAGAAGATAGTCCTATTTGGTAAAAGACCAAGTCCATATTATAGCAAGAACTGCTCAAATATGCAAAGAGAAACGACAGTCCATCATGACTTTAAGACATGAAGGTCAGTCAATCCAGAAAATGTCAAGAACTTTTAAAGTTTCTTCAAGTGCAGTCGCAAAAAACTAGCGCTATGATGAAACTAGCTCTCATGAGGACCGCCACAGGAATGGAAGACCCAGAGTTACCTCTGCTGCACAGGATAAGTTCATTAGAGTTACCACCCTCAGAAATGGGGAATTAACTGCACCTCAGATTGCAGCCCAAATATATCCTTCACAGAGTTCAAATAACAGACACATCTCAACATCAACTGTTCAGAGGAGACTGCGTAAATCAGGCCTTCAGGGTCGAACTTCTGCAAAGAAACCACTACTAAAAGACACCATTAAGAAGCGACTTGTTTGGGCCAAGAAACATGTGCAATGGACCTTAGACCAGTGGAAATCTGTCCTTTGGTCTGATGAGTCCAAATTTGGACAATTTGATAAATTATATAATAAGGCAGTAACATAACAAAATGTGGAAAACGTCAAGGGGTCTGAATACTTTCTGAAGGCACTGTACAGTGTACTTTCTCATCTTTTGGTTGCTAGATTAGGTTTTAGCTTTTATTTATTTGCACCAAAGAAAATAACTGAAATACAAAACAGTACAGATAAAAACAAACTAGCAAAAATGGTGTACAGGTGAGGTAGGAAGCCGAAAAGGGCTTATATGAATACCACACCACAAATATAAGTACAAAAAATAAGTTACATCCAAAAAGATGCCAAGAGCGAATTCAGTGTTGTTTCGGGCTGTAAAGATTTTAGTTGCAAAAGTTGCAAAAGAGCCATATCTGTGGTGTAGTTTTTATGAAAAACATATTTGTGGTCATACAGAATAGTGTTGATTTAAATGTTTCGACATTAAATGTTTCGACAAATAATTTGTAAAAGATCTTGGATCTCCAGTTTTATAGAATGGGATATCTTTTGGCAATTTTCAAATCTTTAGGAACAACGTTTGGTAAAGATATTATCAGGGATCAAGGTAAGACCCAGATGCAGACTGTCGAAGTAGCAATGTTTATTGTAGCAACAGGGGCAGGCAAAGACAGGTCAAGGCAGGCAGGGGTCAGAAATCCAGGGTGGAGCAAAGGTACAGGACGGCAGGGCGGGTACAGGGTCAGGCAGAGAGGTCAGGCGGGCGGGTACAGGGTCAGGCAGAGAGCTCAGGCGGGCGGGTACAGGGTCAGGCAGAGAGGTCAGGCGGGCGGGTACAGGGTCAGGACAGGCAAAGTTCAATAACCAGGAGGACGAGGAAAGAGAGGCTGGGAAACAAAAGGAGATGACAGGAAAAATGCTGGTAAGCTTGAACGAACAAGTCGAACGGGCAACAAACAGACAGAGAACACAGGGTGTGACAGATGTACGTTAGTGGCTCAGTAAGCGAGGAAGACACTGATTTCACCAAGGAGGCACCAAACTCATCATGACCTGCTGCTGAGATCTTTAAGTTACCAATTACCTCCACCCCTAAGGACACATCAGGAGGAAGTAGGGAAAAGGAATTGTCAGTTAATGTAATCCAAGGGATTTCCATCAGTTTTCAAAGTTTTCTTTGACAGAGAGGAACCCACATTCACAAAAAAGTTATTAAATTCACATGAAGTAACATCAGGATCACTATAGGTCTTATTTCCAACAATAAATTGAGATGGAATAGTTGTCGATGCCTTTTTATTATTCAACAGTTGATTGATGATTTTCCAAGTTGACTTCATATTATTAAGGATTCTTGGAATTTGTTAGTACAATTTATTTGGGGGGATATGCAAAGTAGGTGAATAAATTTGTTCTTGTACTTTTTGTAATTTGCAGAATTCAGGGGAGAGAGATCTGTGAAAAACTTTTTATACAACATCCTTCTACTGCTCTCTTACGTGGTTTAACTAAGGGAAAGCAGTGATGAAATAAAGAATGAAAAGATGTGAGGAAAGTCTGGTACGCAGACTCCACATCGGCCTGATTATGTGATGACTTCCGCCAAAGTTGGTCCCTCTCCTTGTTCGGGCGACGTTCTGCGGTCAACGTCACCGGCTTTCTAGTCGCCACCGATCCATGTTTCATTTTCGTTTGGTTTTGTCTTCATTATACACACCTGATTTCCATTCCATTAATTATGTTCCTTATTTAACCCTCTGGCTTCCCTCTCTGTTTTATTCGTTATTGTTTGTCTTGTGGGTTCGTGTTCTTGTGCTTTGGATATTTTGTGTTTTCCATGTTGGAATATGATCTTTATTTTTGAGTAAGCTGTTGGACTATACTCATCACTGTGTCCTGCGCCTGACTCCACCTTTCTCCATTCACCAACACCCTCACAGATTACAAACATTTCCCCATAAAATACCATCAATTGACATCTTAAAGCACTCACGATTACTTTTGTTAAATATTCTAAAATTAATGCTAATCATTAATCATTCCCATCTGTTCCTTTCCAGCTGCCAAAAAAAGTGGAAAATTGGAAATCGCTCATAAATGTCAGTATAAAGTATGTATTAGCCACATTATTCAAAGAATTTGTTAAAATAAGATCAATAAGGGTTGCAGATGAAATGGTCTCTCTTGTGGGCTTATAGATGATGGGATACAGATTGCTGGAATATGAATTATTTAACAAATCTGATGTCAGTGAGTGGTTCTATAAATATATGTTGTAATCACCCAATAGAAAACACATGTTATCTTCATTAATAATCAAATCCAAGGTTGGTGCAAGGATATCAATTAAACTAACAATGTCAGAATCGGGTGGCCGATAGATGCATCCAATTACCCCTTTTTTACCACCAGAAAATGAACAGGAGGGAATTTCTATGAAAAGAGATTCAACATCAATGTTATCAGATGTAAGTGTGAGGTCCTCTCTTACAAAGAATTGAAAACGTTTATGAACAAAAATGGACACTCCTCCCACTCGTGATGTTCTACAGTGGTGAACAGCATTATAAGGAGACATGTCATAAAGCACGGTTGTCTCTTCAGTCAACCATGTTTCTGAAAGGGCAACAATGGGAAATTCATGACTGAGAGAAGACAGATAATGAACAAGGTGGTCATGATTTTTAGGAAGACTGAACATTCAATCGAAAGGCAGAAAATAAGCTTGTCTTGGAATTAGATCGACTGCTTTACAGGTTGTTAAATTGCTTAACATTATAGTAATCACCAGTTGTAGACTTATTTCTGGTACATTTCAGGAAGTTTCAATCTGGATCAACACAATCACTATATTTCATCATTCGCTTTATTAATATCTAATGGGTTAAAGACCATGTTATCAGGGTTGATATCCTGCCCAACTAAGAGAGATACACAGTTGAAATCATCCAGAGAGTGGAACGGAAACATAGAAGTGCATACCTCACATGTCCAATACAACCATACATTTGTGTTAGTTTTATCAATAGGCGTGCACTTCCTATGGAATGCACATTGACACAGTCCACATAACGCCACTGAAGACTTCAGAGGGTTATGGCATTTAGAGCAATGTGTGGTTTTTGGTCATGAGGTTAGGGGAAACACATGAACAAAGTAGAGCAAATATATGTGTGTATGTGTGTGTGCGTGTGTTAAATCAGTGGACTATAGCGGAGTTACTTGCCATAGACCTACGAGGAGAAGGGGGGGGGGGGGTGAAAGACCAGCTGATCATACTTTAGGTATACAATGTTGCCTTTTTTAAATTCTTCAATTAGTCATGGAAGCAGTTCCTTTCTTTTGAGGCGGTTACTGCCAAGAACTGTGTTAAATACTTAGGCTGTGAACTAGATAGGTTCCTGACAGGGGAGTGCATGGGTAATTGCCAAGGTTTCCCAGAAAGTGACATCTCTGGCCAGAAAATCTCTGGCCACATTTCTAGATAAAAGAACCTTGAAAAACACTTGCAGCAGCGTTAGTGCAGCCTCACTTTGACTATGCGTGCCTGGCTCAGTAGAGGCCCTAAGTTCCATCAAGAACAAGCTACAGACAGGGTCATTCTGAATCTTAGCCCTTGGACTCGTGTTGGTCCTTCTCAGCTCAGTGAACTACAGTGGCAATCAGTTGATAAAAGGGTCATTCAGCTGAAGCTCAGATTGGCCCATAAAATTGTGTATGGTACAGTCCCCCAGTATCTAAAGAACTATCTCACTACTGTTAGGGACTGTCATTCCTACGCCAAGAGAGGCAGTGCCACAGATTTTTGACCTGTCGATTCAAGAGCGGTACTGGCCAGAACATGTGTTTATCTAAGACAGTGGTAGAGTGGAAAAAATGACACGGTGAGATAACCGTTTCTGCCAGTCTTTGGTTCAAACACTCCTGCAAAGCTTGGTTAATGTTGGGATAACTTCCTAACCAAGTGTAAAGCCACTCTGTGATAGTGGATTTGTTAGAGGTATATATTACCTTTTTTGGTAACACTTTACTGCACACCCAGCGTCATCACACGTTATGACACGGTCATAACCATGTCATAATATGTAATAACAGCTGACATAACTTGTCATAACCTGCTGTAATATGGTCATAACACTGTCATGAACCATATATTTAGACCTGTTGTGACATATATTGCGTTATTTTATGGCTGGTTATGACACCAACATAAGAGTGTCAAAACCCACAAAACCTACCACACAAGGCAAAACATTCCATTCCACCGTAGCCCACATGTCAACAGTATGTTTATGTTATATATTATTTTTTTCAATTGTCCAAAGTAAATTATCATTGTAATTGTGCACACATTGATGTCAGACAATGCTCTGTTGCTGATGACTTGGATGAATGAAGGAGCAGAATTCAGGAGCAGGACAAGACACCCTCTTTTTGACTGATGACTGAGATAAGGGCATGTACGTTAAAGGCCTATCTGGCTTATACGATAATGATGGTCATAATGATTTCTTTACAGTGTCATGAAGTGTATTTTCTTAGTCCAAGTAAAGTGACACAGAAAGATCATAATGCTTCTTGACAGTGTCATCAAGTGTATTTTCTTAGTCCAAGTATTGTGACACAGGATATGTTATTAAGTTATTTAAAATATGATGAAACATATATGACTGTAAATAATTAATTACAAGGAAATAACTAATTTGAATAAATGTGGGTGTTGACAATCTTATGTAGGTGTCATAACCAGACATAAAATAATGCAATATACAGTACCAGGCAAAAGTTTGGACACACCTACTCATTCAAGGGTTTTTCTTTATTTTTACTATTTCCTACATTGTAGAATAATAGTGAAGACATCAACACTATGAAATAACACATATGGAATCATGTAGGAATCCAAAAAAGTGTTAAACAAATCAAAATATATATTTTATATTTGAGATTCTTCAAAGTAGCCACCTTTTGTCTTGATGACAGTTTTGCACACTCTTGGCATTCTCTCAACCAGCTTCACCTGGAATGCTTTTCCAACAGTCTTGAAGGAGAACCCACATATGCTGAGAACTTGTTGCCTGCTTTTTCTTCACTCTGCAGTCCAACTCAGGTGATTGTGGAAGCTAGGTCATCTGATACAGCACTCCATCACTCTCCTTGGTCAATTAGCCCTTACACAGCCTCGAGGTGTGTTTTGGGTCATTGTGCTGTTGAAAAACAAATGATAGTCCCACTAAGCTCAAACCAGATAGGATGGCGTATCGCTGCAGAATGTTGTGGTAGACATGCTGGTTAATGTGCCTTGAATTCTAAATAAATCGCTGACAGTTTCACCAGCAAAGCACCCCCACACCATCACACCTCATCCTCCATGCTTCACGGTGGGAACCACACACGCGAAGATCTTCCGTTCACCTACTCTGCGTCTCCCAACGACACAGTGGTTGGAACCAAAAATCTCAAATTTGGACTTTCCACCAGTCTAATGTTCATTGCTCGTGTTACTTGACCCAAGCAAGTCTCTTCTTATTATTGGTGTCCTTTAGTAGTGATTTTTACCACTTTTAAAAGGGGGAGATCCAACTATTTTAAATAATTATAGGCCTATCTCAAAGCTGTCACCCCTGGCGAAAATACTTAAAATCCTTGTTAGTGAACAGCTAAAATATTTTTTATATACTAACTCTATTTTATCAATGTACGAATCGGGCTTCAGGAAGAAGCATAGTTACAGCAGTCATGAAGGTTTTATATGATATCACTGAAGCCCTTGACAAAAAACAGCACTGTCTCACTTTTTATTGATCTGTCTAAGGCTTTTGATACAGTTGATCATACTATACTGAGGCAGAGATTGTCGAGCACAGGTCTTTCGGAGCATGCAGATGCATGGTTTGCTAACTATCTGTCTGATAGAACTCAGCGCACTCAATTTGATGGGTTCATGTCTGTTAAATTGTCTGTCTGTAATGGTGTGCCCAAGGCGTCTGTACTTGATCCCCTCTTATTCACTATTTATAGAAATAAATAAGACTAAAATTGTCTAAATGCTCAACTTCACTTGTATGCTGGTGATACTGTTATTTATTGTTGTGCCTCATCTCTCACAAAAGCTTTCCAGAACTTGCAAACTGCTTTTTATTCTGTTCAACATACCTTGTGTAAATTGAAGCTTATCCTCAAAACTAAACTAATGGTGTTTTCTAAAGCAAGAAATAGACCTCTGAACCTTTTTTACCTGCCAGGGCAATGAGATTGAGACTGTAACCTGATATAAATATCTTGGAATTTTAATTGATGGCTGCCTCTCTTTTAAATTGGGTTTTCAACAACTTACAAAAAAGTGGAAGCTTAAATTGGGATTTTATTTTAGGAATAAGGCCTGTTTTTCTTTTGAAGCCAGGAGGCTAGTATCAGCTACATTTATGCCTATACTAGACTATGTGAATATTTTATATATGAACGCTTCTGCTCAGTGTTTGAGATCAATTGACACCCTTTACCATGGAGCATTAAAATGTATTTTAAACTGCAAAATCCTTACGCACTACTGCACTTAATATACCAGGGTTGACTGGCCTTCTCTAGTCAACCGTAGGCTCCGACACTGGTATGCTTTTTATTTACAAAGCCATTTTGGATTTACTACCATTTTATTTGTACATTTGTCTTGTTCAGAAATGTGGTTGGTACTCTCTTCGTTTGCAGGACTTTATCCTGCTAACGATTCCAAATGTCCAAACTAAATTGGAAAAAGGGCTTTTATGTACTGTACTCCGCGCTATCGGCTTGGAACCCCTTACAAAATACTTTTAAATGTGAAGAACTTGTCCCGATTGGTGTTTTTAAATCATTGATGAAGGACTTTGAGGCTGATTCCCTGACCTGTCAATGTTTTTAATGTTTTCTGATTTTGTTATACTCTTGTGAATTCTATGTTTTTTTTACTAGATTACCTGTAGTTTTCATGTTGTCTGTCTGTAACTGTGTAATGACTTTGTGCTGCCTATCTTGGCCAGGACGCTCTTGAAAAATACATTTAAAATCTCAGCGCTTCCTGGTTAAATAAAGGTTAAATAAAAAAGTTTACAATTATTTGCAGCAATTCGACCATGAAGGCCTGATTCACGTAGTATCCTCTGAACAGTTGATGTTGAGATGTGTCTGTTACTTGAACTCCGTGAAGCATTTATTTGGGCTCCAATACCTGAGGCTGGTAACTCTAATGAACATATCCTCTGCAGCAGAGGTAACTCTGGGTCTTCCTTTCCTATGGCGGTCCTCATGAGAGCCAGTTCCATCATAGCGCTTGATGGTTTTTGCGACTGCACTTGAAGAAACTTTAAAAGTTCTTGAAATGTTCCCAATTGACTGATCTTCATGTCTTAAAGTAATGATGGACTGGCGTTTCTCTTTGCTTATTTGAGCTGTTCTTGACATAATATGGACGTGGTTTTTTACCGAATAGGGCGATCTTCTGTATACCACCCCTACCTTGTCACAACACAACTAATTGGCTCAAACACATTAAGAAGGAAATAAATTCCACAAATTAACTTTTAACAAGGCACACCTGTTAATTGAAATGCATTCCAGGTGACTACGTCATGAAGCTGGTTGAGAGAATGCCAAGAGTGTGCAAAGCTGTCATCAAGGCAAAGTGTGGCTACTTTGAAGAATCTCAAATATAAAATATGTTTAGATTTGTTTAACACTTTTTTGGTTACTACATGATTCCATATATGTTATTTCGTAGTTTTGATGTCTTCACTATTATTCTACAATGTAGAAAATAGTAAAAATAAAGAAAAACCCTTAAATGAGTAGGTGTGTCCAAACTTTTGACTGGTACTGTATATATAAAAAAATATATATTTATATGGGGGATTGGAAATGATGCAGACAATTACATTGATGGACGCCACAATCTATCTGCAATATTAAAGCAAATTTACCCCCCCTCAACAACAAAAAATAATAAATAAATACAAAATCAACAACCAATTTGACAGAGCTTGAAGAATGTTTAAAAGAATGATGGGCAAATATTGTACAATCCAGGTGTGCAAAGCTCTTAAAGACTTATCCAGAAAGACTCACAGCTGTAATTGCTGCCAATGGTGATTCTAACGTGTATTCATTCAGGGGTGTGAATACTTATGTAAATAAGATATTTCTGTATTCCATTTTCAAAAAATTTGCTAACATTTCTGGGGGGGTTTTTCTCACTTTGCCATTATGGGGTTTTCACTTTGCCATTATGGGGTATTGTGTGTAGATGAGTGAGATATGAACGTGTTTTAATCCCTTATGAATTCAGGCTGTAACACAACAAACTGTGGAATAAGTCATGGGGTATGAATACATTCTGAAGACACTTTATTGTAATACGTTAGCCTAATATCATCCACTCAGGAACAACCACACGAATGTGACAGAGGAAAGAAATGTAAACTAATGATGTCATGGAATGATGAAAAATGTAAGGAAACCAACACTAAAGTGACAGTTATAAATGTATGTGGGTATAAGTGACAGTAGCTACCGAAAGTGGCTAATATTCGACATGGCACAGTGAAACGTCCAGGCATATAATTAAAATAGTTAGAAAATCAGAAATCAACTCGGTAGGTTTGGCGCTGTATTATCATTTGCGCATGGCTACAGAAGTACAGTATATAGCTCGGGTCTCCAAATTTCATCCCTGCAAGGTATAAGGCCAGCATTTTATAAACTTCACTGTGGAAAAGGTGATATGTTGATATGCATCAGTTTGCTGTCATATGATTGGTTTCACATTTGACTCTAGCCATCATCAGGTAAAATAGTTCTAAAACAATTGTCACTGCAGTGGTCACTACTGGATCTTAAGTTAGTGCTCAATGCAAACAAAACGCATGTTTTTTTTTCTAGGTCCCATTACCCAGATTTAAATGAATTCGTAATGAATAGTTCCTTCCTACAAATATCTTGGTATCTGGCTTGATGACAAACTGTCATTTAAAAAAAACATTTCACTGAGCTGGTGAAGAAGTTGAAGTTCAAGGTTGGTTTATTTTACAGAAACAAAGCGTGTTTGACTTTTGTTAATAGGAAGGAAATTGTCCAGGCCACTTTTATGTCAATCAATCAATCAATCAAATGTATTTATAAAGCCATTTTTACATCAGCAGATGTCACAAAGTGCTATACAGAAACCCAGCATAAAACCCCAAACAGCAAGCAATGCATGTCTATCTTAGATTATGGGGATATTATCTATATGCATGAAGCAGCATCTACACTTAAACCACTAGATGCTGTTTTCCATTGTGCCCTTAGGTTTATTACTGGTGATGGTTATAGAATTCCGCATTGTGTTTTGTATTAAAAAAATGTTTGGTTGGGCCTCTTTGTATGTATAGAGAGATTAACATTTTCTCATGTTTATCTACAAAGCACTCATGCAGAAACTTCCGATTTATCTATCATTAATTCAATTTAGACTTACAAATGAAAAACCCGGTCTCAGACTTGGATAACACTGTGACCCCTTCGGTCTCCACAGAGTTGGGTAAAGCTGCTCTCTGAAATGAGATGTTCTGGTCCCCCTTTGTCAGTTCAGAGTAGTGATCGGAGACTTCTATGTTGATAAATGTGTCTGTCAGGATCAGAATCTGTAGACACACCTCTGCCACGCCTTCATTTCGTTGATCTCCACCTCAAACGAATAGCGGGTGAATAGCATGCTCTCCTCAAGCTTAAGTTCAAGGTCAGAATACTCTTGGATAGAAAAGTGCATAAAAAGGGAAAAGTGCATAAAAAGGGAAAAGTGCATAAAAAGGGAATTACGTTCCATTTATGTGGGCTTAATTAACTCGGTTCAGAATTCCCCCTTAGAGCATAGATTGTATATATAAAGAGTTAGAGATGTCCAATGACAGTCAAAATGTTCAAAATACGAAGCAACAATAGAACAAATGGCACTTGACAGTAACAGTAGAACTATAACCATTAAGCCATATTTTAATCAATTTGAGGATAGTGATGATTATGCTTGACTGAGTATTGTCCTTCTGTAATTTTATTCCCAATTGCAATTCTCTTAAGGGCCACAAGATGGCAATGCAGGATACCAAACAAACTAAATGTAACCGCCTAACGTCTCAAGCCCTTTACCGGTTTCCACAACATGATCTTGCAGCATTTGTCTTCCTCATGAAAATTGCAGAGACAATGAAAATAGCATTGAGACATTTATTTATTTACGTATGTATGTTTTCCATTTAGACTGAACGCAAATACAGCAAACACAAACCACCAAGCACTAGGGGGATGTAGAACAAACAGGTTGAGGTGAATTGAAGGGTGGAAGAGGAAGAGTGGGGTGGACAGTGCCTCATGTGAGCCTATGGAATCAGCCAGTTAGTTCTGTCCTATTGGGGCCTGTGATTGTTTGTAATCTTTCTGCTCTTCAATATATTTTTGTTCCAATTCGTATTATTCCTACCACTGAAACAGTGTATCATAGCTAATCTATAGTATTACCCAGTTCTTCTATAGGACCTTAAGAAGAGGTTATGACAACACCACATGGAGAGTGGACGGCTGAAATGTCAGTAGATCACACAGGTAGGCTAAATAATTACTTCCATGGTTTCCAGTGGCAGTGACTCCAACAGTAAGACACCCATCATCAGTATAACAAGTGCATTAGTACTTACACGTAGTCTGTAGTCTTAACATTGCACATTTGTGAATCCTCTATTACAAAATGTGCACAACCTCATACCACTCTTCCAGTATATTTGTAACTAAATGCACACATAGAAGTATTCATGTTCATACATACATACAATATGCCTCCCACCCTTCAAAACAGCACATCGGATATACAGAGCAACTTCTTTCTCAATGTCTATACTGTACAGCAAGTAATCATTTTCAAAGGTGTGTGTCCAGTATATAAAAAAAAAACACATTTCTAACCATATCGTTGCTGCCTATCACTGCAAGCAAGTGCCTTAACATCAATCCAGTGTCATTTGACCAGATAAAATGAAATAAAATATACAAAATAACTGTTAGGGACTCTGTTTCACAGAGACTGAACTTTACAGCAGTTAAGACAAAGTCCGAAGGATCTTCTCCATTACTTCAGGGTGAAGTGAGAGTGGAGTAATTATGCCAAGCACGGTAACAAAGCCATGGGAACACGGTGGCAGAACTCAACTTTTAGATTCAACTCCATCTTGGAACGTTTTGGTAGTGCTTTTTATATGCATAAGAGTTCACAGTTCTCTTTTAAATAGATTGATAATGGATTACAATAGCGAAGTGGCTACAAAGAGACAGTTATTGCAAGTCTCACAAGCAGTTAAGATTGACCGCTGTAATAAACAATATCATATACTATAGGAGATGAGAGCAGAGCGGCACACCAAAAATGAATCTGGTTCTCCTCAGTAATATTGTCAAAGTTAGTCCACACAGGGAACAATGCATAGTATTTATTCAACAGTTTGTTCCAGCATAGTTTTTGTTGATTTTTCAGACTGACTGACTGACGAATGTATATGCAGCAGTTGAATATAGCTTTAGAGTTATTATCCAGAGAGTATACAGATTTGGCCACGTATACAGATTTGGCCAGGCAGGGCTATGGAGGCCTTGCTAGGTGTTCTGGAACAGGTTCACCACCTGTCTATCTGTCGAAGATGATGGAGTTTGGCCTTAAACGTGTCACACTATGAATCCAGGCTTTGTCTGTGAAGGTACAGAAAAAGGAATCACACACTTAATAATAATTTTTAGGGAAGGCAAGAAACCCGCCGGCTCACATTCACCACCACTCTTATAAATACAGATGTTGAACTCATACACCATAACTTAAAAACAAAAGTAAAAAAAATTAAAAAAAATCAAACATATCCTCACACTTCATAAAATGAGATACTGTAAAACATTATATTAAAACTGCTCATTTGACCAGACTATAGCTTTGTCTCAAATGACACCTTTTCCCCTGTAGAGTGTACTAGTTTTGACCAAAGTAGTGCACCACATGGGGAAATGGGTGTGATTTGACTTTTGCCCTACGTGACCAGCATTTGCGACTGAAAGTATAACAGCATGATGACTGAAGGAGAACAGGATGAGGAGAGGAGCACAGAAGGGGGTGTGGAAGGATTCTGTTTGTTATAATCCAGAGAACGAGCGTCAGAGCCTGGAGTAGTAATGCACCCTGAATGCCAAGCGGAGTCCCAACTCATAGTCTCTTGATGTTGTAGAAGTGTCTGTCCACGTATTTCTTCAGTTGACTCTCCTATCAGTATAGGCCCATCAGCTTTGTTTGACATGCAGTGTCTACACGTTGCAGAAGTATATTCCACAGAATCCTCCTTGAGCACTTCCTGTGGACGTCAGTTCAACGACAGCTCTGTATCGTATCGTTCATTCCCTCGACTACTTAGAATCATGCATGTGAGTATGAGATGCTAAATCAACTTTTTTTTTAAATTTTCAGAAGATAAGCAAACACTGGACTTTAAATTAGATTGTTCTACTGTTAAAAATGTTTAAAAAGCTAGTAAGACAGCTGTTGACTATATGTGTCACGCTGGTGACAACAAGCATTAAAGGCTGACCCTCACTACTGGCCCCTGCAGAGCACCCCTCCCCCAAACCCCTTCCTCACACTCGACTCACCCAGTCCCCATGCTTCATGCATGATGTCAGCACAGAGCAGGCATCTCCACGGTGACCATATATGACAGCAATTTGTGGGGGTGGGCTATTGAGTTCCTTAAAAATAAATTACCAGTACTTACAGGTAAGTCAATGTGTTCTGGGGAAAGGTCGATCAGATTATTTTGTGGATTACATCGTGATCGCTAATAATTTAATTGAACTATACTGATCGGGGGGTGATGAACCATTAACATGCCATTATGTTTGTACTGTACATACAGAGTCTGTCTGGGGATGTAAAAAAACAGAACCATTATAATGATCTCTCACAGATCCCAGAGCTAAACAGCCCTATTCACGACCAAATACAGGTGTAAGATCTTCATTACACGCACAGACACACACACACAATTAAGATCCTACATCTGTAGCCCTATTCTTTACAAACACATGAGTCAGACCTCATGGGGGTCTACTGTACAAACACTGGGCATTTTCTAGGGCATTTTCCAGAGGAAGAGTGGTTGGTGGGTGAGGGTGGGTCAGAGGCGGCGTCACAGTCGGTTCTGGCTAAAGGGACAGGAGAGGAGGCGTATGGTGTTGTAGAGGAGACTGAAATTATTTCAAGGAGAGCTGTCTATTGTATTGTAGTATACACTGTGGGTAGGTTACTGTAGTCCTCTTGCAACGGTGGAGTGGGAGTCAGGGGGTTGATGGGCTCCTGTCCCCACTCCCAGGAACCACCATGAGTTATCAGGACTGAAACAGAGAGCAAACACACACACAGCTCTGTGAAACAGACTGACACTGGGATAAACAAGGTGGTTTAAACGCAAGTTCAGGTTTGTCGTCATGAATCTTTCCCTGGAGGCAGAACTGAGCGATTTTCACTAGATGGGCCAGCTGCAAAGTCAAAATTGCCTATATAGTAAAAATGTTGGTCTAAATTTAAGGTTAGGGTATGGCATTAGGGTTAGCAGTGTGGTTAAGGTTATGGTTAGGTTTAAATCAGATTTTATTTATTTTTGACTTCGTGGCTTTGCCAGTCAGTGACCACTCCGCAGAGTTGCTTGCAGTGCAAGAATCATGACAATAGATTGCAACCTGTATTTTAAACAACATGATTGACTTCCATGTCCAACATACTGTACGTGTGAGCTATGTCATATTTAAAGCCACCTATAGCCTGTATAGCATATATTCACAAATAAATGCATACGCGCGCACACACACAAACACACTGTCTATCACTATCTCCCTACTTATCGAGGCAATACTATGGTGTCTTGACAGTGATGTTTACATAGCAGCTCCACATACCTCCGATTTTCTATGTTGCTCCTCAGTGGGAGACTCTGTTTCCCTGACAACCACTGCTTTTGTCACCAGCATGTCGGGGTGTTGCTGCTTGGCCTCCTGTATCGCCATGGCAAGGGCCTGTGTGATAAAGGTCACTGTTCTCATTAAATGTACACTATTCATTTGCACTCAATCTACAATATTAGTGTCTTTGAGTGTCCATGAGATGCCATACAAATTACATGCATTTCTACAGTACTTCTAACTTAGTAATGGCTGTGACTGTTGTTCCTCACCTGATGTTGGTCCACGTCATCATCTCCTGTGATGATAATCCTTTTCTCAATCCTGGTCTCGGAGTAGCCACCTTTCACTGTCTGAAACACAACACACACAGTCAACATCAATCTACAGATCAGATAATAATTGTGGCCTTTCATAGCTCTATAGTGTATATTAAGTGAAGCGGAAGTGTCAAGACCTTTTTTTAAAAGCTCGCAGAGGAGACACGAGGGGTTACCTTGGTAACTTGAGTTGTGGTTGCTGAGGTGACATTGTCGGCGGTGACAGTCAGCGGGGACACTACGGCCTCTCTCCCCAGGGTGCCCGCCTTCACCTGCAGCACGGTCATTAGGAGAAAGAAGGGTCACTTACATTATCAGCACAGCTGCTACAAACACACGCACACAAACAAACACAACCAGTGGTTAAATTGAGCCGGAGCTACCCGGAGCAAGGGTCAAAGAGAGCCAGATGGAGCCTAGCTCCAGCACCTTATGGGTCCAACAAGGATTTTTTATTTAATTTATTAGAACCCCCATTAGCCGACACGTAACAAAAAATATATTACAGACAAAAGACTTTACAATTTAAATACATGTAATAAACATTAACATGAAGTGTGTGTGTGTGTGTGTGTGTGTGTGTGTGTGTGTGTGTGGTGTCGTGTGTGTGTGGTGTGTGTTGTGTGTGTGTGTGTGTGTGTGTGTGTGTGTGTGTGTGTGTGTGTGTGTGTGTGTGTGTGTGTGTGTGTGTGTGTGTGTGTGTGGTGTGTGTGTGTGTGTGTGTGGTGTGTGTGTGCACAATCTCTCAGTTAGTACATACACACAACAAGTACTGTAGGTCACATGGACGTTTTGCCGTGAGGTGTTGCTTTATTTGTACTTAGTCAAAAAAGAAATCCAACAGTTTGCATAGAGCAGGCAGCAAGCTGATAGGCTGCTTTACCACTCTTGGATAGCGGAATGACTTTAGCTTCCCTCCAGGCCTGAGGACAAAGATTTTCCTCTAGACTCCAATTAAAGATATGTCATGACGTGGCCCTATTTGGGTATAGCGATTACCATACCCTTCTCTCTCTCTGTCTCTCTCCCTCCTACACCCAGGTTCTGTTATCTCAGTTCGTAAATTCCTGGAGGAGACTCTCTCCTCATGGCCAGGCAGTATAGAGAGAGTTCCACAGTAGAACAAAGGAACTTCTTCTACATCATAGAACTTGAGAACTGAACAATATCCATGTTTTGGAGAATGTGTAAATGGTCGGTGGAGTAGCCAGCTACGACCCGGTCCATTTTGTTTCATGTTGTGACCTCATGAAAGACAATACAGCCACATTAACATAACTCTGTTTATGCAGGAGCCTCCATTATGTGGTTTGCGTCTAATTATTGTATAAAATGAATGAGTAAAGATTAAACTATTTGTGAAATTATGTAAGGTGATGTTGAACCGTTAATGTGAGAGAATTGTATTCCCTTCAAAGTTTAACTAAGTCATTGGCCCGCCCCCGTGAGCACAGACTGGCGGGCGCATGAGACAGCCCTTTTCTACTGTTACGAATAAAACCACCACCTGAAGAAATCCTCTTCAGACCATGCGTACCTCGGTCAGCTGAGGGAGCGAAGGTTGAGTAGAGACCACAAAAACCTCAGTATAAGCTAAGGTTGTAATGGCTGTTGAAACTCTGAGACTATCGATTCCGACAGAATAAGAGCAAATCTTCTATACTAATTACTAGTCTAAAGCTAGAAATTATGTCGACCTGAAATGCGAAGACCGACAACCGCCGCAACATCTATTCTACAAGAACATTTCTGAATGTTACTCTGAAGTATCCAGGCTAACCACAATAGACTTCATGGAAGCAGAGAGACGATCAGATGAACTTTCCAACAGAAAGACGGACGATTCCAACAGAGATCACAACGACACACTGAGCGTAAATATATATTGATTGAAGTTATTCCCGAATGAGTGAGCGTTCATGTGCAGAGGATTAGCATTTTAATTAATATAATTATCACCTGTGTAGTGACTCTTGTCTTTCCCGCCCTTCTCAGTCCACATCCACTTCCCTTTGTCTAGCAAGCCGTCATATCGGCTTAGCCCACTAGGGAACCTCCCCTATCATTTCCTTGTAATCATATCTACTGTTTCTTTGTTTACATTTACATGATTAGTTTAATCACGTAATAATAATTACAGAGAATTGATTTGATAAAATAACAGTCTTCAATTTAATGATGCCAAAGACACGACAGATATGACAGATAGGAGTGGCTATAGAGTCAGCTACCATCCTCAGTAGCTTTCCATCTACGTTGTTAATGCCAGGATGTTTGTCATAATTTTCCCACCTCTCACACACTAACTTTACAAAAATATAAAATTCAAACTTGCAATCCTTTACTTTCATTATTCGTTTTTTTATGCATGAGTGCGCTCACTGTTCGTTGTTGGCATTTCCTGCCTAAGTTTGCTCACTTTGTCAATTAAGTAATCATTAAAATAACTGGCAACATCAAATAGTTTTGTGATGAATAAGCCATCTGATTCGATGAAAGACGGAGTTGAAATTGTATTTCTGCCCATACATTTATTTGAAAGTACTCCAAAGTTTTTTTATATCATTGATCTTGGCTTCATAATACAGTTTCTTATTTTTTGTTGTTGTGTTTAGTCACATTATTTCTCAATTTTCAGTAAGTCAGCAAGTAAGATGTGCAGGCAGACTTGTTAGCCACTCCTTTGCACCATCTCTTTCAACCAGACATTTCTTAAATTCCTCATCAATCCATGGAGCCTTAACAATTCTAACACTCAATTTCTTAACAGGTGCATGTTAATCAATAATTGGAAGAAGCAATTTCATAAATTCATCAACTGCACCATCTGGATGCAGATCAGACCCACAAATATTTGTATCATCATCCACATAAGAGTCACAGCAAAATCTTTTGTATGATCTCCTATACACTATTTTAGGCCCAGCTTTTAGAAGTTTGGCTTTCCTGGATATAGCCACTATATTGTGATCACTGCATCTAAAGGGTACTGATACAGCTTTAGAACAAAGTTCTATACATGTGGGTGATCTTGTTTCTGTAGTTTTTGTAAACACCCTGGTAGGTTGATTAATAACCTGAATCAGATTACAGGCACTGGTTACAGTAAAAAGCTTCTTCTTACGCGAACAGCTTGATGAAAACCTGTCAATATTCATGTCCCCAAGTAAGTAGACCTCTCGGTTTACATCACATACACTATCAAGCATTTTACACATATTATTTAGATACTGACTGTTAGTACTTGGTGGCCTATAGCAACACCCCAAAAGAAAAGGCTTTAGATGTGCCAGATGAACCTGCAACCACAACACTTGACATAAGATCTTCTCTAAGCACATACAGCAACACCTCCCTATTTGCATCCCTGTCTCTTCTATACATGTTATATCCTTGTATAGCTACTGCTGTATCATCAAATTAATGATCTGATGTTAGCAAGTTATTGATTTCATTAACCTTATTTCTAAGGCTACATATTGGACTAGGATAAAAAGTAGAATAAAAGTACTAACCCTCCCCTAGAATGGTAATACATTATACAGCAGTTAGCATAACCCTAGCCACTTTCCTAACCCTAGCCCTAACCCTAACCCTAGCCCTAACCTTAGCTTCATGTCCACACCCTGGTTCAACCCTAACCTTAGCTTCATGTCCACACCCTGGTTCAACCCTAACCCTAGCCCTAACCTTAGCTTCATGTCCACACCCTGGTTCAACCCTAACCCTAGCCCTAACCTTAGCTTCATGTCCCACTGACCCTGGTTCAACCCTAACCTAGCCCTAACCTTAAGCTTCGATTGTCCACACTGGTTCACCTAAACGCTAGCCCTTACCTTAGCATTTCTATGTCCACACCGTGGTTCAACCCTAACCCTCGCCTAACCTTAGTTGCATGACCAACCTGGTTTCATAAAACCTAACACGAACTAGCATAACCCTAACCTTGGTCTCTGCACCTCCAAAGTCCCCAATTTAAACCCTGCACACAATGAAAAACACACACACACACCACACACACACACACACACACACACACCCACAACACACACCACACACACACACACACAACACACACACACACACACACACACCCACACACACACACACACACAACACACCACACACACACAGACACAACCCCACCCACACACACTATGCTGCTGGATCAAGGTATAGCCAGCCAAAATACAACTGCATCTTTACCCACTTCTCTCTACATGACAACATACGGTGAATCAAAGACACCGCTTCAATTCAACAACGAACAAGAGCATTGTTTCATGGGAACCTTTATCACTGCGTCAGCTACAATTAATCAAGAGCTACAGTATAGGACGAATTGTCTGGAGTCGAGTACAGTAACATAGTCTATTGAGTGAGATGGTGGGGGGGGGGGGGGGGAGGGGTGGAGGATGGTAAGGTGAATTATGTACTTACATGGGAGCCATTTTCTATACTGGGGAGAGGAACTTCCTTCCTACTGCCAACTTCCTGGTTCTGGTTCTGGGATAAAGAGAGGGATGAGGAGAGGGAGGGAGGAAAGAAAATGTCACTTGGATGAAGGGATGAAGTCATCATGTTCATGCTGATTAAACTAAACAGGGAGAAGAGCAATGTGTCCATATGGGGACAAGCAGTCCTCAAACCTGATCACCATATTGCATGCAGCTACCATGACCGTAGTGAATCAGAAGCAAGGTATTGGGATTAATTTATAAAGCAAGTTATAAGCCAATAGGCAACCAAGCAGGAGCGTAGCATAACCATTTGATACAGAAGTATGGTATCAACATGGTAATGTACCAACTGGTGAAGCTCAACCCAACAGATCCTCCTGTCATTATCATTACAGCATGTTTGTTGGCACTGTGATACAAACTGGAGTTTATTTAAATATTAAGTGCCATAGATAACCAAAGCCAATTGTGTGGTAGCAGTATGACATATTGTAAACATGTGACTCTGCACAGTTTAGAAGGGGGAGAAGTCTTTATAACAAGCCTATTTTAAAAGGATGCACATGCAAAAATTGTGAGGCAATATCATATTAAGGCAGAAAACTAAACAATCTGGCCAGAATCTGGCAAAATATATTCTCTAAATGTGCAGCCCATTATTTGCACATGCAAAACCTGTCATGGCAGATTTGAGTGATTCTCTATACCCTTATCCCCCATGAGCACCATATTTACACCAGTCCAGTTCCTTTCAAATCCACCAGGGGGATTGAATTAGTGTGCAGTTCAGGGAGAAGGGTAGTGAATCAGACTGCAGCCAGAGCTTGCACAGCATAGTCTTCAAGCCTTTCCGCTATTGTCAATTGAGTGTCTGATACATACCAGGTCGCCCTCTGGTGGCTTAGCTACGTCAGTGCAGCTGGAGACCTTTGTCTCGTTACAGTTGATGTCAGCCTCCATTTGCTGCAGACACACACACAAACGCTACACTATTTTTGCTTACTCCAAATCAAGAGCACATCTGCCAAAGAGGCTCAACACACTAGACATGGCTATTTGTCATCTAGAAGACCATGTACCTACACGTAGTGTACAAAACATTAAGAACACCTTCCTAATATTGTGTTGCGCGCTGAAGTGTTGCAGTTCTTGACACAAACCGGTGCACCTGGAACCTACTACCATACCCCGTTCAAAGGCACTTAAATATTTTGTCTAGCCCATTCACCCTGAATGACACAGACATACAATCCATGTCTCAATTGTCTCAAGCCTTAAACTTCCCTTTTTAACCTCTCTCCTCCCATTCATCTACACGTACTGAAGTGGATTTAACAAGTGACATCAATAAGGGATCATATCTTTCACCTGTTCAGTCTATGTCATGGAAAGAGCAGGTCGTCCTAATGTTTTGTACACTCAGTGTATTCAAGTCAATCAATTTCTATGCTCAACACACACTGAATTGAGTTTTCACTTCAAAGATACCCGCTCCAACACAACTCATCCTCATCATTACATGAATGACACACCAGAGGCACCAATTACATTTTAATCAGGCACCTGTGGGACCAGCACAGCTCCATGCTCTGCCTTTAGAGATGAATGGAACTCCCGCATGCTTTCATAATTCTCTTTAATGTCCTGTCATTACTTTAATCCCTCTATAACAATGTTATTAAAGTCCCAATGCATTAAAAAAACATGATTTGATTTTGGCCTTCCATGGTGACATCACCATGCGGTAAATGTGTTAATTGAGCAATAAGAAAGAGAGTTCCAAACCTCTCTGTAAATAACAGCTAATTTTCAGTTTCTCTTCCTACTCAGACCACTCAGACCACTCAGACCACTCAGACCACTCCCAGACAGTCCTAGCAAAATCCTTGCTTGAGAAATTGCCCTTTGCTAAGAAGCTATTTTTGTTTACAACAATTATCCAGAAATGATTTGATATTGAGATGTTCTTTAAATGGCTCCATTGGACCTTTAAGTCATTGTGATCGTGAGAATATGTCACTCAATCGAATCAAGAGCTGCAGTACAGCAGAGCTACGGAGAGAAAAATTCTCATCTATATTAGGATTATATGCTTCCTCTTTAAATTACTAATTACATTTCCCTCTGTTTACGAAAATATCAAACTATATTGATGGGGTAAAAACGAACCTATAAATGGTCTTATTCACCCAGTGTTTCCATTTCCTGCTGAAGATCATTTCAGATGCCTTCTGGTCAAACTGTAGGGCCACTCTGCTACATTTGTCATTTGATCATTAGTATGCACTAGCACTGGTAACACTAATCTGCACTGGTACCAAAGTGACTCTTATCAACTGGATGCAAGAATTTCCTTTGTGTTGTTTTAGGAATGCTGCATTATCTCACCAACCCCCTTGTCACACCTCTGGGTAGCAGAGGTTCTGTTGTGATAACATCCTTTAAGTCTGATATCACTTTGTAATGCTATTGTTCAACAACTCAAATGTTGAATCCAAACTGAGACCTTATAAAAGGGTCTCAGATTCATTGTCTCTTTCTCTTTTGTTCCTGACCTGCGCTGGTGAGATTCATGCTCTCTCTCGTTCTTTCTTTCTCTCTCCACCCCATGTACTCTTGGGGCATGCCCTTTCAGGCTATGACTTCTCTCCCTCTCTGATCAATCTGAGAATAATGCCGTGTAATGCTTGTCAATGCTTTGTAACTTAAGTTTATGCCTTGTATGTGATTTCAGTCATTTTACAATGTTAATTAAATGCACTTGTATTTAAGAATTCCATTCTCAGACCTTTCTTGATTGCCTATTACTGTTGCATATTGCAAAGATATCTTTATGGAGTCAGAACTTTTTAAATAGGCTAATTGTATAATCCCGGATCGCATGTGAGGCATATATGATCAATATTACAACACTAAACTGATAGCACTCATCTGTCATGTTTATTGGCAAAGGACTTGGCTAGAGCACCAACAGATTTGACTACTGTACCAGGCTAAATCATCAAACATCAAAACACAGAGGGACAGGAGTGAGTCCATATGCATAGACTGATCTAGTGTACCTGCTCGGACATGTCCATGATGTTGGTGCTGGTGACCTCTGACCCATTGGTGTGTGTCTCCATCTTAGTGTCGGCCTTCCTCAGCATCTGGGCAGTGCTAACAGCACTGGGGTCTTTCCTGGCTACTGGGGGCTGCAGCAGGAGGAAACAGACAGGTACACTAAGATTTCATAGACCATAGACAGTCTATTCTTCTCCAACGTCGTCAATATTACCTGACGGTAAACAAATCTTTAACAAATGTCCTAAAATTGAGGCCCGATGTACAGTACCAGTCAAAAGTGTTGACACACCTACTCATTCAAGGGTTTTTCTTTATTTTTACAATTTTCTACATTGTAAAATAATAGTGAAGACATCAAAACGATGAAATAACACATATGGAATCACGTAGTAACCAAAAAAAGTGTTAAACAAATCAAAATACTGTATGTCGTTTTCTATGTGTATACAGTATGTTGTAAATAATTGTGGGTTGCTGAATCACTTGACAGACTCATGAAAATCCATCAAATTTGAATCTTACTTACGTGATGTCTGAATACTGTATATTCTGTAATGTACGTGCTGTGGCCTTGACATGTTACTGACCGTGCTTATACTTAGTTCAACTACAATACATTTCTTATTCAAAAATTACAATACTGTTCAAACAGACAATGAAGCAATACAAGTATGGTCATACACTACAGTATCAATTGGTGATTGTACATCACTTCATTTCAGACCAAACATTTAGTAACGCAAGCATGACTGACAATGGAAGGGAAAATACAAGAAAAAAATACACATTTCACAATAATCTGAAACAACGAAAACAGCAAATGGACAAACCATAGGAAAATAAATAAACAAAATCAAAAGATTAAGCAAAAATATGACAAATAATTGTATAACATGTAAACATAAAATTAAAACATCAACAAAAAAAAGAAATGGCAACTGAAAATGCGCCAACAGAAAAGGTGACTGGTCATTAAAGGAATGAAGTTATCTACTTCCCCAGAGTCAAATGAACTCATGGATACCATTTTTACGTCTCTGCATCTAGTATGAAGGAAGCTAGAGGTAGTTTCGCGAGCCAACGCTAACTAGCGTAAGCGCAATGACTGGAAGTCGATGGTATGTATGAGCATGCTAGCAGTTACCATGGTCTTCCAGTCATTTCACAAACCCTAGTTAGCAATTGCACTAACGCTATTTAGCAACTTCCTTCAAACTGCATGCAGAGACATAACAATGGCATCCACGAGTCCGTCTGACTCTGGGGAAGTAGATAAAGGGCTTTACTGAAAAAAATAATGAAGTATCCCTTTAAGGGCAGGATTCGCTCTCAGAAGCAGGAGGGAGGAGACGGGGAGTGGCAAGGATCAGGGACGGGGTACATTGTGTCTACCTCATGGCGCACACGTTCCTCACGGTGCACAAGGGGCATCTCCTCTACAGCGGACATGTCATGGGAGCCCATGAGACGGGCCGAATAGAACCTGGAGGTCTCCTCAAAGTCGTCCCGGCCCACCTCGGGCAACCACTCCCTCTCCCCCAGCTCAGACAGGCCCTTGGAGAAATCCTCCACGCCCGTGTGGAGGTCCATGATGACGGTGAAGTCCACCTCGGCCTCCAGGCTGGATGTGGAGCTGACCGTCATGCTGGAGCACTTCCTCTCAATGCCCAACTGGGTCTCTTTCATGAAGACCACCGTGTCACGCTCGTGGTCTTCCTCTGAGGTGGAGCCCGGCCGAGGCCTTCTCTCCCAGTGTTCCCTCTGGGTGAGAGAGGGGGTTACAGAAAGATGGCCACCACAACAAAATCACAACACACGGCCAGTCTGGCCGCAGCTCAGGGCAGGGAGTGACCATGAGAGAGGGGATGATGATGATGATGACAGTGGATGAATGATCCTCTAGAAGGGAATATGTCCTGGCCTGGAGGTGTGCATAAGTATTCATGTAGTATCTTTCCGAGGCCCTGATACCTATTATACATGTATATATTATCATAAAAATCGATCATAAAAATCTTCTCCAGGCATGCAATTTGCCACATTGTATATGGAGACGAGAGGAGATAAATGGGGAAGTCTTACACAGAGGAAATTACTTTTAACGTAATGGAGGGTAAACGCCTGTGGCATAGTCAGGGTTCAGCCTCTATGTATGCTGCTCATATGACAGAGTTACCCATGTGTGACGGTGAGGGAGACAATGGGGAGTGAGGGACTAATTTACCACAGGGGAGAAATGGGAAAATGGTGAGGCATGTGGTTGAATTCAAAAATGTAAAGTGACCTTGACATCATCTACTGTATCTTCATAAATGGCAAGAGTGGAGAGAGGCTCCTACGGAGGGAAAGCAGGGGAAGAAGGAGAGCAGCCAGAGGTTAGTCCAAGCTGGAGAGACAGACTACTAGACATCAGTAGAGAGACTGGGTCTCTGCTAACAGGCCGTTAGAACAACAAAACAGCACGTTTCTAACATAGAAGGGCAGTTCCCCCTTCCACCTATTTGTGAGTACAAAAAACAAGTAAGCTTACTACCAGCTTGGACAAGAGAAATGAACCCACCATGTAAAGCCAGTTGTCATACTTGGAATTAGTATAAACTAGAGTGTAATACAGAATGTTCTATGGACAGGTTGTAAGATTTGATAGTGTAGAACAGCCGTAGCAGCATGGCAACAGTCAATCATTGGCCAAGGACAGAATCATAGAATGCCACAAACCACACAGACTGAATTTCAAGGGGCTCAAATGGCCAAAGAATAGTGTTTGGTTTCAATGACATCAAAGGCAGTTTTGGAAGTCAAAATAAGCAGGCTTGTTCTGATTTTATAACATGCTTGTAAGCCAATTCAATTTTTTCACACCCAGTATACATGGCTGGTGCTCTCACATGCTGTTTGTCAGTTTTTGGGTGAGGCAGCTTACAAAGTGATCTCACACCTCCTTCCATGCCTGATCGTGCCAATGTGTCCTGGGCCTAGAATCAGATTAAACGCAGGGAATGATTTAAACTGTTTGATCCCAGTCCTAATTTCTAATTATTATAATTCCACTGCCAGATACATGCAAGCACCTAATGACACCAACTGTGAAATGAAAGTGGTGACTCTCTTTCTGAAAGCTAGTCTGTCTGTGTAGTTACAGTACAGCAGCCTGGGGATTGCTGCTTGAGGGCTTGTTGCCTGCCTCTTTTTTCACAGTCTGGGTGGGTCCTTTGCTTTACAAGAATGCATATAGCATCCAATGTATGATCCTTGTAAAGCATTTGATCTGGTTTATAAATAATAATTTACCAATAAGGTACCGTTATTCATTTTCATGCTAATGAAGTTGATATTTTGAAGAAGAAAAAAAAACATGTCAAATAACAAACTATTTACATTACATTATGCAAAGTATCTTTGAGGTCAGGAGATGAATGGCCGACATTTGACTGATGAGCATACTGTACAGTATATGTAACAGAGTGCCTTTATGGGTGATAATGACATGTTTCTCTCATTTTCTCATACAGTTCCTGTCACAGTCAATTGAGCTGTAAAACATGTATGAAACCATGTCTGAAGTCCATGCCTTCCTCCACATTTCAGCTTGGAAACAGCATGGAGGAGAAGTGCAAAAAAACTCAGCGCCATGGCAATATGCAAGAGGCTTTGTTTCCTTGCAACCCTCTGCGAAAGAGACTTGCTTAGAGGGTTAGTTGGAAGGAACATCAAGGTTCAAATGTGAATAGAAGGGGGAATAGAAGCCGAGAGCAAAAGCATGAAAAGTTGTGTTCGTCTTTTTGACAATCTCTACCATAGCCCTGTTGTGAGTTTTACAGATTTGCAAGCAGTTGTGTTTCAGGTTTGCTGTGAAGCATAAGGGTGAAGGGAGGCAGGGAGGAGTAGGGGGGCTAAACGGGGAGGATCCAAACTCATAGCAGACAAAATGCATTGATGGCGGCATCAGCCAATGAGACGCAGCCAAAACAAGTGTCTCATAAGTTACACTCCACCCCCTTCTTCATATACAGGCACATATAAGTTACATGTATATTCAAGTCACTGAAAACAGGAAAATAAGAAAATGGGAGTGTGCGGGTCAGTCTGAAGCTCATGCGATGCTTTTTGCTTCCAAATGACTGAAAAGCCAAGTTACCGAGTGTCTCTTCTTGGCAGCATCCAGGCCAGGCTCCCTGCTAGCATTGCGGTTGATGTTCCGGAGTATGAGTCCAGACTCTCTGGCTTTCCGTGTTTTCACTGGAGGGGCAGGAGGAGCTGTTCTGGGAATCGCTGAAGCTTGAGCTGGAACTGAGGCCTTAAAGCTGAGAAGGTGATGACTCTCTATGGCTTCTCTAGCCACCTGAAAGGGATCGTCACAGGCAGTGCTGCTCTGTTCCTGGACCAGCTCTTCAGTTTTAGCCTCGACTCTCGTCAAGCCTTCCAGACCCCAGAAGCTGCCCTGTACCTGTGTAGCTTCTCTGTGTGACGTGGTCGGGGAGTGAGTCCGTCTTGCTGGACTAGTGTTGGTTGTTATGAATGATGTAGGCAGGGTGAATGTTGGATGAAAGGTGGGTGCGTCGTTCCGGTTGATGTCTGAGGGTCCCTCTGAGGAACCCCCTGACCATCTGTGCTCTCTTCTAAAAACTCCAATCAGCTCAGAATCAGTCTCCTGACTCCCTTTGTCCTGCTCATCTTTGCATGCTAAGCTCTTTGACCTTTCGGGTTTGAGAGGAACGATCCTAGTTATTTCCGACTGACTGCTGCCTGATAGTCTTTGAAAAGACCTTCTCTGACCCCTGACCTCTGACATGAGACCTTCCATGTCCTCCCCCCCAGAGTTACTGGCTTTTCTCTCATGGGTCTTGTCCACCCTCAGTTTGACCTCTGCTATGTGTTCTTTATTGTCAGTCATGCTCCTCTCTCTACAATCAAACTCTTTAACCAGTTCTGCTAAACTATCCAATTCTTTCTTATCAGGACCGTTGACAGAGCCCAGCACTTCATCTGCTGGCTGGACTTCATCGGTGATGAAGGTTTTAGCCTGGTCGTTTTCATCACACCCTGCCGGACCATCCACAGCACTTCCCGGAGTCTCCTTGTCTTCTCCTATTGATGTAATGTGGTCCTTCTTGTTATCGTCACACACAGCGGCAGACACCACTTTCTCCGTCCATTTTGCCTCTGGTGATCTCTCCTCATCTTTCATCAGTGCACTCGTCCCCCAACACTGGTCGTCTGGCTCCTCTCTCGTTGTACTGTCTTCAGGGTGGTCTATTAGTCCCGCCTTTGTCTTCTCTGTAGGACTATCCTCCCAGTCTGATCCCTCATCGTCTTCTTCGCCGTTCGAGCCGTCGCCCTCTTTCTCATAGATGAATTCTGTTGACATTCCCAGGTTCAAACTATTGGGTCTCTTCTTTTTTCTGTGTCTGTTGAGTTGATGATCCTTCTTAGAGTCTCGGAATGGGACTGGTGCTGGGGTTGATACTGGGTCTGGGTCTGAGACCATGTCATTCTTTGCACCAGAGTCATCTGCTGGAGGTACTTTCCACTGTGTATCATCATCAGAAGATTCAGTGGTTTCAGCTAATTCCACCATGAACCGGCTGTTGCTAGTCAGCCGCGGTTCAGAACAGTCATCATGGGCTTCCCTTGTGGCTTTGGGCAAAGAAAAGTTATCAATATATGTTATCATTTCTGGCCCATCCTCCCCTGTAGCCTTGACATGAATCATCTTGGCTACTTCTCTCTCTTTTTCCAGTTCTTTCTTTCTTTCCCAAGAGGAATCAGGGACTAATGGGGGAGGCGAGGTGGAAGCTTTGTTCTGTTCCTCGGCCTTCCAGTCATGGTTCTGTTGATAAGTGTCTTGTTTCTCAATCAATACCCACTCCTCAGAGCCCTACATGTTGATATAGATTAAACACAGTTAGAGGTGCCAACTGAACTGTAACATAGGTTAACAGCTACAGTACAGAAATGTGTTTTTATTGTACAAATAGATCCTCTACAATCCTCCATGTAGATGGTAGGTGCATGCTCATATACTGTAATCTGCTAATCATTTCTGCTTCAATTGCTGCAATCATACATCGAAATGTTACATTTTACATCAAAATGTATATGTTGGTTATTGCATTTCTTAAAAGATTTTCTCAGACACAATGACTGCAGCAGGTCAGATTAAAACAGGATTCAAGGGATATCAGCTATAGCTGAGTGAGCAGTATGTATATAAAACGGTACCAGGCCACAGTTTCATTACCAATAAAGGGCCAACTACAGTACAGTCAGTATGTTATGAGGTAGAAGTTAGAAGAGAGAGGAAGAGGAAGTGAAGAGCAACCTCTGGGGAAGTCACCAAAGTCTTCTGGAAGAAGCCCTCTACAGAGAAGCTGTTTACTGGGTCCTTGCCCCCCACCTTATGGGGGGCCGAGCGTTACCCACCAGGAGAGGTGTGGAGGGGGAAGAGAGAGGGAGGAGAACAGCTATTAGATGAGCCCCAACTGTATGGTTCTTTGTCACAGCATACTATCCAACTTTTGGTAATTTCATGCAAAAGGGGAAAAGGAAAGTGAAGGATAGAAAGGGGGAAGAAATACTGATTCAATGGGCTAGGGAGACAAGGGATTTTCCAAAAACACTGTACGACTCTCCTGAATCAAAGTCCTAGCTGAAATCTAAGAGCCAATCAAGATGAATCTTGAATCAAACAACGAGACATGGGCCTAGTTAGCTTCCACCTGCACATTGCGGCTCCCAAATCCACATAACCAACCGGGGAGGTATTTGCAATGCAAAAATAACATTTGCAACTACATCAAAGGCTTTATGATTTCCTCTGAATCTCTCTGAGTTGGACTCCTCCAGGATAGAGAGATTTCTTAGGCCACACGTTGTCATTATTCAATCAGGACAATGGCGTCGCTCCCCCAGATCTATGTAGGTACATGACAGATGGCGTTTTCATGCCCTCGAGGATGTCTGATGATAATCTCTATGGCTATAATCTGATTGTTCTCAAAGAGCAGATGTGAACGCGTCGGTAGACTACATAAATATCTGGAAACAGACTGCATTGACAGAGCTACACTAGAGAGTACTATCGTATTACTGTATCTTAACAGTACAATCACAATGTGAAAGTGATCAAAACGGCAGGGGCTTTTGCGTTCTGACACAAAGGGAAGATTTTTAACTGTCAGGCAATCAAGGTGGGTAGACGTTCGAGATGGTTGTTCCTCTAGGGCCTCATACTCAGTAAATCTCCAGATTTTGCACATCTTCTCTTCAAGTTATTGCGGAATCACTTTTCTACCATCTCTAAATAAACTGGGATTTTGCTACAAACGAAGATGCGTCGTCAATAAAGCGGTGAATTGGGAGCTTCAACAATGTGCGGGCCTTCTTGATCTTTACTAGTGTTCTTTGTTAGCCCAGCACCTATGTTTTTAAGGATGTGCATATGACCACAAACACCCACCTTTAATGATAAACGCAGGACATGATTTCAGTTTTTTCAAATTCAATGTGTTCTTATGATCTAGACTGAACAAAAATATAAATACAACATGTAAAGTGTTGGTCCCATGTTTCATGAGCTTCATGTTTCATGAGATCCCAGAAATGTTCCATACACACAAAAAAGCTTATTTCTCTCAAATGTTGTGCACAAATCTGTTTACATCCCTGTTGGTGAGCATTTCTCCTTTGCCAAGATAATCCATCCACCTGACAGGTGTGGCATATCAAGAAAATGATTACCACCATAATCATTACACATGTGCACCTTGTGCTGGGGACAATAAAACACCACTCTAAAATGTGCAGTTTTGACACACAACACCATGCCACAGATTCCGCAAGTTTTGAGGGAGCGTGCAATTGACATGCTGACTGCAGGAATGTCCACCAGAGCTGTTGCCAGAGAATTGAATGTTCATTTCTCTACTATAACGTTGTTTGAGAGAATTTGGCAGTAACCGGCCTGACAACCGCGGACTAAGTGTAACCACGCCAGCCCAGGACCTCCACATCCGGCTTCTTTTGTGGGGAAAAACAAATTCTGATTCACCGATTGGGGAGCCAGGCCCAGTCAACCTTAGGGCCAAATGAATTTATTTCAATTGACTGATTTCCTTATATGAACTGTAACTCAGTATAAATTTTAAAAAATTGTTGCATGTTGCGTTTATATTTTTGTTCCGTATATTTTAGCAGTACCATCACACTATCCAATAGACTGGGTCTGAGTCTGCAGCAATATCTACAGTTGAAGTCGGAAGTTCACATACACTTAGGTTGGAGTCTTTAAAACTAATTTTTCAACCACTCCACAAATGTATTGTTAACAAACTATAGTTTTGGCAAGTCAGTTAGGACATCTATTTTGTGCATGACACAAGTACTTTTTCCAACAATTGTTTACAGACAGATTATTTTACTTATTCACTGTATCACAATTCCAGTGGGTCAGAAGTTTACATACACTAAGTTGACTGTGCCTTTAAACAGCTTGGAAAATTCCAGAAAATTATGTCATGGCTTTAGAAGCTTCTGATAGGCTAATTGACATCATTTGAGTCAATTGGAGGTGTACCTGTGGATGTATTTCAAGGTCTTCCTTCAAACTCAGTACCTCTTTGCTTGACATCATGGGAAAATCTAAAGAAATCAGCCAAGACCTCAGAAAAAAAAATTGTAGAACACAAGTCTGGTTCATCCTTGGGAGCAATTTCCAAATGCCTGAAGTTACCACGTTCATCTGTACAAACAATAGTATGCAAGTATAAACACCATGGGACCACACAGCCAATAAACCGTTCAGGAAGGAGACACGTTCTGTCTCCTAGAGATGAACGTACTTTGGTGCGAAAAGTGAAAACAACAGCAAAGGACCTTGTGAAGATGCTGGAGGAAACAGGTACAAAAGTATCTATATCCGCAGTAAAACAAGTCCTATATTGACATAACCTGAAAGGCCACTCAGCAAGGAAGAAGCCACTGCTCAAAAACCGCCATAAAAAAGCCAGACTATGGTTTGCAACTGCACATGGGGACAAAGATCGTACTTTTTGGAGAAATGTCCTCTGGTCTGATGAAACAAAAATAGAACTGTTTGGCCATAATGACCATCGTTATGTTTGGTTGGAAAAAGGGGGAGGCTTGCAAGCCGAAGAACACAATCCCAACAGTGAAGCACGGGGTTGGCAGTATCATGTTGTGGGGGTGCTTTGCTGCAGGAGGGACTGGTGCACTTCACAAAATAGATGGCATCATGAGGCAGGAAAATTATGTGGATATATTGAAGCAACATCTCAAGACATCAGTCAGGAAATTAAAGCTTGTTCGCAAATGGGTCTTCCAAATGGACAATGACACCAAGCATACTTCCAAAGTTGTGGCCAAATGGCTTAAGGACACAAAGTCAAGGTATTGGAGTGGCTATCACAAAGCCCTGACCCCAATCCTATAGAAAATGTGTGGGCAGAACTGAAAATGCGTGTGCGAGCAAGGAGGCCTACAAACCTGACTCAGTTACACCAGCTCTGTCAGGAGGAATGGGACAAAATTCACCCAATTTATTGTGGGAAGCTTGTGGAAGGCTACCCGAAATGTTTGACCCAAGTTAAACAATTTAAAGGCAATGCTACCAAATACTAATTGAGTGTATGTAAACTTCTGACCTACTGGGAATGTGATGAAAGAAATAAAAGCTGAAAGAAATAATTCGCTCTACTATTATTCTGACATTTCACATTCTTAAAATAAAGTGGTGATCCCAACTGACCTAAAACTATAATTTTTACTAGGATTAAATGTCAGGAATTGTGAAAAACTGAGTTTAAATGTATATGGCTAAGGTGTATGTAAACTTCCGACTTCAACTGTATCTACAATAAATAACCACATACAATACCTTGAAGAATTATTATTGTCCTTAAAAGTCATGGTCAAAAAGACAGTTATTGGTTTCACATCAGACTGTAGATTATTCCAAAAGCACACAAACACAAAACCCCAGTACTGTCTGTTTCCTTATGAATAATGGAGAAAAACGTTCTCCTGTGTTGACCTCCAAGCATACTGGGTTCTAGGAGAGTCAACTGTAAGAGGTGCTACAAAACTAACTGCAAGACTGGAATATCAACACTGTCGGTCATACACAGCCTCTTCGTCAAACGTTAAGGGCAGTTTAAACAGAAGTATTAAAAAGGTGCACTACGCAGAAATCGCTCCACCATTTCCTGGTTGCTAAAATTATAATAGTTCACTTAATTTCAGTTTACGTGACAAAACAAGCAAGTATAGTGTAGAGAACCATTGTACAATCTAAACCACTGTGAAATATATTTTCCATAACCAAAAATATTGTATGTTCAGCTGTTTAAAACTGGTGTACAAAACCGAAAGTACTTGCTTGTACTAAGAATGACAGATCTAGAACTAACGTTTCTATGTGAATTTGGTCGGGGTCGCCCAAAAAGTTACATATTGCAGCTTTAAGGCATTATCAGTGATATATTCATGGCATACAGTAGAGAATTGATACATAGGTTAAAGGTTGTGAATCTCTGAACTTCCACCCGTGCTCCAGTGGACCGCTGGTCCTCACCACCCTTATCCCACACTCACAGCCTTCCTCTCGGGCGTGCCACCTGGGGACGTTCCTGACAGACGCTTCTCACGGTTCGTCAGCTTGCTGTTGGGCCCCCTCAGAGCTTTCTTCAGCTCATTGATACTGGCCTGGTGCTTCAATAAGACATCCTCCGACTTATCCAAAAACTGTGTTGAATAAAAGGGGATAGATAATGATAATTAGAGAGGATTGGGAGAGAAGGAGAGAGAAATATACATTAGTTTGACATCTATATCAATTACCACTGTAGTAATCACACTGACACTCAATTCAATTGCATTATGACTTAATATGACGAGCGGAACGTGATCTGAAATAATACATCAAAGTGACATTAATATCGCAGGCAGCACACAAGAAAAGACACAATGACTTAAACTAACGTGTCTTAATACTTAGTGATTCAGCACATGCATCAAGTGCATTGTTTGTGGACTGTTATCGCATTGCTATTCTGTTCAGTAGTCTGTCTATTAATGAACATGGCATTTGGGATGCTATTAAAACCCACGGAAAGGAAATTATTATCTAACTTTTTGGATTGTTTATTAAGATGAAACAAGCACAAAATTAAAACAACTGAATGCCCTAATAAATCGTCTTAGTGACTAGCTAGCTAGTCTACTGTTGCCTAATATTCATTTTCATTGACTGTATCTGCCTCTCAATTGAAGGCTGACTTAAGTGAATGCTGTTAATTCATATGAAGGCTGGTTGCATCTCCATGCAACAATAAGGCCATCACATTAATGCTACAGGCACCTAGAGAGGAAATGGAGCTTCAGTGCACTTTCTCCCCTAGTCCTAGTCATACATTGCAGTGTTCCATGATGTTCAATACTCTGCAAATAGTATCATGAGATTTTGGTAGAGACCACTTGTTCAGTTGAGTGGGTCACGAAGCACTGTGACAGAACCAGGGTTGAAATCAATTCCATCGGAATTCCAGTCAGTTACAGAACTGATTTGAACTGCTGAAGAAATGCAATGTCCAATTGAATAGACAGGAATAGACCTGGAACAGACTCCAACTCTGGATAGATCATCAGCACAATGAGCTGTACCTCCTTGTGTCGAGGGGTTGTCTCCTGGTCCAACTGAGAGGGCAGAGTTGGGGCAGGAGCAGGGACAGGGACAGGGGCATGTGGAGTGGGGTAAGGGGAGTGGGGGAGGATGCAGAGACAGAGAGGAAGAGCAGAGATGGTGAGTCAAGGAGGTCAGGCAGGCAGACAGACAGGGAGACTGAGCAACCCGGACAGGACACAAGACAGCAGCAGCAGTAGACACAAACACACAGAAGCACAAACCAGGAACACACACATACACAACCATGCAGGCTGACTTAAGATGTTCACATTGAATTGCCTGTAAAATCCTTGCAGTTAGGCTCTTGCTCTGATAGTTGAATGATCATTGGGGAACTTGGTCACGTCTATTTGATTTGAGTACCACCTCATGCAACAACAAAAAAAATACAAAAAAATCTACCCCCGAAGCACTATTTAACAACTAAAACACAGCTGTACCAAAACCGTAGTTCATTCTAGAAGGAAATAAAATATTGCATTACCAGCATAAAATGAAGGCTTTGCAGCTTCAATGTAATACTTTGGGTGCAAACAAATATAACATGGTGCAGAAGATTACTCACTGTCGGTAAATCACTGCTAGTTTAACAGGAATATGTGGGATTACTAAACAACATGACAGGTTGGCAAAGAACAATCTCACTGACCGACAGACAGACTAACAGAGAGACAGACAGACGGCACAAGACACCAAATACCTCCTGTATATTGTCAAGTGGGGACCCAGCATCCTCCTTTTGCCAGCGAGGGTTAAAGAGAGAGAGCAAGTTAGTGAATGACAGGGAGAGAGAGCAAGTTAGTGAATGACAGGGAGAGAGAGCAAGTTAGTGAATGACAGTGAGAGAGAGCAAGTTAGTGAATGACAGGGAGAGAGAGCAAGTTAGTGAATGACAGGGAGAGAGAGCAAGTTAGTGAATGACAGGGAGAGAGAGCAAGAAAGAACAGCAGCAGGAGAGGTTAAGTTGGCTTGACATTATGAGAGAGACGTGAAGGTTCGATACAACAGTTAGTGGGGATAGTGAGCCATAACGGTTAGCCTATAAGCCACTGAGTGGCAGAGAGGGAGCAGAGTTAGTTCTGACAAATCTTTAGCTTTTTAAACCCCAACAGGGAACGTCACAGCGACTCGAAAAGTTCCAGCGGTACACTCCTGCACTCTTGCAGTCACTACCATCTGCACTGAGACATACAGATCCACCCTGACAAAAACATGATCTCCACACAAGCAGTGTGACTCTCTAAGCTTCCATACAGATGCAGGATCTTAATTTGATCACCCTGTTACAGGAGAACTATCCTGCATTGCAAGTGGGGACAAGTAGGCTGAGCCTGGGTCAACAGATCTGCTTGTGCTTTATCCAACTCCTATGTAATGTAGCCTAAGGAATGTTAGAGGAGTTGGCTAAAACATATAGATCTGTCAACCACGCGAGGTTGGGCCATTTACCCTCTGAACCAGATATGACAACCGCGGTATCATAAATCATCTACCCTATCAACCCTTCCTCCCATCCGCCTAACAGTACCTTGATCTCCTTCTTCTTGCTGGGGGTGGTGACACCCGCCTCCTCTTGATCCTGGTCTTCTTCAGGATCCCGGTCCTCATCCTGATCCGCCTCATGGTCCTCTTGGTCCTGCTCCAGACTGGGTGGTTCCAGTTCAGTCTCCTGTTCGTCCCCAGAGGGGCTGTGGAGGTGGGGGTGTTCACTGACGCAGCGCCGGGACAGACCATCCTGGTTCTCACACATGGCCGACACTGGCCGGGAGAACTCTGCTGGTTAGACAAAGGCACAGTGGGACTGTTTTTTTTTTTTACAGGGGAACAATCCAGCACTAGATATACATACATAGCCGCATCTAAAAAATATCCCATAGCCACTGATATTTCATAATATAATTCACTTTGTACAATTGTCACTTGTGTGAGTAGCCTGTGAGGAACACAACCATGGTACCTACCTCCATCCAGACTGCGGGATAGCAGGTACCTCTTGCTGGTGGATCGTTCGAAGTGTGGCGCGGGCCGGTCTATAAGGGCACTGGCCTGCCGGGTCTGGGCCTGTGTTCGCCCACTGTAGCGGAACTTTGAGCCCATCACCAGGAAGCCCTTAGGGGGAGGCTCTGGAGACACTAACCTGGAGGTGTTATAGTCCACAGACAGAGAGGAATTCATCAGCCCTAATTCTGGAGACATTAACCTGGAGGTGTTATAGTCCACCAGGCAGAGAGGAATTATCGCCCCTAATTCTGGAGACATTAACCTGGAGGTGTTATAGTCCACAGACAGAGAGGAATTCATCAGCCCTAATTCTGGAGACATTAACCTGGAGGTGTTATAGTCCACAGACAGAGAGGAATTCATCAGCCCTAATTCTGGAGACATTAACCTGGAGGTGTTATAGTCCACAGACAGAGAGGAATTCATCAGCCCTAATTCTGGAGACATTAACCTGGAGGTGTTATAGTCCACAGACAGAGAGGAATTCATCAGCCCTAATTCTGGAGACATTAACCTGGAGGTGTTATAGTCCACAGACAGAGAGGAATTCATCAGCCCTAATTCTGGAGACATTAACCTGGAGGTGTTATAGTACACAGACAGAGAGGAATTCATCAGCCCTAATTCTGGAGACATTAACCTGGAGGTGTTATAGTCCACAGACAGAGAGGAATTCATCAGCCCTAATTCTGGAGACATTAACCTGGAGGTGTTATAGTCCACAGACAGAGAGGAATTCATCAGCCCTAATTCTGGAGACATTAACCTGGAGGTGTTATAGTCCACAGACAGAGAGGAATTCATCAGCCCTAATTCTGGAGACATTAACCTGGAGGTGTTATAGTCCACAGACAGAGAGGAATTCATCAGCCCTAATTCTGGAGACATTAACCTGGAGGTGTTATAGTCCACAGACAGAGAGGAATTCATCAGCCCTAATTCTGGAGACATTAACCTGGAGTGTTATAGTCCACAGACAGAGAGGGAATTCATCAGCCCTAATTCTGGAGACATTAACCTTGGAGGGTTATAGTCCACAGACAGAGAGGAATTCATCAGCCCTAATTCTGGAGACATTAACCTGGAGGTGTTATAGTCCACAGACAGAGAGGAATTCATCAGCCCTAATTCTGGAGACATTAACCTGGAGAATCAAGAACATCAGGAACATCTTCATTGTCTGATTGCTTGGCATTTTGGTTGCAACGGTATAAAAACAACAAGGGTTAACTTAAAAATACTGGTGAAAGAGAAATTCCCCATCCTTGCTTTACAGCAATACAATTAAGAGAAATACCAGATATAAGTATGAGAGTAATTACTGGATGTAGTAAACGACTTTGTAAAATGCTGAGAACATTGGACTTGTGTTAGAGCAACAGGACCTGTTTGAAAACATTGCTCTATACAGTGGTTCCTAAACTCGGTTCAGTTTTAAACTTACTCTTGAAAGTTGTAATAGTAGAATGCACAAGGTGCAATTTCAAAATTGGGTACATTTACATTTACATTTAAGTCATTTAGCAGACGCTCTTATCCAGAGCGACTTACAAATTGGTGCATTCACCTTATGATATCCAGTGGAACAACCACTTTACAATAGTGCATCTAACTCTTTTAAGGGGGGGGGGGGGTTAGAAGGATTACTTTATCCTATCCTAGGTATTCCTTAAAGAGGTGGGGTTTCAGGTGTCTCCGGAAGGTGGTGATTGACTCCGCTGACCTGGCGTCGTGAGGGAGTTTGTTCCACCATTGGGGTGCCAGAGCAGCGAACAGTTTTGACTGGGCTGAGCGGGAACTGTACTTCCTCAGAGGTAGGGAGGCGAGCAGGCCAGAGGTGGATGAACGCAGTGCCCTTGTTTGGGTGTAGGGCCTGATCAGAGCCTGAAGGTACGGAGGTGCCGTTCCCCTCACAGCTCCGTAGGCAAGCACCATGGTCTTGTAGCGGATGCGAGCTTCAACTGGAAGCCAGTGGAGAGAGCGGAGGAGCGGGGTGCATCATCAGTTCCTCTTGTCATATCAGTCACAGCTATTTATAACTTGTCAGAAATGTCCAGATCAACTAACCCATGTCAGCAAGGTTTTTTTTTGCCCATAGATTTTCAGACTTTCAGTCCCTCAAATATTACATATCAGACATGGCAAAATGTATAGGATTGCAAGAAAATTTGCTTTAAAACGGCTAACTTTTCCATGCAACCCATGACAAAATGTGTAGTATTGCAGGAAATAAGAATTTAAACCTGCAAAATTCTCTCCACCAACAAGAGGGCTGTGAACAGTTTGCATCATGAACAGTGCTTGTGCCCATAGAAAAGGACGTTGTGCATGAGCGTGCGCAGGATGTTCCCAAATGCTGGAAGGGGGGCCCCTAGTGAAAAAGTTTGGGAACCCTTGCTCTATACTTCATTTGTTATTTAACTAGGCAAGTCAGTTAAGAACAAACTCTTATTTACAATGACGGCCTACCGGGGAACAGTCGTTTAACTGCCTTGTTCAGGGGCAGAACAACAGATTATTACCTTGTCAGCTAGGGGATTCGATCCAGCAACCTTTTGTTTACTGGCCCAACGCTCTAACCACTAGGCTACATAGTTTCTTATTCCCCTTACAGTGAATTCCTCAAAACCTGAGACAGCACAGACAGAGAAACACCAGAGACACAAGTCGTAATATGAAGACGAAGACACAAAACAGAGAAGGAAACACCTCGAGCCTCAGTGTAGTGCTGGCTGCTGTGGAACAAAAAAGCTGCTGTGGATGATGCCTACAGGGAGAGAGAGCCCTGATCAAAGCTGTGCTCTAATCACTCCTGAGCTTCCCCGGCAGTGGGATAGCAGGTGCTGGAAGCGGCTGGGGAAAAAGCTATAGAGAGATGGGAACACGATTCAAGCGAGTGGTGTTTGGTTATATTTGGCTGCCTAAAGATCAAGAGGACTTAAGGAGAAATGGCTTGCATGGGGTAACGTAACAGAGGTACAAGAGGGCTACAAGTGAGGGGATTTGATGTCTGAAGTTGCTCTTTCCATTCCGTTGCTCTTACCTGAAGAAGGTGTGGTGCTCGATGCAGACCTTCCATAGTCTCTTAGCCGCCCGGTGGTTGGGAAGCTTGAAGCCAATAGTGCTCTCAAACTGCTCGTACTGGTTCGCGAAAGAGAGATAGAGGGAGAGGGAGAGGGAGAGGGGAAGTCCGAAAGGAAGGGAAGGTGGGAAAAGAGAGGACCAGGTGTTTCTTGGGGTTACATTTACTGCATGAATGCATCAACGTTCCATTCCGTATGTGTGTATGAGGAAGAGACTGCAGTTTAGTATGACATGATACATTCTTAAAAAACGACTTTGTAATGCATCATCACTTTATTTCCTATTCCAAACTGTCACAATTTGAAGTTCTATGCTTTTCAGATAGATTTGCTGAATCGGCCTGCTTGTCACTCAGGAGATGAAACAAGCTCTAAGCAAACAGACAGTGTGAAACTGTTCAGTTCTGTAAACCCACAGACACCTGTTCCAAAGCCAAACGGCTGACAAGCAGGGTTGACACTCCCAAGTATGGACACTAGTAATCTGTTCTCCCTGAAATTCCAGCCCTGTAACCACCAGACAGATCCCTGCGCTGAGCCGAGCTAAGAAACAACCATTTTCAAACAGTGGAGACAAACATGAGGGTAGCATTTCAATTTTCATGACTATATTTATACTTTTCATCCCTCTATTCTGGGTGCTGCTGCAGCTGCACTGGCAGTGTTAAAGGCTCTCTTTATCCTGCTCTTCCACAGGCTCACTGTGGCCCTCTGTCACTTTAGCAGCCCTGGCCAGACAGCCTGTCACACTGGGCTGAGCTTCTGAGCTGGGGCTGAGCTCAGTAGGCTGCAGAGGTTGAGGCTGCAGTGCAGCAAGAACTGAATAGAGACTGGGCGAGAAAGGCAGGCTATAGATTTTAAGCCTGTGGAGCAGCAAATTTAGGGGGAACTAAATATTTTCCAGTTCTCTGGTCAGTCGAACTGACCACACATCCGTTTCCTCACAATCTTTAGCTGGACGTATTTCCAGTTATCACAGAAATTATGGGCTGCAAACTGCATAAATGTTAATGTTTCATGTTCATTTTGAAAGGGGCTAAGACTTGATCTACACCCAGAGGAGAACCCTTTGAAGAACCCTTGTTGGTTCCAGGTAGAACCCTTTTAGTTCCAAGTAGAACCATTTTATGTTCCATGTAGAACCCTTTCTAACTGGAACCTAAAAGGGTTCTCTATGGGGACAGCCAAAGCTTTTTTTCTAAGAATGTACAGAGAAGCCACTAACTTGGTTCAGCTTACCTCTCCAGGCCGGATCTTGATGTAGAAGTTGCTCCTCTTGTAGGAAATCTTAAGGATCTTTGGCCAGGCGAAGCGGTTGATCCTCAGGCGGTCGCGGTAGATCAGGAGCCCGTTGGCACACACGCCCAGCATGATGTCAATCCCTTCTGAATCCTGGAGCAGTCAAAGACCAGCATGGCAGAGGAGAGGAAGATGAAAGGAGAGGAAGAAGAGAGGGAAGGAGAGGAAACATTCAAGTAATAAATAAAGTAACATGTTGGTAAAATAAATAAATAATCCTGCACAGTCACATAGACACTTAGACTTACAAAATGTCATATGTAACAGCATACCTTGGCATGATGAAGGTCCACCCCATACATGGATAGCTTCTTAGCATTTTCCAGGAAGTTGATTTCTGCGTCAGCTGGAGTCATACCCCTGAAACCAAAAACAGGAGAACGGGAGAACCAATTGAATACTGAAAATGGTAAGAGTGATGTTTTTAATCCCATGTCTCTCCCTCCACCTTTCTACCATAACTCCTTGGCCAAGAGCCAAGCGCAGGGGCCATGCCAGGAAAGGGATGGGGGAGACCCTGAGACTTGGGAAGTATTGAAAGTGTTGGCAAGGCCTCCATGTAGACAGCCATGACAGATGCCAGGGCAATGTGGTGGCATTTGTCAACATATGTATGGTATGTTGTTGGACACTGTCTCCGCAAAGGTTCATCAGCAGGCTCCAATGGTTCCATATGAATGGGAGATGGAGATGGAACTAAAATGGATTTACTACAAAAATGCAACTGAACTCTACCTAACTGGGCCTAGAGGTTTCTCTGACCATGTGACCTGGCCAGGAAAACCTACTAGACCCTAGCCATGGCCCTATCATTTTCTGGTGGTCAGATTATACTCTTGGACATAACCATAACTCCTACCTGTAGTTACGATGGAGCTCCATGACCCTCTCCTCCAGCTCTCGCGTCTGATTGGGTGCAAAGCGGAAGTCGCTGACGTAGTCGGGGCCATGGTCGTCGGTGTCATAGTCTCCCAGCTCGGCCTGCACGGCGTAGGAACCCAGCAGGGCGTGGGTCACGAAGGAACAGGGCAGACGACCTGACAACATGTCATCTCTCAGCTGCAGACACAGGTAGTACCTGTGAAGGAGAGGGAGACGTTAAAAAAGGACTGGCCAAAGCTCCAACAAGAATGTTGAGAAGTTAATGCATAACAGTCAGTGGAATTCCAAATGTAGCTAATCCTTCTAAGTAGAGTGGGATTTGGAACTCTTTGACAGCCGTGAAATATGCACTGAAATGATTACAACTGTACAAAGTCTTTCAACACAAACTTTTGTTATTTGACAGCGATATTTTAATGTGCAAACTGACACTAAGTATGAGAGACTGCATGCTGCGAGCATATACAGTGCATTCGGAAAGTATTCAGAACCCTTCACTTTTTCCACATTTTGTTACGTTACAGTCTTATTCGAAAATGGATTAAATAAATCAGTTTCCCTCAATCTCAACACAATACCCCATTATGACAAAGCAAAAAAAATAAATAGAAAAAAATGGAAATACCTTATTTACATAAGTATTCAAACCCTGTGCTATGAGACTCGAGCTCAGGTGCATCCTGTTTCCATTAATCATCCTTGAGATGTTTCTACAACTTGATTGGAGTCCACCTGTGGTAAATTCAATTGATTGGACATGATTTGGAAAGGCACACACCTGTCTATATAAGGTCCCACAGTTAACAGTGCATGTCAGAGCAAAAACCAAGCCATGAGGCCGAAGGAATTGTCCGTTGAGCTCCGAAACAGGATTTTGTTGAGGCACAGATCTGGGGAAGGGTACCAAAACATTTCTGCAGCATTGAAGGTCCTGAAGAACACAGTGGCCTCATCATTCTTAAATGGAAGAAGTTTGGAACCACCAAGACTCTTCCTAGAGCTGGCCGCCTGGCCAATCTAAGCAATCGGGGGAGTAGGGCCTTGGTCAGGGGGGTGACCAAGAACCTGATGGTCACTCTGACAGAGCTCCAGAGTTCCTGTGGAGATAGGAGAACCTTCCAGAAGGACAACCATCTCTGCAGCACTCCACCAATCAGGCCTTTATGGTAAAGTGGTCAGACGGAAGCCACTCCTCAGTAAAAGGCACATGACAGCGAACTTGGAATTTGCCAAAAGGCCCCTAAAGGACTCTCAGACCATGAGAAACAAGATTCTTTGGTCTGATGAAACCAAGATTCTTTGGCCTGAATGCCAAGCATCACGTCTGGAGGAAACAAGACACCGCTCATCACCTGGCCAATACCATCCCAACGGTGAAGCATGGTGGTGGCAGCATCATGCTGCGGGATGTTTTTCAGCGGCATGGACTGGGAGACTAGTCAGGATCGAGGTAAAGATGAACTGAGCAAATTGCAGAGAGATCCTTGCTGAAAACCTGCTCCAAAGCACTCAGGACTTCAGACTGGGGGCGAAGGTTCACCTTCCAACAGGACAAAGACCCAAAGCAAACAGCCACGACAATGCAGGAGTGGCTTCGGGACAAGTCTCTGAATGTCCTTGAGTGGACCAGCCAGAGTCCGGGCTTGAATCCGATTGAACATCTCTGGAGAGACCTGAAAATAGCTGTGCAGCGACGCTCCCCATCCAACCTGACAGAGCTTGAGAGGATCTGCAGAGAAGAATGGGATAAACTCCCCAAATACAGGTGTGCCAAGCTTGTAGHGTCATACCCAAGAAGACACGAGGCTGTATTCACTGGCAAAGGTGCTTCAACAAAGCACTGACTAAAGGGTCTGAATACTTATGTAAATGTAATATTTCAGTTTTAATTTTTGCAAAATAAAAATAAAAATGTCTTTGTCATTATGGGGTATTGTGTGTAGATTCATGAGAAAAAAACAACAATTGAATCCATTTTAGAATAAGGCTGTAACGTAACAAAATGTGAAAAGATGAAGGGGTCTGAATACTTTCCGAATGCACTAATATATATATATATATATATATATACTTTATATAGGGCCCTATTAAATCTGTATTATTAGTTAGTAACTTCATTTTCTGCGTTTTGTTTTTCCAGGTTTCTGTCCCCACCATCATCGCTAACGGCTACACAAAGTGGTTGACACCCGCACTGCACATACACAGACGAAGGGGAATTCTCCAGAAAGTACGGATCACTGATGCATTCTGTTCATGTCTAATGATAAGCAAATTAATTACTTTTCAATACGTTTAGTTGATTCCTACTAAGTGCAATAATTTTTGGGGAAATTGTTGAAGATCTGTTTGTTCACACTTTATTTTTGTACATACTCTACAGATGGTCACACCATCAACAAACCATCTGTTGATAAGCAACTGCTTGCTAAGGTTACAGCTAGATTTAGGGCAATGTTTATGCTCCTGAACAGTTTCTACCCCTAAGCCATAAGACTGCTGAACAGTTAATCAAATGGCTACCCATACTATTTGACCCTTTTATGCACGGACTCTCTTGCACTGACTCTATTCATATTCACTGGACTCTACCCACACACTCACACCTTTTTACAATGTCACTGCAACACACACGCTCATACACACACACATGCATATTGACGCTGATGCTACTCTGTTTATTATCTATCCTGATTGCCTAGTCAGTTTTGCCCCTGCCTACATGTACATATTACCTCAACTACCTCGTACCCCTGCACATTGACTCGGTACCGGTACTCCTTGAATATAGCCTTATTATTGTTATTTATTGTGTTACTATTTTATTATTTGAAAATGTTCTGACTTGTATGTAAGCATTTCACAGTAAAGCCTACATCTGTTGTATTCAGTGACAAATACAGTTTGATTGATGTTAAGAATAAGGGTTAAGGTAAGGGTTAAGTTTAGGGTTGGGATAAGGGTTAAGGTTAGAAGAAGTTCATTGAAATGTTACGGATAGTCTATAGAGCAACTACAGATGGACTTTCCAAATAGTGTTATCTGGATTCCGTGATTCTGGCTATACTCGACCCTGCTCTTCCTACCCTGGTGTCCACAGATGCATCAGATTATGACTTGGGTGGTGTGCTTACGCAAATACATCCAGATGGAATGGAACGGACAGTGGCGTTTGCATCCCGTTCCTTCTCCTCAGCCGAGCGCAAATACACTATAGTAGAAAAGGAAACGCTTACTTGTGTGTGGTCAGTTGAGCCGTAGCGAACGTTCCTGTGGGGTACACCTTTTATCCTACGAACTGATCATCAGGCCTTTTCCACCCTATTGGCAGTGGTGTAAAGTACTTAAGTAAAAATACTTTAAAGTACTAAACTAGTTTTGTAGATATCTGTACTTTACTATTTATCTTTTTGACAACTTTTACTTCACTACATTCCTAAAGTAAATACTATACTTTTTACTCCATACATTTTCCCTGACACCTAAAAGTACTCATTACATTTTGAATAATTAGCAGGACAAGAGATTTTTTCCAATTCACACACTTATCAATAGAACATCCCTGGTCATCCCTACTGCCTCTGATCTGGCGGACTCACTAAACACAAATGCTTAATTTGTCAATTATATCTGAGTGATGGAGTGTGCCCCTGGCTATCCTTAAATACATTAAAAAAAACAAGAATAGTGGCATCTGGTTTTCTTAATATAAGGAATTTGAAATGATTTATACTTTTGATATTTAAGCATGTTTTAGCCATTACATTTACTTTTGATACTTAAGTATATTTAAAACAAGTAGTGTTTTACTGGGTGACTTTACATTTTTCTTGAGTCATTTTCTATTAAGGTATCTTAACTTTTACTCAAGTATGACAATTGGGTACTTTTCCCACCACTGCCTATTGGCATCAAAAGGTGCTCGAATGCGCATTGCAAGATGGTCTGCTCGTTTACTGTGCTTCACATATGACATTCTGTACAGGCCTGGATCAGTAAACTTAGTTGCAGATTGCCTGTCACTTCTGCCACTCCCTTCAGATTAAAATGTTGTCCACGTCACTGAACTTCAGTTAGTGGCCCTGTTATCCACTGAGGTTAACACACTGTTAGTGGCTGAGTTCTCCTCCGAATGTGCTACATACCCAGAACTGTATGCTTTACGAAGCCAGATCGAAAAAGGCTGACCTAAAACGAGAAAAGAATTATGTCCCCAGACCTGGTACTTACTTTCCCATTCGGCATGAACTCTCTGTACAAGACTGTTAAGTGTACTGTGGTCCAAACCGTCTGCTAGTGCCCATTATCCAAATGAAAGGACCAAGCACATATGTCCTTGACGACGGAAAGACATGGAATGTGTCGCATCTCTCACTGTGTCTCTCACTGTGTCCTGAGCAGGCCACACTATTAAAACGGTGCTGCTCATTCCCAACTCAAGTAAGTTTTCCCAAGTAAAATCTGAAAGATGAACACTTTAGCAGTCAGTTAAAGTACTCACAATGATATTCTGATGTTACTGTTGTTTTGGTTACTATGCAGTGCATTTTAACAGTGCCATTATTCTGTGCTTTGTATAAGAATAACTTTTCAATTAAAGAATTGTGGAATGTTTTATTTGGGTTATTCTTAGAGAGCTTTCACAAGAGGGAAATATGTTGTGTTCTGCTGCACTACCCACATTTACCACTAGAGACACAGGCATTCTAATTATACCCATCGTGTCCTCATGTTATCCTCTTGCTCTTTTGCACCCCAGTATCTCTACTTGCACATCATCATCTGCACATCTATCACTCCAGTGTTGATGCTAATTATTTCGTCTCCATGGCCTATTTATTGCCTTACCTCCCTACTCTTCTCCATTTGCACACACTGTACATGGATTTTTCTATTGTATTATTGACTGTACGTTTGTTTATGTGTAACTCTGTGTTGTTGTTTTTGTCGCACTGCTTTGCTTTATCTTGGCCTCAACTGGCCTACCTAGTTAAATAAAGGTGAAATGAAAAATGAAAAAGGTACTCAGGCTACACGACAAGCTGACAGGATTGGAACGCGGTGTGGTCGGCTGTTGCAATAGCCCATCCATGAAAGGACCGACAAGTTGTGCGTTCCGAGATGCCATTCTGCACACCACCGTTGTACTGCGCCGTTACTTGCTTGTTCGTGGCCCGCCTGTTAGCTTGCACGATTCCTGCCATTCTCCTTTGACCTCTTCTCAAAGAACTGTTTTCGTGCACTGGATGTTTTTTGTTTGTCGCCCCATTCTCTGTAAAACCTAGACACTGGTGTAAATGGAAAGAACAGGAGGCCGGCCGTTCCTGAGATACTGTAACCGGTGCGCCTGGCAACGATGATCATACCACGCTCAAAGTCCTTTAGGTCACTCGTTTTGCCCATTCTAACATTCAATCGAACATTAAGTTACATACACTAAGTTGACTGTGCCTTTAAACAGCTTGGAAAATTCCAGCAAATTATGTCACGGCTTTAGAAGCTTCTGATAGACTAATTTACATAATTTGAGTCAATTGGAGATGTACCTGTGGATGTATTTCAAGGCCTACCTTCAAACGCAGTGTCTCTTTGCTTGACATCATGGGAAAATCAAAAGAAATCAGCCAAGACTTCAGAAAAAAAAATTGTAGACCTCCACAAGTCTGGTTCATCATTGGGAGCAATTTACAAACGCCTGAAGGTACCACGTATAAACACCATGGGACCACGCAGCCGTCATACCGCTCAGGAAGGAGACGTGTTCTGTCTCCTAGAGGTGTACGTACTTTGGTGCGAAAAATGCAAATCAATCCCAGAACAGCAGCAAAGGACCTTGTGAAGATGCTGGAGGAAACATGTACAAAAGTATCTATATCCACAGTAAAAACGAGTCCTATATCAACATAACCTGAAAGGCTGCTCAGCAAGGAAGAAGCCACTGCTCCAAAACCGCCATAAAAAAGACAGACTATGGTTTGCAACTGCACATGGGGACAAAGATCGTACTTTTTGGAGAAATGTCCTGCGGTCTGATGAAACAAAAATAGAACTGTTTGGCCATAATGACCATCGTTATGTTTAGAGGAAAAAGGGGGAGGGTTGCAAGCCAAAGAACACCATCCCAACCGTGAAGCACTGGGGTGGCAGCATCATGTTGTGGGGGTGCTTTGCTGCAGGAGGGACTGGTGCACTACACAAAATAGATGGCATCATGAGGGAGGAAAATTAGGTGGAAATATTGAAGCAACATCTCAAGACATCAGTCAGGAAGTTAAAGCTTGGTCGCAAATGGATTTTCCAACTGGACAACGGCCCTAAGCATACTTCCAAAGTTGTGGAAAAATGGCTTAAGGACAACAAAGTCAAGGTATTGGAGTGGCCATCACAAAGCCCTGACCTCAATGCTATAGAAAATTTGTGGGCAAAACTGAAAAAGCGTGCAAGGAGGCCTACAATCCTGACTCAGTTACACCAGCTCTGTCAGGAGGAATGGGACAAAATTCACCCAACTTATTGTGGGAAGCTTGTGGAAGGCTACCCGAAACATTTGACCCAAGTTAAACAATTTAAAGGCAATGCTACTAAATACTAATTGAGTGTATGTAAACTTCTGACCCAGTGGGAATGTGATGAAAGAAATAGAAGCTGAAATAAATAATTCTCTCTACTATTAGTCTGACATTTCACATTCTTAAAATAAAGCGGTGATCCTAACTGACCTAAGACAGGGAATTTTTACTCTGATAAAATGTTAGGAATTGTGAAAACTGAGTTTAAATGTATTTGGCTAAGGTGTATGTAAACTTCCGACTTCAACTGTAGCAAGCCATGGCCACGTGAATCACTGTTTGTAGGAGCAAACCGTTTTGGTGAATGGAGTGGTGTACCTAATAAACTGAGTTTTTATACAGTGTGAAAATGATATGGGTGCCTCTTCATGCTGCCCTGCTGGACCACAGTACCTGGTGATGTCCTCTGTGAGCTGGGAGGGGTCTGGAGGGTAGAACTTGACAGAGAAGGCAAAGTGCCAGGGAGCAGCTGAGGACAGACAGAGGAGAGGGGATGAGTTTACTGCCCATGTTGACTGGATATCTATCGCTGAGGTGATGTATTTGTATTTATAATGGATCCCCATTAGCAGCAGCTACTATTCCTGGGGTCCAGCAAAATTAAGGCAGTTATACCATTTTAAAAACATTACAATACATTCACAACAGATTGCACAACACATTAAGTGTGTGCCCTCAGGCTCCTACTCTACTACCACATATCTACAACACAAAATACATGATGTGGAATAGAGTTCCATGTAGTCAAGGCTCTATGTAGTACTGTGCGCCTCCCATAGTATGTACTAGACTTGGGGACTGTGAAGAGACTCCTTTCTGGTGGCATGTCTTGTGGGGTATGCATGGGTGTCCGAGCTGTGTGCCAATAGTTCAGACAGGCATTCAACATGTTAATACCTTACAAAAACAAGTAGTGATGAATTCAATCTCTCCTCCACTTTGAGCCAGGAGAGATTGACATCCATCTTATTAATGTTAGCTCTCTGTGTACGTCCGTGCTGCCCTGTTCTGAGCCAATTGTAATTTTCCTAAGTCCCTCTTCGTGGCACCTGACCGCACGACTGAACAGAAGTGACAATGTATAGTGTTGAGGCATCCACATACATAGACACACTGGCTTCACTCAAAGCCAATGGCATGTTGTTAGTAAAGATTGAAAAAGTAAGGGGACTAGACAGCTTCCTTGGGGAATTCCTGATTCTACCTGTGTGTGACACATGTATGACATAGCCAAATCACCAATAAAAGTGTCCGAGAACATTTAATTACGGCAACAGGCTACAACAATAGCATAGAAACATGCTTATATTAAACATAAACTCATTATATTGTCTTAAATGGACCTACAGCTTCTCATTCTACTGCATAAGTACTTAGCAGATTCCATTTACAAACAAACAGTATTTGAATAATAACTGTGTTTTCGGTCACTGTGTGTGGATGTGATGTGTCTGTGCAATGTGCTACGTATACTGCGTGTGGGCCAAGGATACTCACTGCGCATCTGCTTCTTTATCTCCTTGGAGGGGTCCAACCAATTCTGAAAGACAGACAGAAGAGAGAGCATTCACAGGCGTCTGTGAGAGACGTGGCTAATGCACACCCTGTTGCCATGCTCTGATTCACTCCGCAGCTCTAATTGCAAATGGTGTTTCTAGTGAAAGCCTTCACTGTACATATGGTTCAATGGAACGAGGCGGAGAGGGAGGAAGCAGGAGGAACCCTCCCCCACTGAGACTTTCAGCATGAGGAAATGAGTGTCAGTCCCAGCATCTGTTAGCCCATTTTGACAGTGAATTACCACCGGCCAGTTATCCTAGCTCGTATCACACCAGATATGTACATTGACATCGTTTGCCACAAGAGGCGCAGTTTTGTACAGCTACTCTCCCTCCTGCCTTGTGTTGATAAAGCTTTCTCATTCAATGCACACCCTCTTGTCCCTTGTGAAATCTCTCAGGTCATGGCCTGCTCTTTGATAATCACACCATGCTCATGTGCTGTTAGTTGAACAGGAAGTGTGAATACGCCTATTGCATGGATAATAGTGCAAGCAGACGTGTGCCTGACCACTGACAGTGAGCTTCCCAGCTTTCTGAGCCTGAGTGGCACATCCCACCTGCTGAGTAATGGTGAAAGTATTTTTGGCAGCTACTACAGTATCACTCTATCACTGTAAAATCAGGAGTTGAATAGGTTGAAACAGCACCGCAGTCTCCAATACTATCTTTGGAAAACCATGAGTGTTCCTGCCAATTTCGCAGCATCGCATTAATGGAAACCAAGTCTGTTCTCAGGGCAGGCCTGGTTGTAGCTAGATATGTTAGTTGCATCAGGGACAATTTTAGCATTTTAGCTAACCCTAACCCTTTTCCGAACCTTAACATTATTCTCCTAACCTGCTACTAGTCAAAACGATCAGCTCTGCCATGAGAACAGTCTTGGTTTCCACTAATGCGATACAGTGGCAATTTCAGTACACACAACCTGAAAAATTCACCCACACCTGCACACTAACATGTGACTACACCGGCAATCCGCGCATGTTGATTTTGTCTATCCCCACCAGACACGATCATGACACGCAGGTTAACATATCAAACCAACTGTGAACCAACTTTAATCATTTAGGGGCAGGTCAAAACATACATGAAACATTCAAGGACATTTAGCTAGCTAGCTGTTGCTAGCTAGCTTGTCCCATAGACATTAAAACCGGTAGATAGAGATAGCGACGATGGCGCATGAAGCCGGAAGTATTTGAATTTGAAGCACCCCATATTGTTGAATGGCACCAAATATCACAAAGGATCATGGTTGATGTAGTCGTTTTTATCCTGCCAGAGAGAGTTAACCCAACGCTGCTGGGTGCACATGCAAAGAGCATGCAAAGAGCGTGCATGAGGGTGCGAGTCTCCTTGTGGCCTGCCGGCCCGTGATACAAATAAAATTATTAAAATTAAAATTATTAAACCAAGCCTTGTTGGTTAAGCCACAGAAAAAGTCAGCAACCTTCCCACTAGCCATGATTGGCTGAGAAAATGAGTTGGCTGGACAAGCCAAAAGAGGAGTTCAGATTGGTCTGCCATATAGAAGGCTTCTGTCTATTTGAGCTGGTCAGTCTGTGTTGGTAATCCTGTTGAACGCGGCTTTTTTTTAAAATGTATCGTCTGGTGGAGCTGCAAAAGTGTTGCTCTCCACTTTTTGGAGGATCGAGTTTTGAAAATCAGTGGAATTAGAGTGGGATAGCTAAAGAGATGGATAAAACATCGAAGGATAACATCTTCAAACTAAGAGCAACCATGGCATGGCATCCGTGACAGGGAGATGCGACCATCATGCATGATTATGTATATGGGTAAGATAGTCTGGCTAGCTACATTCAGATATTACACGTTTCAAATTTTGACAGAAAGTGGTTTCATTTCAAGCTAAAGTGTACTGTTAGCTAGCTAGCTAACATTAGCTGGCTGGCTCTCTAGCTGATGTTATGTGTATGACGTTATAATTAGTATCCCAGAACCGTTTGCTTTGCTAGTTAGAGCCTAATGTTAGCTAGCAAACATTGAACCTGGTTGGTTAGCTCCCAGCAGATTCATGCAGGATAGTAACGGCATGATTTATGTTTATGTTTATTGTTGTTTAACTAGATTAACGGTTGCTGGCTGGCTCGTTAGCTAACGTTACGTGACGTGTGTCATCTTACACATTGTTTACCTAGCTAGGTTCATCATTTACCTAGCTAGCTACATGTCTTAGCTAAAGTGTACAACACCCGTTGAATATGGCCGGTGTCAGTAAACGTCGGCAAAAAAGCATAATATAATTGTTGCCAGCAGAGCTGGTTAGCATGTTTTCATGTTATCGAGAGGTAAACAAATCATCGGCCAGAGCATCAAGTGTGCGCTGTGAACTCTCCGAGAGCGAAAGGAGATGGGTGGGGCTAAAGCTTTAGAGGGTGTGAACGATGCTGAATGGGTGTAGACAAAGAAGAGCTCTTCACTAGATACCAAAACATTCAAAGGCCATTTTCTCAAAAGTAAGTTAACAAGTTTATCAACTTTCAAAGCAGAATTACTTTCCCATTGTTCCTCAACAATGCAGTGTATGATATACTATTTTGTAGCTCTGAGTCTCTACTTTAATCCAATGTAAAAAAACACATTTTCAAATTTTGCATTAGACCATATTTTCTAATTTTACAGAAGACCAAATCCAGGTGGTAAGTCACAAATGTAGTAGTCAGAATGGATCACTATTTAATTAAATATCTCGATTTGTAGCGAACTTTCAAATAATTCACTGTGAGGATAAAACTTGATCATAATAAACACATTTTACAGGCCAAAACGGCCATCTAAAAAAACATTGTTTGGCCATTCTGGTGATTGTAATTTACATTGGCTTTCTAGGGCAGACCAGGGCTTTTGGCACCTCTAGCTTGCTACGCAGTAGACAACCAGCAGAGCTCTGAGCTTCACGCTCCAGACCGGACACTGGGGGCCTGGTTTGTCCTAAGAGATAAACATTGGGTTGTTATTTTACCTGTTATGCACATGTTCCTCTTTTTAGATGGTTCTTTGTAGAATTTTGACCCAGAGCCATATAAAATCATGTTTCTCTACTCCGACGATTAATCCACACATAAAAAGAGAAACCTAGTTAGTTTTTAGTTAGTTCTTGAATTAATCTCTCCTTGTTTGTCTTACAAGCATCAACGTGGGTTTGTATCTTACTGATATCCAATAAGGAGGGGACTTGCAGCGTGTGGCATGTCTCAAATAGAACCAAATTCTATTTTAGCGCTTGGTGTGGGTGAAATTATTTTGCGCCACTCACGCACACAACTTGGCCGATGAGGTTTGCATTTAATGAACTGAAATCCACCCACACAGACACTAACAAGCTCTCACTCACACACAACCCGAGTGAGGTCCTCTGTTGCTTAATCAGCGTGCTAAGCACCATAATCAACAGCAGTCATTTATTATCCTCCTGAATCTCTCTGATGTCGGCCTGGGCCAAATACCAGTCAATAACTAAAAGGCACTGTCTCATTTGTCTCCTCTCTGTAGAGCAGTCCAGCAGGAATAACAACTGTTCTCACCGTTCTGCTGCCAGGATGCACTGCAGTCAAAGTTCACAAAGCAATCAACAATAGATGTTCTCCCCAAATGGTGTGGGCATAATATCCTCAAAGAGAGACAGAGAGGAGTTTGAGGAAGATATTTCAATCAAGTATTGTTTGGCTTAGAGTCACCGAGGACCCCAGACAGTAAAGGCTGCCCTCAGATAAGCCTGGTATTGAAGAGGGGGCCTACCTTCTCTCAGAGGTACCTGCAGTTGAAGTCGGAAGTTTACAAACACTTAGGTTGGAGTCATTAAAACTCGTTTTTAAACCACTCCACAAATTTCTTGTTAACAAACTATAGTTTTGGCAAGTCGGTTATAACATCTAACCGACTTGCCAAGGAGAATTATGTGGATATTAGGTTATGTGGATAATTGGAAGGGAAATTATGTGATATATTGAAGCAACATCTGAAGACATCAGTCAGGAAGTTAAAGCTTGGTCGCAAATGGGTCTTCCAAATGGACAATGACCCCAAGCATACTTCCAAAGTTGTGTCAAAATGGCTTAAGGACAACAAAGTCAAGGTATTGGAGTGGCCATCCCAAAGACCTGACCTCAATGCTATAGAAGTTTTGTGGGCAGAACTGAAAAAGCGTGCAAGGAGGCCTACAAACCTGACTCAGTTACACCAGCTCTGTCAGGAGGAATGGGCCAAAACTCACCCAACTTATTGTGGGAAGCTTGTGGAAGGCTACCCGAAACATTTGACCCAAGTTAAACAATTTAAAGGCAATGCTACCAAATACTAATTGAGTGTATGTAAACTTCTGACCCACTGGGAATGTGATGAAATAAATCAAAGCTGAAATAAATCCCTCTACTATTATTCTGACATTTCACATTCTTAAAATAAAGTGGTGATCCTAACTGACCTAAGACAGAGAATTTTTACTGGGATTAAATGTCAGGAATTGTGAAAAACTGAGTTTAAATGTATTTGGCTAAGGTGTATATAAACGTCTGACTTCAACTGTATGCTGTGAGATAAATCCTCCAGCATTTACCATGTTTGCCTCACACACACACTACGTTCTCTTCTCCAGACAGAACGGGATCAAAAATCTCAACCACTTGGGACAAATCAGGTCACAACATGTCATTCTGTAACTACTGAGACCTATACAAGCTGTTATTAGTGACAGGAGACAGGTGTGTTTGTCTCACCTTAGTGGCCGTTCTCTTTCAACATGCCAAATCCTATCTTTACACAATCACTGCAATTTGCAATACCTGCCCTGAAGGTGAGGTGTACACAGGAAGGGTAGACCCAAAACACACACATCCTCGAAACAACCATAATACCAGTTAATACAGGCTGACTATCATGGCCATTCAACTTGGTCTCAGAGCTAAATCTTAGCCAGTTACGTAATAACCATAATTACACCCATTCTACTCCAATTACCCTTCCTCAAAAGTGCAGACGTCAGTGGAGCACTAATCGGGCTATCTAATGTAGGCTGATGATGATTAAGTGTTCAAATGTGTTCTAAGGAGTTTAGGGCGCCATGTTATCTTAAATTGTATAAATTGCTTGTTGAGCTGAATCTGACTGAGCATGCACATTTTCATTTCCAATTCCTAATGGAGTGACTCACTATTACCAGAGCCTGCTGTGTCTTCTGTTGTTATGGTGAGAGGAATGGGGATTGTTCCGAAGACAGTACTTCATGAGAAGAAGAAGGAAGGGGAGGGGGTACATGAATGGTCACAGAGGCAACATGACAAGGCACTAACCTTTTGGGTGTCCGCCTCGCTGAATGTCAGACCAAAGTAGTCCTTCTCCAGGAGGTTGAGGTGCTCACACACCTTGTCCAGCAGGGCCTGTCCTTTGCAGTGCTTCTGCAGAAACACAGACACACGTGTCATTCAAATCAAGGGTCTATCAAGGGTCAGGAGATTTCTGACCATGTGACCTGGCCTCACTGATTAAAGCATAACGACACTGCATGGTTTTGTTGACGTGCATACATTTGTTTTCTTGGAAGTGTATTAAGAGTGTCATGTAACTGCAAATGTATCAATCAACGCAACAGAATGTGTCTCTCTCCCCAACCAGACAGGGAAGCCATCTTGACACCAGCTCCTATCTGTTGCTGTCTACAGGCTAGAACAGCTCTGCCCTTGAGTGCTGTGTTACAGTCAGAATTGATCAAATACTTGACAGGGAAAATGAACACTGAATTGCAGGAAGATTGCTTTCTGCATGAAAAGCGGTCCGAGCAAACAGTGCAATATCCAATGCCACTCAACCCTATCCAAATGGTTCTCATCTTCTTGTCACATTCCTGTGAAGGACAGACCGAAGAAGTGTGCAAATTTAGTTATCAAAGCTACTCACATGTCAAAAGGAGAGAGACAACTGATGGGATGGCACTTTAGCAAATCATTCTAGCGATGATATACAGTACCTTGATGTAACTTTAACAAATAGAGGGGAAAAAACTATTGTGTAAATTCAAGAAGACATTCACACATAAAAAAACAACAACATTACTCTGACTCCATCAGAGTAACATGGTACCCCGGTCTTTCAATCCCAGAGTGCAGACTATGGGTGGAGGGTAGTGCTGCACACACGCACACAAGCACTCACGCGCACACACACACACTTTTCCCTGGAGTACGTAGGTAGTGAGCTGTGTGTGTGAGCTGTGCATGCTGCTCTCCGGGTAGTAAGCGCCTGTGCGGCTCAGCGCTTTCCCTGGAGCCTGGTTTCCGCGGTGACAGGGAGACAGAGCAAGCCGTTGCCAGGGAAACAGATGCAGATGTGTGCACCATCCCTCTAGTTTTTGGGTCCTTATTATCTCAAGGCCAGAGCTAGGAGTAGTTTTAGTATTTATTAGGATGCAGCAGCCAAGGCAGCAGCTATTTTTCCTGGGAGTGTGTCTTTTGGCTTATTATGATTGAAAAGATGGTGTGATAATACTGTGGAAGCACTTATGAACTCTCCCCATCTCATTCAACACAGTCCCCATGGCAAGGTTGTAGAGAGAAGACATAGATGTGGTTGTAGGGTCTATCGGAGTGGACAGTATGGCATAAAGATGAGCTATTAAAAATATACATTCCGGGCATGTTAAGGATCTTAATACGCCGGTGACTAAGACACTGAGGTGTTTGTCCATGGACACTCCCTTTCACGGTGGACTTCAACTCCACCGTGACAACTTCCTCACAAGTGTTTTCCCTCAAAAGAAACACAGGAGAAAGTAACACACTTAAATATTGGCAAAGTGTACAAACAAACTCATTGTCAGAGTCACAAAGTATTCTATAAAACATGTGGTGCCAAAAATAGCACCATTCTGCACAATAACACAGTGCAGCTCATCCATGCATGGCCTGATAGAGTATGCACTAGTGAGCTGAAGGAAGGGGTGAGGGAAGTATGGGAGTGTGCGGCCCCCTCTCCCCCTGCAGCCCCTGGGGTGCCAGAGCCAAGCAGTCATGACGAGACGGGCTAATTAACCCTTGGATGGGGCACCTCCTCCAGTGAGAGTTGTCACAAAGTGGTGCCTGCCTTTCCTTAACACTATTATTATCAACTCCTGGAGCATGGAGGAGGTTTGATAGGACTGGCTTGACATTCCAACCCACCAATTAAACACCGGAAGGGGGTCGGAGGCAAGCCGGGAGTGAGGTAAGGGTTTTGGATAAACACTGTACTGCAGCAGCTTGTTATGTCAATATGATGAGTAAAATGGGGGGTCGATATGTACATCATTCTGTAGTAATGAATGGAAGCACAAAGGGAAGCAAAAGGCTTTGGTAAGCATCATTTGGAGTTTTATTTCTAGTGTTCAGAGCAACAAAAGGTTTGAGAGTGGCTTGAGAGTATTTGTTTACCTATTTTTGCTATTTTTTCTTTTGAGAAAGGTTGGTGAAAGCGAGGCTAATGTTCTTGAGATTCTTACATCAGAGACACACACAAACGCACACACCTTAGCATGAAATTAAGTATCATAAGGGCAGCTCACGATAACACAATATTATATTTCCTGCTTGACTGCACCCGGGTCGCAATGTAATGAGTATAGATTTCCCATTGTTCTGTCACTGGGTTTTGTTGAGGGATTTTATGTGGCAGAAAGGGAGATATCCTCTGACCCTCAAAGTGTACAGTATTTCTGCTCTGCCATGTTGTATATTTATGTCTAGGAGGGGCCCTGGAAGAGGGGAGAGAGGGCAGCGGGGCGTGGCAAAGCCTGCCTTCCTGGCTGACACTAGGTGCTTTTATTTCTACATGCACTAGCATTGCTTTCAATTGTATTTGGTTGCACAAAAACAGTCCGTGGGAAGCCAGAAGTTAAATACAATTGTATTTCAACTTACTTGGGCAGGACAGTTGGTCTTTATAATGGGGGTCACTTGAGACAAAACATCTAAAACAATCGTATTATAAAAAAGACTTTTCAAACATGGATCTGTTTTAGACCCACTTTGTCTCTGCTTACATCATGTCGGGCTATACAGGGGGAATTTGAGACAAAATATCTAAACGATCGTATTATAACTTGGGTGGGACTTTTATTTGGAGATGGGATAAGCAGAGGGGAAGTGGGTCACGTTTGTAGACCCACGTTTGAAAAGTATTTTTAAATAATACGATTTTGTCTCTAATCCCCCCTCGTCATAATGACCAACCGTCCTGCCCACCGGCACAGTAAGTTGAAATGGAATTGTATTTAACATCTGACTTCTCGTGGACTGTTTTTGTGCAACCAAATACAATTGAAAGTAACACTAGTGTATGTAAATACATCTGCATTGCTAAAAGGTAGGCTGGTACAGATTAGCCAGGGAGAGGATACTGACTACAGTGACCATTCTCTACCAGCATGAAGACATGTCTTGTTTGGTGATGGAGCTGTAATAACAGCCACTGTAAGCGAGAGAGCCTGCTTTTCCTTCACTATATTCTCTGTGTCACTAATCCTAATGATTGGAATGTGTGTCTGTGGCAGAGAATGGTATAACCTTGCATTACCCTTGCCCTACGGAGAGCTCCCAACATGACACCCTGTCTGTCATCTGCTTTACGCCGGCCTTATCTGCACTCTGCAGCTCCATAACATAATCACAACAAAGACATAACGTCCGAAAGTAAAGAAACTAGTCGCATCTGCTGGTAAAACCACAAACATATTTTGACTGGTTTCTTCCAGGACTTGGAAATGTGGCCTGCAATAGTAAAACATAGCACTGCTCTGAGGGGAGATTCCTTACCTCAATCCCCGCCTCATAGTCAGAGGTGTCCAGTAGGGTGACCTTGAAGGGAACCGTCTTTGGCCGTTTGGAAGTCTTCTGGGGGGACTTGGGGGTCTTGCATGGGGTGGTCTTCTCTGACACGTCGTCTGTTTCCCTGTGGTCGTCGATCAGTTTGGAGTCCTGGTCCTACATAGGGGCGTTACATAGTCACAGGTGAAATTCTAAGTAAATGAATGATGTTCATTATAATTATGACTATAAAAAACATGAGCTGGTACGCACCCAGAGAAATGTGTTTGTGTGGAGGTGCTGACTAACGGCGAATAAACTATCAAAATAAAGAAAGTCGCACACTCCATATATAAACTCCCAGCAATTGAATGGGTATTTATCAATGTTTCGGCATCACTGTGCCTTCCTCAGGGTGATGCCGAAACGTTGGTAAATACCCATTAAATTGCTGTGAGTTTATATATGGAGTGTGCAACTTTCTTTATTTTGATAGTTTACAATATAATTATCACATCACTGAATGTGTGTAAATGTCTGTCAATGGTTAATGTAGGACGAAGATTACACGTGATCTCACCAGAAAAAACACAAGGCCCTAATTAAACTGTAGATTGAACTTCCTGTGCTCTCCTATGTACCTGTTTAGCCATCTTGCCGTCTGAAGCAGAGTACTGCATGCCTGCTGCTGCCCCCTTCTGCTGGGAGGACACTTCTGCTGCGTTCTTCACCTCTGTCTCAGGGTCAGGCTCTGTTGGCATAGCAACCTCTCCTTAACCTAAAAAAAACACACAAAAAATACATTTTAGTTTAATTCTTAGTTTAATTCTTAAAACAAAAGCAAAGTGACCTGTGTGACATAAAAAGAGAGTTTTCCAAACAGTATGCAAGTAGGTGCCTGTACCAACTGGGTATTTCTCAGGCTGCAGCGATGGCAAGGTATGACGCAAAATTACATTTCAAAATGCCATAGGTTAATGTGATTCAGCTCTTTGGTGGTAACAGTTATTCTCTGGCCTCCAGAGCCATATACAGCAAACAGAGGCTGTAACAGATAAACAGTGCTGCAGAACGCCACCATCGTTCTGCTTCCTGTGGTGACTGGCTGCTAAAAACCACCTTGTCATCAAGGACATTCACTTAATTTAAGACATTTCTCATTCAGGTAATCATCTTCTATTTAGGCAAGCAGTGCTTCAGCAGTTGAGACGATGCAATCACCAGAGAAAATCCTGTAATTCATTTAGCTGCATGCAAGATTGTGGACTGAATATTGTTAGCTCTGGGAGCCGCTGGTAATTTCATGAGCATGTAGAATTAAACAGTGAGATATCCTCACTAAAGAGTAATGGTAGTGGCCATTAGTAGGGCTGTGGCGACATGACATTTTGTCAGCTTGTCATACAAAATGACTGCCGGTCTCACGGTAATTGACCGTTAATTAACATAAACACATTTAGCATCTCCAGGCCTCCACGCATACCAGCAGCAGCTGAACATCATACCAGCAGCAGCTGAACATCATACCAGCAGCAGCTGAACATCATACCAGCAGCAGCTGAACATCATACCAGCAGCAGCTGAACATCATACCAGCAGCAGCTGAACATCATAMCAGCAGCAGCTGAACATCATACCAACAGCAGCTGAACATCATACCAGCAGCAGCTGAACATCATACCAGCAGCAGCTGAACATCATACCAGCCTTTGGAACATCTACATTTCAAAAGGTCAAACAAATCAATTCAATATACACCATCACAATAAATCTTTATTTAAGCAGGTCTAAAGGAACACTATGATATGATGAGAATGTATTTCAGATTAACAGAACAGGCTTACTATATGTTATCTGACTATGTGAAATGCCATGGGCTGTATGCTAGCTCATTTAGCAGACAAGATATGCTTAAGTCCTGTGCAATTATTTAATAAAATAGAGAGGGTATTTTGAGTATAAAAGTGATCATTTGAAACAGGTCCTACAGTGTAGATGTATTTGGCAACTAGTTGCGAATGAAACAAAACCTTAGAATGTCTAAGATATCAAAACGTATATGGGCTGCATGATGCAACTGTAGGCTATTGATGATTTGGAGGGGGGAAAACAACAACAAAAACAATAGCTATAAAAAGCTTGCGCTCGGTTCCTTGCCTCAGGCTGCACACGCTGTTCTCTCATCAAGTGATCATATTTTCACCCATCATATTTTCACCCATCAGACTATTCTCAATTTAATCTTGTCTTTACTAATATTTTAAATTAGTTCTGATTTAGAATGGCCCATAATCAAAATGGGCAGGAACAGGGTCAGGGGGGAAAAAGAAATGTAATCCGTATGCACTCGAATAGGGAATGGAGACCGCTTTCCCGTTTGATTTCAATCATGCTGAGCTGTGATTAATATTAGCAGCTGAGAAATAAATATAGTAGCAGCTGGGATCCCTCTCTTATTAGTGGCAACCATCAAAACTCTGCTTCACACGGGATTGCATATGAAAATGTCTGGGTTAATAATACACTTATTTTTCACTCCATCCATCAACCACTGTTTGAGGAGCATGCAGCCTCTCCCTGCGCGACAGGTGATATTCCACCCAAACTCTGTATGCCATGGGCTCTCCAACCCTGTTCCTGCAGCCAAACCAAGTGAAATCTGTTCATCGATAACATCGATAGCAACATGTTTTCACAACAAAACATATTTCATTAAACTGTTGAGAGCCCCTCTCTCTGCGTAATGGAGAAAAGAATGAAGGAGAGAGAACAGGAGATGGAAACGCACAGTGGTGAGATATTCTGTAGCTAAAAAGGTAATGTGTCAGCTTATTAATGATGAAAATACAAAAAATGCCCTATTACTAGTCTATTCAAAATCAAATACAAATGCACTATAATTGTAGGCTAATTCTGTAAGCTGCCCTGCACAATCAATGAACCAACAGCCTCGTTTAATGGTTTTCTGCCGTGCTTAATATGTGGTAAGCTTTTAGACTTTATACAACGGGTGTGTCTAATCCTGAATGCTGATTGGATAAAAGTGCATTCCACCTACTGAGTGGTGCAGTGGTCTAAGGCACTGCATCGCAGTGCTAGCTGTGCCACTAGAGATCCTTGTTCGAGTCCAGGCTCTGTCGCAGCTGGCCGCAACCGGGAGACCTATGGGGCGGCGCACAATTGGCCCAGCGTCGTTAGGGGAGGGTTTGGCCGGCAGGGATGTCCTTGTCCCATCGCGCTCTAGCAACTCCTGTGGCTGGCCGGGCGCATGCACGCTGACACGGTCGCCAGGTGTACGGTGTTTCTTCTGTTTCTTCTTCTTGGCGGGGCTGGCTTCCAGGTTAAGGCCAAACATTCCCTCATTGTGAAAAGTAACTAAGGTCTGGGTGAAGCGGGCATTGTGTCAAGAAGCCGTGAGGATTGGTTGGGTTGTGTTTAAGAGGACGCATTGCTCTCGACCTTTGCCTCTCCCGAGTCCGTACGGGAGTTACAGCGATGGGACAAGACTGTAACTACCAATTGGAAACTAACCCTTTTTCTCCCCAATTTCATAAAGAAAAAAATATTTTAAAAAGCGCATTCCACAACTTACCACCGGCTAAATCTATGACATTAAAATGCCCATTTACTCTGTTCCATCTGATTGCGCAATACACTGTCTCATCAGCCCAGCCAGGCAATTTATAAACTTGATCTCCACTATAAAAAGCATATAGACATTATCTCACATTTCTTTTAGACTAACATTTAGTTTTCAACAGCGGAGATTTGTATAAACGTTGCTGTCTGTCTGTCCAACATTTGCAACATTCCTTCAATATTCAAATTCGATCTCCAGCTGCCCCATATTAATGAACGTGCCGGGATGAGACAGACAGGCAGGCAGCTTTTCTCAGCCAGTCGAAATCATAAATCAGCATAATTGTTATGGATATATACAAAGAACTATTAGTAGAAAACAGGTCAAACGAAATGAAGTGCAGCTAGTTTGTTATCTTTCCAGCTTCAGTTTCAAGTGATTGTATTAGTTGTGTTGGCTAGCTCCTCTGAACAACAGTGTCCTGATGTGAGAGGACATTTTCTATGCCAGGCAAAATCAGGGCATCCTTAGTTCATTGTTATGGATGTATGCAAATAAATGTCACTAGAAAACAGCTTAAACAAACGCAAATGCAGCTACTTTGCTGTTATTCTGGCAGCTTTTTGACGTGACTAAGTTAGCGGTAGTTGACTAGCTAGCAAGCAAGGGATAAGAATGTTTCCACCCAGTATGGCAATGGAACATTTAGAAAGAATGACTGGGTCGTGTCCATAGATACAGAACAAAAAGACTGAACTACTGGGTTACGTCTCTGGCAACCGAACCAATAGAATGAACAACCAGCCTTAGCAACCCTAGATTTGTGTCTATATCTTGTGGAAGGATAAAATAGCATGAATAAATTAATCAAAATAACTTGAAAACAAATGTCAATCGTTATTTGAATATGTTGGTAACCTGTTGTATAAAAGTGATAATGACCTCAAAGCCGGTGTTTGGGAGATATATAGGCATGGTTTGCCTCGACTTAGTCGTCTCGGGCCTAACAACACATGTGCCAATATATCCTCCAAACACCAGCTTCTAGGGCATTATCACTTAAATGAGGCTTTTGTATAAAGAAACAATCAACATTTTAATTCAGACCATGTTTTCCACAAATTGTCAACCTGTTGTTGATCTTCTTTCTTCAAAATGATCATCAAAGTGAGGTGAGTTTTAAAAGGATCATACTGTTTTGATGATCAGTGTTCGATGTAATATTCTATTGTCACGCCCTGACCATAGAGAGCCTTTTTATTCTCTATTTTGGTTAGTTCGGGGTGATCTAGTGCGTTTATTTCTATGTTGGCCTGGTATGGTTCCCAATTAGAGGCAGCTGTTTATCGTTGTCACTGATTGGGAATCATATTTAGGCAGCCATTTCCCCACTGTGTTTAGTGGGATCTTGTTTCTGTGTAGTTGCCTGTGAGCACTGCTTGAGCTTCACGTATCGTTAATTCTTTATCGTTGTTTTGTGCGGTTCACATAATAAATAAAGATGTCGAACCGATATCACGCTGCGCTTTGGTCTGAGTATGATTACAACGACGATCGTGACATCTATTGCATTTGCATTGATGTCAGAGTGGTGAGTACCAGGGTATTAGCAACCTAATGGTTGTTAACGAGCTGGGTACTAAATCAAATCACATTTTATTGGTCACATACACATATTTAGCAGATGTTAAAGCGGGTGAAGCGAAATGCTTGTGTTCCTAGCTCCAACAGTACAGTAGTATCTAACAATTCACAACAGACACACATCTAAAAGTAAAAGAATGGAATTAAGAAATATATAAATGTTAGGACGAGCAATGTCGGAGTGGCATTGACTAAAATACAGTAGAGTACAGCATATAGAGTTGAGGTCGGAAGTTTACATACACTTAGGTTGGCGTCATTAAAACTTGTTTTTCAACCACTCCACAAATTTCTTGTTAACAAACTACAGTTTTGGCAAGTCGGTTAGGACATCTACTTTGTGCATGACACAAGTCATTTTTCCAACAATTGTTTACAGACAGAATGTTTCACTTATAATTCACTGTATCACAATTCCAGTGGGTCAGAAGTTTACATACACTAAGTTGACAGTGCCTTTAAACAGCTTGGAAAATTCCAGAAAATTATGTCACGTCTTTAGAAGCTTCTGATAGGCTAATTGACACAATTTGAGTCAATTGGAGGTGTACCTGTGGATGAATTTCAAGGCCTACCTTCAAACTCAGTGCCTCTTTGCTTGACATCATGGGAAAATCTAAAGAAATCAGCCAAGACCTGAGAAAAAAAATTGTAGACCTCCACAAGTCTGGTACATCCTTGGGAGCAATTTCCAAACGCCTGAAGGTGGCACGTTCATCTGTACAAACAATAGTACGCAAGTATAAACACCATGGGACCACGCAGCCGTCATACCGCTCAGGAAGGAGACACATTGTCTCCTAGAGATGAACGTACTTTGGTGCGAAAAGTGCAAATCAATCCCAGAACAACAGCAAAGGACTTGTGAAGATGCTGGCGGAAACAGGTACAAAATTATCTATATCCACAGTAAAAACGAGTCCTATATCAACATAACCTGAAAAGCCGCTCAGCAAGGAAGAAGCCACTGCTCCAAAACCGCCATAAAAAAAAGCAGACTACGGTTTCCAACTGCACATGCACATGGGGACAAAGATCGTACTTTTTGGAGAAATGTCCTCTGTTCTGATGAAACAAAAATATAACTTTTTGGCCATAATGACCATCGTTATGTTTGGAGGAAAAAGGAGGAGGCTTGCAAGCCGAAGAACACCATCCCAACCGTGAAGCACGGGGGTGGCAGCATCGTGTTGTGGGGGTGCTTTGCTGCAGGAGGGACTGGTGCACTTCACAAGATAGTGGATTATGTGGATATATTGAAGCAACATCTCAAGACATCAGTCAGGAAGTTAAAGCTTGGTCGCAAATGGGTCTTCCAAATGGACAATGACTCCCAAAGTTGAGTCAAAATGGCATAAAGGACAACCAAGTCAAGGTGTTGGAGTGGCCATCACAAAGCCCTAACCTCAATCCTATAGAAATGTGTGGGCAGAACTGAAAAAGCGTGTGTGAGCAAGGAGACCTACAAACCTGACTCAGTTACACCAGCTCTGTCAGGAGGAATGGGCCAAAATTCACCCAACTTATTGTGGGAAGCTTGTGGAAGGCTACCCGAAACGTTTGACGCAAGTTAAACAATTTAAAGGTAAACGCTACCAAATACTAATTGAGTGTATGTAAATGTCTGACCCACTGGGAATGTGATGAAAGAAATAAAAGCTTAAATAAATCTCTACTATTATTCTGACATTTCACATTCTTAAAAATATAGTGATGATCCTAACTGACCAACGACAGGGAATTTTACTAGGATTAAATGTCAGGAATTGTGAAAAACTGAATTTAAATGTATTTGGCTGAGGTATGTAAACTTCCAACTTCAACTGTACATATGAAATGAGTAAAACAGTTAACATTATTAAAGTGACTAGTGTTTCATTTAAAGTGACCAGTGATTCCACGTCTATTTACATAGGGCAGCAGCCTTTAAGGTGCAGTGTTGAGTTACCGGGTGGTAAATACATGAAAATGTATGAACTTTCCAATTTGTAAGTCGCTCTGGATAAGAGCGTCTGCTAAATGACTTAAAAAAAATTAAAAAAAATTAAAAAAATAAAAAAGCTGGCAAGCCTATTTAAACAGTCTGATGGCTGTGTTTCAGTCTCTCGGTCCCAGCTTTGATGCACCTGTACTGACCTCGCCTTCTGGATGATAGCGGGGTGAACAGGCCGTGGCTCGGGTGTTTGATGTCCTTGATGATCTATTTGGCCTTCCTGTGACATCAGGTCCTGCATATGTCCTGGAAGGCAGGTAATGTGCCCCCTGTGATGTGTTGGGCAGACCGCACCACCCTCTGGAGAGTCCTGCAGTGCAGTTGCCATACCAGGCAGTGATATAGTCCGACAGGATGCTCTCAATTGTACATCTGTAAAAATGTGTGAGAGTCTTAGGGACCAAGACAAATTTCTTCAGCCTCCTGAGGTTGAAGAGTTAACCGCTGCACCTTTTCAGACTGTCAGTGATGTGTACGCTGGGGAACTTGAAGCTTTTCACCTTCTCGATGTGAATAGGGGCGTAATCTCTGTTGTCTCCTGATGTCCACGATCAGCTCCTTTGGGCCCTCACCTGCTGTCTTGGCTGTCTTGTCCTTGTTAGTAATCACACCTACTAATCACACAGTAATCACAGCTACACCTAATCACACCTACTACTGTTCTGTTGTCTGCAAACTTGATGATTGAGTTGGATGCGTGCATGGCAACGCAGTCATGGGTGAACGATGAGTACAGGAGGGGTCTGAGCACGCACCCTTGTGGGGCCCCTGTGTTTAGGATCAGCGAAGTGGAGGTGTTGTTTCCTACCTTAACCACCCGAGGGCGGTCCGTCAGGAAGTCGAGGACCCAGTTGCACAGGGCGGTATTCAGACACAAGGCCCCAAGCTTAATGAGGAGCTTGGAGGGTACTATGGTGTTGAAGGCTGAGCTATAGTCAATGAACAGCATTCTTACATAGGTTTTCCTCTTGTCTAGATGGGATAGGGAAATGTGCAGTTCAATGCATCTTCGGTGGAAATATGCACATTGAAGTGGGTCTAGGGTGTCAGCCTCTCAAATCACTTCATGATGACAGAAGTGAGTGCTATGGGGTGATAATCATTTAGTTCAGTTACCTTTGCTTTCTTGGGTACCTGTAACAATGGTGGACATCTTGAAGCAAGTGGGGACAGCAAACTGGGGTAGGGAGAGATTGAATATGTCCGTAAACACTCCAGCCAGTTGTTCTGCGAATGATCTGAGGACGAGGCTAGGGTTACCGTCTGAATCGACAGCCTTGTGAGGGTTAACACACTTAAATGTCTTACTTCCATTGGGCACGGAAAACGAGAGCACACAGTCCTTGGGAGTGGACCACATCGGTGGCACTGTGCCATCCTCAGGGCTTTGTAGCCATCCCGGAAGGGACAGTAACAATGGTCGAGTGTTCTTGTAGCGCGAGTACTACAGGCAATGTGTTGATAGAACTTCGGTAGCGTTTTCCTCAAATTTGCTTTGTTAAAATCCCCATCTACAATAAATGCACCCTCAGGATACATGGTTTCCAGTTTGCACAAAGTCCAGTGTAGTTCCTTGAGGTTCATCATGATATTGGCTTGAGGGGGAAAATACATGGCTGTGACTATAACCGACGAGAATTATCTTGGGAGATAATACGGTCGATTGTGAGACATTCTAGGTCGTGTGAAAAAAAAAAAGGACTTGGGTTCCTGTACGTTATCACAACCATACCATGAGTAGTAAATCATGAAACATACACCACTGCCTTTCTTCTTTGAGGAAAGTTCTTTATTCCTGTCTGCGTGATGTACTGAGAACCCAGCTGGCTGTATGGACGTGGACAGTATATCCAGAGAGAGCCAAGATTCTGGGAAACAGAGTATGTTACAGTCCCTGATGTCTCTCTGGAAGGACTGAACATAAGCAAGTAAAATACTTGGAAGCGGTGGATGGTGTGCACGCCTCCTGAGTCGGACTAGAAGTCCACTCTGAATACCTCTTCTCCGCCGGCGGCGTCTTGGAGCAGCCTCTGGGATAAGTTCAATTGCCCTGGGGGGTACGAACAAAGGTTCCAATTTGGGAAAGTCGCATTTCTGGACTTAATGCTGGATAGTCACTGTTGCTCTGATATCCAAAGGTTATTTCCGGCTGTATGTAATAAAACAAAAAAAACATTCTGGGCTAATAATGTAAGACATAACACACAAAAAAAACAAAATACTGCAAAGTTGCTTAAGAGCTAGAAGCAGAGCTGTCATGTCTGTCGGCGCCATATACATTCTACCAACACATGTGCAGAGTGCATAAGAGGAGATTACCGTGACACAACGGTCACATGGAATTTGACTTCGTCATGACTCGACTACCAGTGTGGCGGTAATACGGTCACCACAACAGCCCTAGTCATTATCTAATCATATTGAGTAAGCTATGCTAACTATAACATGAATAACTGATATAACAACTGACTGTATGCAATGTCCAATCAGTGAGCAGAAAAAAGTTTACATGACTCATCACATCGTTCCGTTTGGAACTCCGACCCAGTTGTTATGTCTACATAGCTGCCAGTGCTGCTGCAAACCATGACAAAAGAGACCCCAAATGGGAAATGTATAAAATAACTATACCAACTATACCAAAAATTAGCAAATGCATACTAGCAGTAGCAGCAAGATGTGTGAGCAGAACCAGTTAGCTTAAATGGATCGCAAAATAAGGTAGGAGTGATTGCACCAATTAGATTGCTCGTAACAATATTAGCTGATGTGTCAGCTAAGGCGAGCACTCGGGTTCTTTCTGAATTGGCTTCGCTTTATATAGAATTGATATCAATAGTCACACAGTAATACATTTGTTATTCAGGATACCAGAAGGATGGGTTATTTAAATGAATGCAGGAATGTGAGGTGGTGGATGCCAAAGCCCATTATACCTAATAGTCTTCCCCCATAATTCCACTCTGTCAAGGTATACACTTTTAGACAGGCATCGGACACAGGGACGCATTCTCCTCTGACACTCTATCAAGAAAAACATGGCCCATCCAAGATGGCAGTATCCCCAATGGAGCCAACCCTGCTGGGGCTACCGTCAGCCAATCTGATGCCAGTTGTATTCAGTGTCACACTACCTCAGTGGAGATTGTATCTAATCCAATCTCCATCTGACCCCTGCTGCCCTGCTGCCCTCACGGCACAAATCACATCCCCATAATGCACCGTGGGTAAGGTAGACTGGGCCGGTGGGCGGCCGTCATTATCACCAGGGGACAGAGACAGAAACATGACCACTTCTCTCAGGATCAAAGGGACAGACAGAGGCTGAAGGTTTAAGGGAGTGACATACTGTCCATGCAGCAAGCAGCGAGCTTAAAGCAGCATGAAGAGACCCCTGTGACCGTCCGTCCTCCTCTATGCCATCTCAACCTCCGCTGTCTCGTTACTTACAATCACATGGAATCGACAGGCATTAAATCCCCTCCTGTGGGACAAAAGGGCAGTGTGTGTGACTTCTCTGCTTTGCTCTGCTCCAGGGACTAATTCTCCCTGGCTGTCTGATCCAGCTGAGTCTCTGTGCCACACTGCTAAATACGTTTTTTCTCCATGGCTGAATCACAGAAATTACAGCAAAGAAGCTCTCTCACTCACACACACAGCTCCCTCCTAAATAAAGTGCCTCATAGGGTTATTAATACAAACAGCCACAGAAATAGATTTTTATTTCACTGCAGCACACACACACACACACACACACACACACACACACACACACACACACACACACACACACACACACACACACACACACACACACACACACACACACACACACACACACACACACACACACACACACACACACACACACACACACCATTGTGCAGCAGTAGCAACCTATGGGGATGCCATTCCAATGTAAACAGTATGTGTGTCTTTAATATCATCTATCTATTTACGCCTCACTGTCAAGTCTCATCTCAGAGCTACTTTGAAATCTCACAAATCAAACATGGGTCTCCGTCTTCCCTTCATGTCGCAAACACATTTAATACATTTCTCTAATTCAGACACATGCTGACATCTCCTTTGAACATCCTTATGTGGTGAATGACATGAGGGATTCATCTGCAGCTGGGGTTGGGTAGAGAGAACCATGAAGAGGTCTGGCCACCTCTCGGAGCCTGGTTCCCCTCTAGCTTTTTTCCTAGGATCCTGCCTTTCTAGAGTTTTTCTTAGCCACTGTGCTTCTACATTTGCTCTGCTTGCTCTTTGGGGTTTTAGGCCGGGTATCTGCATAAGCACTTTGTGACAACTGCTGTTGAAAAAGGGCTTCATAAATTACATTTGATTGATTGATGTTAACGTGTGTACATTAGCTTTGGAGTTGTTCACATGCACCTCACAACAAAGCCATCCTAGCTCCCATCTCCAGGAATATATCTTCCTGGATGCTCAAACAGCCACTGTTATTTCCATTCTACATACAATAACAAGCACCCAAACACTCCATGTTTACTCCATCAACCAACATGTGACCAACCACTCCCAGCCTGTTGGCCAGATCAATACCTAGCTGGTATTGGCCCTGCATGATTTAAAGAGGTACGCAATTCAATATGGCATCGCTTTACTCTGATTGGGTAAGAAGTACAGTATTGTCACGCCCTGACCTTAGAGAGCCTTTTTATGTCTCTATTTGGTTTGGTAGGGTGTGATTTTGGGTGGGCATTCTATGTTTTGTTTTCTATGATTTTGTGTTTCTATGTTTTGGCCGGGTATGGTTCTCAATCAGGAACAGCTGTCTATCGTTGTCTCTGATTGGGAACCATACTTAGGTAGCCCTTTTTCCCTCCTTTCGTTGTGGGTAGTTGTCTTTGTTTGTGGCACTCATGCCCTTCAGCTTCACGGTCGGTTTTGTATGGTTTATTGTTTTGTTGGCGTCATTCTAAAATAAAAGTAATCTTAAAAAAAAACAATATTACTCAACCAACTGTACCTTTGTCAATGGCTTAACCTTCTCACAGACCACATCATAATGGGGAAAAAAGACTCTATTAAAATATTTCAACAAACACTGAACCTCACTCCTCAAGTCCTTGCAGCTACCAAAGAGCTGATCCCACCCTAGTGTTGTTTTCTCTAACACACAACTATAACTATTTATTTTCAGCTAATATATTATTATTATTCATTTGTACTTACAGTTGAAGTCGGAAGTTGACATACACTTAGGTTGGCGTCATTAAAACTTGTTTTTCAACCACTCCACAAATTTCTTGTTAACAAACTATAGTTTTGGCAAGTCGGTTAGGACATCTACTTTGTGCAATTGTTTACAGACAGAATGTTTACAGACAACAATTGTTTACAGACAGAATGTTTCACTTATAATTCACTGTATCACAATTCCAGTGGGTCAAAAGTTTACATACACTAAGTTGACTGTGCCTTTAAACAGCTTGGAAAATTCCAGAAAATTATGTCATGGCTTTAGAAGCTTCTGATAGGCTAATTGACATAATTTGAGTCAATTGGAGGTGTACCAGTGGATGTATTTCAAGGCCTACCTTCAAATTCAGGCCTACCTTCAAGGCCTACCTTCAAACCTCTTTGCTTGATATCATGTGAAAATCTAAAGAAATCAGCCAAAACCTCAGAAAAACAATTGTAGACCTCCACAAGTCTGATTCATCCTTGGGAGCAATTTCCAAACGCCTGAAGGTACCAAGTTCATCTGTACAAACAATAATACGCAAGTATAAACACCATGGGACCACGCTGCCGTCATACCACTCAGGAAGGAGACGCGTTCTGTCTCCGAGAGATGAACGTACTTTGGTGCGAAAAGTGCAAATCAATCCCAGAACAACAGCAAAGGACCTTGTGAAGATGYTGGAGGAAACAGGTACAAAAGTATCTATATCCACAGTAAAACGAGTCCTATATCGACATGACCTGAAAGGCCACTCAGCAAGGAAGAAGCCATTGCTCCAAAACCGCAATAAAAAAGCCAGACTACGGTTTGCAACTGCACATGGGGACAAAGATCATACTTTTTGGAGAAATGTCCTCTGGTCTGATGAAACAAAAATAGAACTGTTTGGCCATAATGGCCATCGTTATGTTTGGTTGGAAAAAGGAGGAGGCTTGCAAGCTGAAGAACACCATCCCAACTGTGAAGCACGGGGGAGGTAGCATCATGTTGTGGTGGTTCTTTGCTGCAGGAGGGACTGGTGCACTTCACAAAATTGATGGCATCATGAGGCAGGAAAATTATGTGGATATATTGAAGCACCATCTCAAGACATCAGTCAGGAAATTAAAGCTTGGTCGCAAATGGGTCTTCCAAATGGACAATGACCCCAAGCATACTTCCAAAGTTGTGGCAAAATGGCTTAAGGACAACAAAGTCAAGTTATTGGAGTAGCCATCACAAAGCCCTGACCTCAATCCTATAGAAAATTTGTGGGCAGAACTGAAAATGTGTGTGCGAGCAAGGACAAACCTGACTCAGTTACACCAGCTCTGTCAGGTGGAATGGGCCAAAATTCACCCAACTTATTGTGGGAAGCTTGTGGAAGGCTACCTGAAACATTTGACCCAAGTAAAACAATTTAAAGGCAATGCTACCAAATACTAATTGAGTGTATGTAAACTTCAGACCCACTGGGAATGTGATGAAAGAAATAAAAGCTGAAAGAAATAAAAGCTGAAATAAATCATTCTCTCTACTATTATTCTGACATTTCACATTCTTAAAATAAAGTGGTGATCCCAACTGACCTAAGACAGGGAATTTTTACTAGGATTAAATGTCAGGAATTGTGAAAAACAGAGTTTAAATGTATTTGGCTAAGGTGTATGCAAACTTCCGACTTCAACTGCATTTTTTTATCTGTAACTAATCAGGTTGACATGACCAAACAAGATTCAACCCCTACAACAATCTTTTACCAAATATACTGGAACACGGTTACTCTTCCCAAAGACAAATGTCGAATTTTTTATTAAATGGTGTCCAGTCTACCTGTTCAGTCCTGTCCTGTCTAGTCACTTTAATAATGTTTACATATTTTGCATTACTCATCTCATTTGTATGTACTGTACTTCCATTCATTTACTTAGATGTGTGTATTGTTGTGAAATTGTTTGATATTACTGCACTGTTGTATCTAGAAACACAAGCATTTCGCTACACCCGCATCTGCAAAACATGTGTATGTGACCAATAAAATGTGATACCTGTCCGGTCCTGTCCTGTCTACCTGCACCTACCTACCAGTACCTGTTGAACGTTTGTCTTGTGTGTCTTGTCTGCTTGTATTTGTTGATGTTATTGTTGTTTGTTCTGTTTTTGACTCACATTAGGTGAATAGGTTAGGATAGGCTAAGCCAGGGTGGAGATGGTGGGTATGTGGGAGAGATAAGGAGGGCTCAGAGAACAAACAGGGGTGGGTGATTCTTTTGGGGTGGTATTCGGAGCGCCTTCACTATTGTGTGTGTGTATTTTTTTTTTTTTTACACACGCACATACCCAACACATTGTCATCCAGAACCAACTCATTCCTCAGGTTCTAATTGGGTCTCCTATCTGGAGATCTTTTTATGGATTCAGATTAATTACCAAATTAACTCAGACTGATGTCACAGAGGGAAGTGGAGGATCCCTCGGAACACATTGGTGCACATTCATTTCCTGTTCAACCTCATTAGTCATAACAGCCCTGTACGTCCCTGGACTGGACAAATGCAGCACCAGGACCTCTGCAGAGGAGAACGCCTGTTCATCGTCCCCCAAAAGCAGCAGACTGACGTGTGTTCCTATACCATACTGTATGTAGGCCAGCGTTTCCCAAACTTGGTCCTCTGAAACCCAAAGGGGGGTTGTTTTGGTTTCTGCCCTAACACTACACAGCTGATTCAAATGATCAAAGCCTGATGGTTAGTTGAATATTTGATTCAGCTGTGTAGTGCTAGGGTAACAACCAAAACGTGCACCTCTTGAATTGCTTGATGTACAGTATCTTGTAATTATTCATTACAAAGAGACTCTCTCTCTCTCGCACGCGCTCTCTCTCTCGCTCTCTCTCGCGCTCTCTCTCTTGCTCTCTCTCTCGCTCTCTCTGGCTCTCTCTCGCTCTTTTAATCTAAGTGAGAGAACGGCGATAGAGAGCATGTGTGTGCAGAAGAGGACTGGCTTAGTTCAGAGACTCAGTTGCCATAGTAACAGTTCAGACGTTTTTTTTTCATCCTACCAATCAGCATATGTGACAACGCTATCTGTTGAAGAGATGGAGGAAGAAAGAATGATGGGAGGCCAGCGGAAGAGGCAGGGAGCAGGAAAATAAGAAATCAGGAAAATTATGACAGAAAGGAATTCCAAGCATTAGTGTTATTCTGCTCTGTGCTGCAGTCAGGACCACACAGCTCCCTAACCAGGGGGACCAACAATCTGCTGTGTCTAGACACCAGTTTGACACCAGGATCTGGGCCCAGCAACACACAGTATATCCCTTCCTCTGAGGACCGACCGGTGGGAGTCATAAACTGGCACTGATAACCTGCTTCACACTTTCATCTCTGTTTTGACCAAGTGAGAACCTGCCAAAACACATTAATCTGCAGTGGGAGGGCTTTTTACAATACCAGCGGCAGTCTAATCCTCCCCTCAAATCTCATTGTAAATCTATTCTGCTCAGTGGTAGTTAGTGAATAATCCCTGTTGTCCATGTCCATGGTATAACTGTATGCTATAACTACATGCTGTAACTGCATGGTGTAGAGGAGGACTGCATGCAGAGTGATTTCCTCCTCTGTTCTGTGTGGTTTCGGAATGAATGGTAATCTCTCCCACGTGAACTTCTGCCACATTAATTCTCTCATTAGCACACGCAAGAACTTTGGCTGGTAGCTAGCTTGCCTGCTCTGCCATTTGAACGTTGGGTCATTGCAATCAAGTGAGGTACTTCGATCTTTAAAAACCTATAATTGGCATGTTGAAAAGAGGCGAGAGAAGAGAGACATGGAGAGCCATGACACAGAGTAATTGTATCACAGAGGCAGAGCAGAAGACAAAGCCTCACTGCTTAGGAGAGACTGGAGGTATATCTCAAAAGGATGACACGCTATTCTCCAGCTACTCTACTGCATAGTGCCTGCAGTGTGCATGTGATGTGATGGTAAAGGACAGAGAGAGACCTCCCATGCCAGGTCCTCTCAGAGTCAGAGTACGTACTCTCTCTCTCTCACACACACACACACACTAGAGCTGCCTGGCAACCCATCACATCACCTGATGCCAGCTCATATTCAACCACACACACACACAGTACCATGACTTCATTTAGAGGCATAACCACATTCATAGTGATTGTTTTGAAAAAACTGTATAGCCTCAGCTAGTGACATCTTTCATCTCCTCTCTCTCCCTCATGACGTCTGACCCAGTGTACTATATAGTGTTTCGGGTGGAAGAGTTAACTCCGTGTCACTCACAAAGTGTAAAGTGTGTCTGTGGACATGTAAAGTTACTAGCATCACTCTGATCCACACAATACTACTGTATTCTGACAGACCATTTCAACACTAATGGAATGCATTCAAACACTGCCGTAAGAACCTTTCCAAAACGCCAAGCGCTGGATGTCTGAGATAAATACAAGGTGTTATCGTGTGTTCTGAGCTCCCTGTTCCCCTGCCCCTGAGCACATTCCAACTCTTACAGCTCTGTGACAGTCTAGATGGGATACAGATTTTGTCAAATTGACGTCAAAATTATATATATATATTTAGCATTTTATCTAACCCTAACCATAACCTAATTCTCCTAACCTTTTAATTTAATTTTCCTAACCTGCTGTGCAAGTTCTCCTAACCTGCCACGAAAAGTACATTTTGACAAAAGCTGTATCCCTTCTAGACAAAACCCTCTGTGACCTCTCATCAGTACACACTTCCTGCTACTGCTCCTGCTGATGGCTGCTGACAGGGGCCTGGCCGTCGGCGATGTGGCCTCAGCTCCTCCTCACTACGGAGGGAGAACTACAGTGATTACTACTACTTCTGCAGAGCTGTTCATAACAACACATTCCTACCTGCCAGAAACACCAGGGACAGAAGACAGACAGCAGGGCAGAGCCAATCCAACACCTGCTCGTCGAACATCGCATTCCTAAATCATGAGCATTAGTATGGAGTTGGTCCCCCCCTTTGCTGCTATAACAGCCTCCTTCTGGGAAGGCTTTCAACTAGGTGTTGGAACATTGCTGCAGGGACTTGCTTCCATTCAGCCACAAGCGCATTAGTGAGGTCGGGCACTGACGTTGGGCGATTGGCTCGCAGTCTGCATTCCATTCATCCCAAAAGTGTTCGCATGGGTTGAGGTCAGGGCTCTGTGCTGGCCAGTCAAGTTCTTCCAAACCAATCTCAACAAACCATTTCTGTATGGACGTCGCTATGTGCATGGGGCCATTGTCATGCAGAAACAGGAAAGGGCATTCCCAAAGCACAGAATTGTCTAGAATGTCATTGTATGCTATAGCGTAAAGGTTTCCCTTCACTGGAACTAAGGGGCCTAGCCCGAACCATGAAAAACAGGCCCAGACCATTATTCCTCCTCCACAAAACTTTATAGTTAGCACTATGCATTCGGGCAGGTAGTGTTCTCCTGGCATCTACCAAACCCAGATTCGTTCGTCGGTCTGCCAGATGGTGAAGCGTGATTCATCACTCCAGCAAACGTGTTTCCACTGGTCCTGTCACGTTCCTGACCTGTTTTCTATTGTTTTGTATGTGTTTAGTTGGTCAGGGCGTGAGTTGGGATGGGCAGTCTGTGTTGTTTGTTCTATGTGGGAGTGTGTTGGTTAATTAGCCTTATATGGTTCTCAATCAGGGACAGGTGTTATTAATTTCCTCTGATTGAGAATCATATATAGGTTGGCTGTTCTCACTGTTTGTTTGTGGGTGATTGTCTTCCGTGTCTGTGTACCACACGGGACTGTTTTCGGTTTGTTCGTTTTATGTAGTCTATTCCTGTTCGTGAGTTCTTTCGTGTCTTTATGTAAGTTCCATGTTCAGGTTTCGTCTACGTCGTTTTCTTATTTTGTAAGTTATTCAAGTGTTCTTCGTGTTTCGTCTTTATTTAATAAATTCATTATGTCATCATACCTCGCTGCGTATTGGTCCACCGATCCTTCTCTCCTCTCCTCGTCCGAGGAGGAGGAAGAGCTAGAGCACCATTACAGAATCACCCACCAACCTAGGACCAAGCGACGGGGGAGAGCGCAACAAGGAAACCAGGACTCGTGGACATGGGAGGAAATATTGAACGGAAAAGGACCCTGGGCTCAGACAGGGGCATATCGCCGCTCCATTGAAGAGAGGGAGGCAGCTAAAGCCCAGGAGCGGTGGTTTGAGGAGGCAGCAAGGAGACGTGGCTGGAAACCCGAAAAGCCTGTGAGTAAACCCCAAAAATTTCTTGGGGGGGGGGCTTAAAGGGAGAGTGGCGAAGTCAGGTAGGAAACCTGCGCCTACTCCCTGTACTTACCGGTGGAGGCGAGAGTACGGGCAGACACCGTGTTACCCAGTAGAGCGCACGGTGTCTCCTGTACGTGTGCATAGCCCGGTGCGGGTTATTTCCACCTCCCGCACTGGTAGGGCTAGATTGAGCATTGAGCCAAGTGCCATGAAGCCGGCTCTACATATCTGGCCACCAGTGCGTCTCCTCGGGCCGGCTTACATGGCACCAGCCTTACGCATGGTGTCCCCGGTTCGCACATAGCCCGGTGCGGGTTATTCCACCTCCCCGCACTGGTCGGGCGACGGGGAGTATTCAACCAGGTAAATTGGGCAGGCTCAATGCTCAAGGGAGCCAGTACGCCTGCACGGTCCGGTATTTCCGGCGCCACCTCCCGCTCCAGCCCAGTACCACCAGTGCCTACACCACGCACCAGGCTTCCTGTGCGTCTCCAGAGCCCAGTTCCTCCTCCAGCACTCTTCCTGTGGTGTGTGTCTTCGGCCCGGTGCCTCCAGTTCCGGCACCACGACTAAGCACGCATGCTGTGCGTCTCAGAGCCCTGTATGCACTGTTCCTTCTCCCCCACTCGCCCTGAGGTGCGTGCCTCAGCCCGGTACCTCCAGTTCCGGTACCATGCACCAGGCCTATAGTGCGCATCGAGAGTCCAGTGTGCCCTGTTGTTTCCCCGCACTAGCCTAAAGGTGCGTGTCCTTAGCCCGGTACTCCAGTCCGGCGCCACGCACCAGGCCTATAGTGCGTCTCATGCGCCAGAGTCTGCCGTCTGCCAAGCGGCGCCTGAACTGCCGTTTGCCAAGCGGCGCCTGAACTGCCCGTCTGCCGAGCGGCGCCTGACTGCCCGTCTGCCAGACCGGATCAGCCAGACCTTCCGCCAGACCGGATCAGCCAGAGCCTTCCGCCAGACCGGATCAGCCAGGCCTTCCGCCAGACCGGATCAGCCAGAGCCTTCCGCCAGACCGGATCAGCCAGAGAGCACTTCCGCCAGACCGGATCAGCCAGAGCCGTCAGGAGCCATGACCAGCCAGAGCCGTCAGGGAGCCATGACCAGCCAGAGCCGTCAGCGAGCATGACCAGCCGAGCCGTCAGCAGAGCCATGACCAGCCAGAGCCGTCAGCGAGCCATGACCAGCCAGAGCCGTCATCGAGCCATGACAGCCAGAGCCGTCATCCAGCCATGACCGCCAGAGCCGTCATCCAGCCAGGATCCGCCAGAGCCGTCATCCAGCAGGATCCGCCAGAGCCGTCATCCAGCCAGGATCCGCCAGAGCCGTCATCCAGCCAGGATCCGCCAGAGCCGTCATCCAGCCAGGATCGCCAGAGCCGTCATCCAGCCAGGATCCGCCAGAGCCAGCCAACACAGGATCCGCCAGAGCCAGCCAGCCAGGATCCGCCACCAGCCAGGATCCCGCCGTCCCTCAGTCCGGAGCTGCCCCTTATCCTGGTGCTGCCCTTATCCTGGTGCTGCCCCTTATCCTGGTGCTGCCCCTTATCCGGTGCTGCCCCTTTCCGGTGCTGCCCTTAGTCCGGTGCTGCCCCTTAGTCCGGCCCTTAGTCGGTGCTGCCCCTTAATCCAGTGGGGTTAATTTGGAGGGTGGCCATTTGGAGGAGGCTACGAAAGCGGGTAGTGACTATGGTGGGGTGGGAACCACGCCCAGAGCCTGAGCGCGCCACCGTGGATTGATGCCCACCCAGACCCTCCCCTAGACTTTTTGGTGGTGCGTCCGGAGTTCGCACCTTGAGGGGGGGGTTATGTCACGTTCCTGACCGTTTTCTATTGTTTTGTATGTGTTTAGTTGGTCAGGGCGTGAGTTGGGATGGGCAGTCTGTGTTGTTTGTTCTATGTGGGAGTGTGTTGGTTAATTAGCCTTATATGGTTCTCAATCAGGGACAGGTGTTATTAATTTCCTCTGATTGAGAATCATATATAGGTTGGCTGTTCTCACTGTTTGTTTGTGGGTGATTGTCTTCCGTGTCTGTGTCTGTGTACCACACGGGACTGTTTTCGGTTTGTTCGTTTTATGTAGTCTATTCCTGTTCGTGAGTTCTTTCGTGTCTTTATGTAAGTTCCATGTTCAGGTTTCGTCTACGTCGTTTTCTTATTTTGTAAGTTATTCAAGTGTTCTTCGTGTTTCGTCTTTATTTTAATATTCATTATGTCAATCATACCTCGCTGCGTATTGGTCCACCGATCCTTCTCTCCTCTCCTCGTCCGAGGAGGAGGAAGAGCTAGAGCACCGTTACAGCTCCAGAGTCCAATGGCGGAGAGCTTTACACCACTCCAGCTGATGCTTGGCACTGCGCGTGGTGATCTTCGGTTTGTGGGCGGCTGCTTGACCATGGAAACCCATTTCATTAAGCTTCTGACGAACAGTCCTTGCGCTTACGTTGCTTCCAGAGGAAGTTTGGAACTCAGTAGTGAGTGTTGCAACCGAGGACAGACGTTTTTTAAGCTCTACACTCTTCAGCACTTAGTGGTCCCGTTTTTTGAGCTTATGTGGCCTACCACTTTGCAGCTGAGCCGTTGTTGCTCCTAGACGTTTCCACTTCACAATAACAGCACTTACTGGGGCAGCTCTAGCAGGGCAGACATTTGACAAACTGACTTGTTGGAAAGCTGGCATCATATGACAGTGTCATGTTGAAAGTCACTGACCTCTTCAGTAAGGCCATTTTAATGCCAATGTTTGTCTATGGAGAATGCATGGTGTTGTGCTCGAGATTATACACCTGTCAGCAACAGGTGTGGCTGAAAAAGCCAAATCCACTAATTTGAAGGGGTGTCCACATATCAAATCCACAGATTTCAATTTTTTTACATTTTTTTATTTTTTACACCTTTATTTAACTAGACAAGTCAGTTAAGAACACATTCTTATTTTCAATGACGGCCTAGGAACGGTGGGTTAACTGCCTTGTTCAGTAGCAGAACGACTGATTTTTACCCTGTCAGTTTAGGGATTCAATCTTGCAACCTTAAGGTTAACTAGTCCAACGCTCTAACCACCTGCCTCACGAGGAGCCCGCCTGTTACGCGAATGCAGTAAGAAGCCAAGGTAAGTTGCTAGCTGGCATTAAACTTATCTTATAAAAAACAATCAATCAATCATAATCACTAGTTAACTACACATGGTTGATGATATTACTAGTTTATCTAGCGTGTCCTGCGTTGCATATAATCGATGCAGTGCGCATTCGCGAAAAGGACTGTCGTTGCTCCAACGTGTACCTTTCCATAAACATCAATGCCTTTCTTAAAATCAATACACAGAAGTATATATTTTTAAACCTGCATATTTAGCTAAAATAAATCCAGGTTAGCAGGCAATATTAACCAGGTGAAATTGTGTCAGAGTATATAACAGTTTGGGCCGCCTGGCTCATTGCGCACTAATTTACCAGACTTTTACGTAATTATGACATAACATTGAAGGTTGTGCAATGTAACAGGAATATTTAGACTTATGGATGCCACCCGTTAGATAAAATACGGAACGGTTCCGTATTTCACTGAAAGAATAAACGTTTTGTTTTCGAGATGATAGTTTCCAGATTCGACCATATTAATGACCTAAGGCTCGTATTTCTATGTGTTATTATGTTATAATTAAGTGTATGATTTGATGGAGCAGTCTGACTGAGCGATGGTAGGCACCAGCAGGCTCAAACAGCAGCCAGCCGAGATTAGGCTGGTGTAACCAATGTGAAATGGATAGCTAGTTAGCGGGGTGCGCGCTAATAGCGTTTCAAATGTCACTCGCTCTGAGTCTTGGAGTAGTTGTTCCCCTTGCTCTGCATGGGTAACGCTGTTTCGAGGTTCGAGCCCAGGTAGCGGCGAGGAGAGGGATGGAAGCTATACTGTTACACTGGCAATACTAAAGTGCCTATAAGAACATCCAATAGTCAAAGGTATATGAAATACAAATCGTATAGAGAGAAATAGTCCTATAATTCCTATAATAACTACAACCTAAAACGTCTCACCTGGGAATATTGAAGACTCATGTTAAAAGGAACCACCAGCTTTCATATGTTCTCATGTTCTGAGCAAGGAACTTAAACATTAGCTTTCTTACATGGCACATATTGCACTTTTACTTTCTTCTCCAACACTTTGTTTTTGCATTGTTTAAACCAAATTGAACATGTTTCATTATTTATTTGAGGCTAAATTGATTTTATTGATGTATTATATTAAGTTAAAATAAGTGTTCATTCAGTATTGTTGTAATTGTCATTATTACAAATAAAATGTAAAATAATCGGCCGATTAATCGGTATCGGCTTTTTTTGGCCCTCCAATAACCGGTATCGGCGTTGAAAAATCATAATCGGTCGACCTCTACCACATACACTATATATACAAAAGTATCTGTCACCAACAGATGCATTTCTGTATTCCCAGTCCATAGATTAGGGCCTAATGAATTGATTTATATTGACTGATTTCCTTATATGAACAGTAACTCAGTCAAATCTTTGAAATTGTTGCATGTTGCGTTTATATTTTTGTTCAGTATATATGGACTATGTTGTAGAGTATCTGTCTCCATTAAGCAGCAGGGGTGATGAAAAACAACGGTTTGGAGCTTTATTTCTCTCCCTTTGCTATAGGTTCCCCTCCTTGTTTCTCATTGTGTACTGTATGTCAGAGCATTATAAGTATTTATTACAGTTCATTTTACTGGCATACAGTATTGTACTGTTGGCAGGTGGGTTAGGTGTCTAGGTTCATGCTACGTACATGCGTTCCTCTTTACTGGCATATTGTGGCAGGTGTGTTAGGCCCCTGAGGTGAGAAGAAAGGGTAGTGGGTGTGGGAGCACATGAACCAATGAACAGGCACCATGAGGCCTGAGGGCTAGGAGGAGAGCAGAGCATAAACACATGATGACAAGAGAAGGCTTGCTAGTATCTCTACACACAGCACTGTATGGAACAGTAAGAGACTAAAATACTGTATAGGTGTAAGCCTAGTAAAGACATGCAATAGCAAGCACAATGCGTTGGCATCTTTAATGTTGTGGCCCGTGTGCTTTCTGTCTTCCGTGCCCTGCTAGTCTAATTGAACCTTTAATAATTTAGTACACTGTACGTTATCTTCATTCCCCAAAAATGTATTATATTTATTCAAATCCAGGCTATTAAGAGATGATTATCATTAACTCAAATCTAGTTCACCTATGGATATTTGTAGAGACTGTTCCTTTAAGTTCCGCTTTAAAAAGTGCTACTTTAAATTAGCCCTGAGAATAATGAATAGAAGTGCTGACATTTGCTCTTTAAAAAAAAAAAATATGGTCATACATTAATTAAATGAATCCCCTCTCTGTTCTCTTCCACTTCAATGCCTTAACAATTTTTTGGCAAGGAATCAGTTTTCCTCACCTCATTCAATATATTTTGTCTAGCTCACAATATCCTTTTAACACAAATACAATAACAGCCCAGGGACAAACCTGGTTAAAATGACTCAACTCAACCAGAAACTGGTTGTCATTATGAGCAGGACACAACTGAGTTGCACTCATAACCAAAATTACTGTCACATTCTGCCTGGCCCATTGCCTCTATAATGCCCCAGCTAATAATAATATAAATAACATATGCCATTTAGCAGACGCTTTTATGTATGGTTGGTCCTTGGAATCTAACCCACTATCTTGGTGTTGCACGCACCTAGCTCTACCAACTGAGCTACAGAAGGCCATTAATGAGACTGTCAGTACAGGTGCACTTCCCAAAAACCCTACAGTCCATTCTCTGCACTACAGGTATAATCTACAGTTGAAGTCAGAAGTTTACATACACTTAGGTTGGAGTCATTAAAACTCGTTTTTCAACCACTACACAAATTTCATGTCAACAAACTATAGTTTTGACAAGTCGATTAGGACATCTACTTTGTGCATGACACAAGTCATTTTTCCAACAATTGTTTACAGACAGATTAGTTTAGAATTAGATTATAATTCACTGTATCACAATTCCAGTGGGTCAGAAGTTTACATACACTAAGTTGACTGTGCCTTTAAACAGCTTGGAAAATTCCAGAAAATGATGTAATGGCTTTAGAAACTTCTGATAGGCTAATTGACATAATTTGAGTCAATTGAAGGTGTACCTGTGGATGTATTTCAAGGCCTACCTTCAAACTCAGGCCTACCTTCAAGGCCTACCTTCAAACCTCTTTGATTGACATCATGGGAAAATCAAAAGAAATCAGCCAAGACCTCAGAAAAAAAATTGTAGACCTCCACAAGTCTGGTTCATCCTTGGGAGCAATTTCCAAATGCCTGAAGGTAGCACGTTCATCTGTACAAAAAATAATACACAAGTATAAACACCATGGGACCACGCAGCCGTCAAACCGCTCAGGGAGGAGACGCGTTTTGTCTCCTAGAGATGAACGTACTTTGGTGCGAAAAGTGAAAATCAATCCCAAAACAACAGCAAAGGACCTTGTGAAGATGCTGGAGGAAACAGGTACAAAAGTATCTATATCCACAGTAAAACGAGTCCTATATCGACATAACCTGAAAGGCCACTCAGCAAGGAAGAAGCCACTGCTCCAAAACCGCCATTAAAAAGCCAGACTACGGTTTCCAACTGCACATGGGGACAAAGATGGTACTTTTTGGAAAAATGTCCTCTGGTCTGATGAAATAAAAATATAACTGTTTGGCCATAATGGCCATCGTTATGTTTGGAGGAAAAAGGGGGAGGGTTGCAAGCCGAAGAACACCATCCCAACAGTGAAGCACGGGGGTGGTAGCATCATGTGGTGGGGGTGCTTTGCTGCAGGAGGGACTGGTGCACTTCACAAAATTGATGGCATCATGAAGCAGGAAAATTATGTGGATATATTGAAGCAACATCTCAAGACATCAGTCAGGAAGTTAAAGCTTGGTCGCAAAAGGGTCTTCCAAATGGACAATGACCCCAAGCAAACTTCCAAAGTTGTGGCAAAATGGCTTAAGGACAACCAAGTCAAGGTGTTGGAGTGGCCATCACAAAGCCCTGACCTCAAACCCATAGAAGATTTGTGGGCAGAACTGAAAATGCGTGTGCGAGCAAGGAGGCCTACAAACCTGACTCAGTTACACCAGCTCTGTCAGGAGGAATTAGCCAAAATTCCCCCAACTTATTGTGGGAAGCTTGTGGAAGGCTACCTGAAACGTTTGACCCAAGTAAAACAATTTAAAGGTAATGCTACCAAATACTAATTGAGTGTATGTAAACTACCGACCCACTGGGAATGTGATGAAAGAAATAAAAGCTGAAATAAATCATTCTCTCTACTATTATTCTGACATTTCACATTATTTAAATAAAGTGGTGATCCTAACTGACCTAAGACAGGGAATTTTTACTCTGATTAAATGTCAGGAATTGTGAAAAACTGCGTTTAAATGTATTTGGCTAAGGTGTATGTAAACTTCCGAATTCAACTCTACATGAAGCAATTTCCTGTGTCCGATAAGTGCTGATAAAGAACATACAGGTTGGGGCAGTTTAAACAACATGGTTAGTTAAAGTGCCTCCCAGTCTTATTTTGTAGTACTTACATATCTAGATAACATTGTAATTAAACGAGCTGAAGCCACTTTACCAACCACTCTACAAGACAAACAGGAATGACATTTGGCAGTTAGGCTGCCTGTCTATCAAGCTGACATACCATCTTAGTCAACAATATCAGATTACCTACTGCAACACTCAAACAAAAGGAACCATTATTTTCCTTTCCAGTTCATGTGGGCTCCCAAGTGGCACTGCACTGCATCTCAGTGCCAGAGGTGTCACTACAGACCCTGGTTTGATTCCAGGCTGTATCACAACCGGCCATGATTGGGAGTCCTGCAGGGCGGCGCACAATTGGCCCAGAAGGGGGTCACAGAAATTATATTTTAACTGTGATTTATTTACCTTAATTAACCCCAACCCTGCTGGCAATGATGGTCCTACTGCCTACAATATATTCGTTTCTATGCTAATATATTGCATAATATTGCATCCATGTCCTTGAGAAAGCTAATGATGTGTGCCTAGGAGGAGCTGTTCATGTTGGGTATAACACTGTATGATAGTCAAAAGAGAATGAGTGCTAACACATTCCAGTAGTGGGAAGGGCGTAGCACCATTTAGACTAGAGAAGCTCTCTCAGAGCTGCTGCCGCTGCTGGTGACACGTGGTCACCTCCAAGACGGCTTTTCCAATTTCCTTTCACCCCTAGAAGATGTAGTGGGAGCCAAAATCAAGCTGAAAATGGTGGGTGTCAGAAGCCTCACTGGCCGGCTTAAGTTATAGCAACGTGTTTTTACTGTATTTATCTCAGGGGATCAAGACGGACCAGGGGCCGATACACTGGATTTGTGGGATTGCTGGAGAACCCTAGAGCATATCGGCTCAAACATCAGAGGAGGCTGTGGAATTTAGTTAAAGCTGGAATCCTTAATTAGTGAAACTGCCATTTGGGATATTACAACAAAAAAGTTACTGCTAACAACGAACTCTTGTTTTTTTCTCGGTCGGACATCATTGCACATGCAATAGGACAGCAGAATATGCACTGCACATTTACTACGCTTCCGAATGCTTCTCTCCTCCGTTTTCATCAACAAAACAGTAACAATGGTGCTGGGGCAGACAGTGACACTGTTTCCCCTCATGCGGATTTGATCAATGTAGTGTTGGCATCATTCATCATAGCAACACAGCCTTATCATATGAAAGGAAATGAGAGAGGACAGTGTTTTTCACCTGACTTCGTTTTAGTAATTAGTAATTACTTTTATGTAGACAACAATTCTACTGATCATGGTTGTTTGTAAGGGGACGCATTAACAAAATAAATAGTTTCTGATAAAGATATTAAAGTATCTGATGATTTTCTATGACAGTAATATAACTTTTTGCAGAGAGCCTTCAACACCGCAAATCAATCACTTTGTGCCACAGTTAATGGGTACACATTTGCATTGGTGCCCCTCAGAATGACAGTGCAGTATGCTCTGAATAGGAAATGTGCAGTGCAGACACATGGGTCCGTTGGGACGGTTGGTATAGGAGTGCCATCTAGGCACAAACTGAGTGGCATCCTGCTGCTGCCCAGAGGCAGCTGGCTCCTGCCAATACACCACGGCCTGCTGTCACACAACACTGTCTAGCAGAAACCTGGAGTGGGCGAGCTGCATTTCCTATGCTGTGTGTGGAGTAATAGAGAGCTCACAGAAGGACAGGATAAATGGGTTGCTGGTTCAGTGGATGCTGCTGGCCTAGAGCTCTTTCTAGCTGGCCACAGCAACACAAAGAGTCATCCAGAATACAGACAAAGCAACAGCAGGACAGTTGTGTGTGTGTGTGTGTGTGTGTGTGTGTGTGTGTGTGTGTGTGTGTGGGTGTGTGTTGTGTTGTGGTGTGTGTGTGTGTGTGTGTGTGTGTGTGTGTTGTTGTGTGTGTGTGTGTGGTGTGTGTGTGTGTGTGTGTGTGTGTGTGTGTGTGTGTGTGTTGTGTGGTGTGGTTGTGTGTGGGGGGGTTGGTGTGTGTGTGTGGTGTGTGTGTGTGTGTGTGTGTGTGTGTGTGTGTGTGTGTGTGTGTTGTTGTGTGGTGTGTGTGTGTGTGTGTGTGTGTGTGTGTGTGTGTGTGTGTGTGTGTGTGTGTGTGTGTGTGTGTGTGTGTGTGTGTGTGTGTGTGTGTGTGTGTGTGTGTGTGTGTGTGTGTGTGTGTGTGTGTGTGTGTGTGTGTGTGTGTGTGTGTGTGTGTGTGTGTGTGTGTGTGTGTGTGTGTGTGTGTGTGTGTGGTGTGTGTGTGTGTGTGTGTGTGTGGTTGTGTTGTTGTGGTGGTGTGTGTGTGTGTGTGTGTGTGTGTGTGTGTGTGTGTGTGTGTGTGTGTGTGGTGTGTTTTTCAATACAGCCCCAGCATTGCATTGAACACCGACGGAGAGCACCCTCATGAAAAAAAATACTTTTAGATTACTACTCATCACTACTACACAAGATTTACACAAAACCTACTGGTTTTACTTCGTGATTGCTTTTGAGATGTGTAGTAAACCAGTGGTAATTTATGTAGTAATGAATTGGGATGTTTCACTACTGGTGAACACTACATATTTCCTACTCTAATCATTACATAATTCTCCCTTAAATGATTACTATGTAACTACTTAAAACCTACACAATTCCTACATGTTCAGTATTGAATTATGACACAATGCCTACACATTACTGCTGTTTGCCTACTCAATCCCTATTGAATTACTATTGCCATCTGTGTGTGTAGTGTTGTCCTTTATTATTTCCTACAAAAACCCTTTTGAATTACTATTGAAAACATTTACTAATGCTTGTCTATTCAAAATCACTATTGACATCTTGTTTCACTACTATGTCACTACTAGACTAGTGCACATGTTATTTCCTCAAGTTTCAAACTTTAGATATATCATCTAACAAGTAATAAACTTATACAAACTTAATTGCCATTTTTATTTTTTATTAAATTGACGACGTATTAAATTACATATATACACTTTTGTAAATCCATTTAAGGCCTCGTCTTCATTCAACTTTGACCTTCAGATCATCTTTTTTGTTGCAGCCACATTTTTTTAAAGAAAACTTTTTAGAAAATAAAGCCAAGGACAAGAGACAATCAACTGTTACTCTTACCATCAATGGCCTCCAGTCTTCTTATGTCAAGGGCCTCCTTGGCAACAGGTCAAAATAGGTAAATAGAATGGGTAAGTATACCAATATGAACATACATTTGCATAAAAACACACATACTTATTAGCTAGCATGACGAAAACAGAGGGTACATAGCTACATTTCAATGGGGCTAGCAAACAGCTAGGCTAAGCTCAATACATCTCTATGAAAACGGCTAACACCGCTTTAGCTAGCAATCTTTTTGATGTGGAAAAAACGTATATAAATGGTTAAACAACGACAGAAAGTATTCATAAACCTTAAAGGAAAGTTAAATTTACAGATTGTGCCAGCATAAGGGCTAAGAAAGACAGGATGACAAAGGATGGAAGATAATTACATTCGGGATTGTCAAATATATATTTATTTTTAACTAGGCAAGTCAGTTAAGAACAAATTCTTATTTACAATGACGGCCTACCCCGGCAAAAACCTGGACAACACTGGGCCAATTGTGCGCCGCCATATGGGACTCCCAATCATGGCCGGATGTGATACAGCCTGAATGACTCAAAAACAGTAGCTAGCTAACAACCTCTACTTCCTGTTTTGACATCTTCTGCTGTTGTGAAAAGCCAGTGTAGTCTGGCTGTAGTGTTGTGATACTTATTTACTACCAACATCATGAAGTAAAAACTCTACCTGATTACTATTGACAAGCCTGTGTAGTAAAGCTCTAGTGTTGACTACTTATTTACTACCAACATCAAGTAGAAACAATCTCTACCTGATTACTACTTGAAACACTACTGTTTTCCTACTAAACACTATAAAACTCAACTTGTGAATGTTGAGTAGAGCCTAAACTACACATTCACTACACAATCCCTACATAGTCACTAGTGCACAAATAGCTTTTGTGTAGTAAGGGCAGGCAACACACTCCAAATACAGTGCCCTCCGTAATTATTGGGAAGTGAAGCATTTATACTCCAAAAGTTTGGATTTGAAATCAAACAACGACTATGAGCTTAAAGTGCAGACTGTCAGCTTTAAATCGTTTAAATTGATTAGAAATTAAAGTACTTTTTGTACATAGTTCCCCAATTTTTGTCTGTAACTTTCTCAGCATTGTTCACAATGCCTTCAGGATTATCCGTAATCATGGTTGCATCCACATTAATGTAGAAGTGTTCATTTACAAATAAAGTGACTCCAAAATGACACAATACATTATTTACCATTAATTTATATTGGGCACAAAAGAATCTGAAACACAACCAAAACAAACAACAAATGCATCCAACAAATTCACAAGCTTGATGTAGTCACTGCGTGCTATAAATATGGTACCAAATACATAACTTTTTACTATTTTAATACACAAGTGAATTTGTCCCAATACTTTTGCTAACCTAAAATGGGGTGCTTATCTCCAAAGCGTGCTGTAATTTCTAAACGGTTCGCCGATATGTATGAAAATACCCTAAAATTAAAGTTGACATTTTGCACGTTAATCTGATAGTCATTGTTTGATTTCAAATCCAAATCCTTGGAGTATATAGCCAAAAGAAGAAAAAATGCTTTACTGTCCCAATAATTACAGAGTGCACTGAAAATTTAGGAACGGTTCCTCATGACATTCCCTGATACCAGTTACCAAAATTATAGAATGTATCTGATATGGCCATCTACAGCCATTCTTCCACCAGTATGCAAAATACTGCAGGGTACTGTGGGTGAGGAACTTCACGCTGGCTGACATAACCAGAGCATGGTGAGGAGGGGAGGAAAGGAGAAGAAGAGACGAGAGGAGGCAGGAGACTATGACATGGAAGATAGTGCTCAACTATTCTTGCATCAAATCACAAGATTAAGCTATGACCAGGAAATTATCCCTCAAATACTATGACAACAGAGACTGAAGCAGTAGTCAGCTACAGACACACACACACACACACACACACACACACACACAAAAGGAACACCACACACAGCCCTTTTGGAGCATGTGCCCTACAGCTCACTGCTCAGGCAGGCCGAGGGTGGCACAGGGCCATGCCATATGGGCATCTTTGTGTGTGGGGGGGGGGGGGGCGGGGGGCTGCATACGGATGGCACAAAGTCTGCAGTACAGCGGGAAGGAGTTGGTCTCTGGGCTGAGGAAGGAACCAACCTGTCCACTGGACCAAATAAAAACTCTGTGATACTGGATGGATGGATGTGTCCTCAGATCTCAGACCCACATTCACTGAGTACACAACTGATTTATTAGAAGAGTCCACTCCAACCCTGTGAGAGTCATTCTAATACTCTGCATGTTTTGCAGATGCTGCTTCTCTGTGGTGGGTGTGATGAGGATAGAGACACTGGGCATGGGTGGAAGTAGGTATGGTGCTGCTGCTTAAGCTTGATGCCCTTTCTGATCTGATAGGACTGGAATAATAAGCAGTTAGCTATCTGTTGACGGCTCCGTTACAGCAAGCAGCCGATAAAGCAGAGGCACATCTCTGCAGCTGCACCACATCGCCCCACCGCAAATAATAACAGTGAAGCTCTTTGGGGTGACATTGTAATGATCATGTGCTGCTCAAATCTCTTTAAAAGTAAAGTAGGGTTAAAGATTAATCATCTCTGAGCTCTGGAACCTATATCACCGTAAGGAATTATTCACAAACATGACCGAACAAGATCAGTCACATGTTATAGACGTACAGTACCAGTCAAAAGTTTAGACACACCTACTCATTCAAAGCTTTTTCTTTATTTTTGCTATTTTCTAAATTGTAGAATAAGTGAAGACATCAAAACTATGAAATAACACATATGGAATCAAAATATATTTTATTTAGTAGCCACCCTTTGCACACTCTTGGCATTCTCTCAACCAGCTTCATGAGGTAGTCGCCTGGAATGCATTTCAATTAACAGGTGTGCCTTTAAAAAGTTAATTTGTGCAATTTCTTTCCATCTTAATGCATTTAAGCCAATCAGTTGTGTTGTGACAAGGTAGGGGTGGTATACAGAAGATGGCCCTATTTGGTAAAAGACCAAGTCCATATTATGGCAAGAACAGCTCAAATAAGCAAAGAGAAACTACAGTCCATTATTACTTTAAGACATGAAGGTCAGTCAATACGGAAAATTTCAATAACTTGGAAAGTTTCTTCAAGTGCAGTCGCAAAAACCATCAAGCGCTATGATGAAACTTGCTCTCATGACGACGCGACAGGAAAGGAAGACCCAGAGTTACCTCTGCTACAGAGGATAAGTTCATTAGAGTTACCAGCCTCAGATATTGCAGCCCAAGTAAATGCTTCACAGACACATCAACATCAACCTTTCAGAGGGGACTGCGTGAATCAGGCCTTCATGGTCAAATCGCTGCAAAGAAACCACTACTAAAGGACACCAATAATAAGAAGAGACTTGCTTTGGCCAAGAAACACAAGCAATGGACATTAGACTGGTGGAAATCTGTCCTTTGGTCTGATGAGTCCAAATTTGAGATTTTTGATTACAACCACTGTGTCTTTGTGAGACGCAGAGTAAGTAAATGGATGATCTCCGCATGTGTGGTTCCCACCATGAAGCACGGAGGAGGAGGTGTGATGGTGTGGGGGTGCTTTGCTGGTGACACTGTCAGTGATTTATTTAGAATTCAAGGCACGCTTACCCAGCATGGCTACCACATTCTGCAGCGATACACCATCCCATCTGGTTTGCGCTTAGTGGGACTATCATTTGTTTTTCAACAGAACAATGACCCAACACACCTCCAGGCTGTGTAAGGGCTGTTTGATCAAGAAGGAGAGTGATGGAGTGCTGCATCAGATGACCTGGCCTCCACAATCACCCAACCTCAACCCAATTGAGATGGTTTGGGATGAGTTGGACCGCAGAGTGAAGAAAAAGCAGCCAACAAGTGCTCAGTATACGTGGGAACTCCTTCAAGACTGATGGAAAGCATTCCAGGTGAAGCTGGTTGAGAGAACGTCAAGAGTGTGCAAAGCTGTCATCAAGGCAAAGGGTGGCTACTTTGAAGAATCTAAAATATATTTTGATTTGTTTAACTCTTTTTTTGGTTACTACATGATTCCATATGTGTTTTTTCATAGTTTTGATGTCTTCACTATTATTATTCAATGTAGAAAAGAGTAAAAATAAAGAAAAACCTTTAAACTTTTGACTGGTACACCACTGGGTGTAGAAGTGATACCCCAGGGAGAAGCAGCTGAATCCAATGAGACATAATAGATAAGCAAATGCTCAGTTCCACCAGAAACACAGTTTATTAACTCAGACCTGGGGATCATTGATTGAAACACATCCAGATAAATGCTTACTGACTGCACTAGAAAGAGCAGGGAGTGTTTGGTTATTTATGTTTTCTTCCTAGATGAGATTTGCCACACCCCACTGTTTGTTCCATCAATCTCTCACTTCCACAAACTGTCTTCCACTCCTCTCACCCTTCTCCAACTCCTGAAGGAACCTGGTTAACCAATCTCTGCAGCCCCCGGCACTATGCGACATCTGCTGTGCAATCTGTTAGTGGAATCAAGCGTTTATGACACAAGGTCACTCTGCCACAGAAACAAGTCTGAGGGAAGGAGCCACACACATACACATACATCTTGTCCTTGACTCACAGATTATAGGTGGACGTGTTCATTGAAAATTGTATTTAAATTAAATGGACTAATTCAGCTTTAAGGATGTGTTAAATGGAAGTCATATTGTACTGTATGCAGGGTTGGGAAGTAACAGATTACATGTAAACGGTAACTGTAATCCGTTACCAGTAAAAAATATTGTAATCAGATTACAGATACTTTTGAAAAACTAGATGTGTCACGCCCTGACCTTAGAGAGCCTGTTTATTTCTCTATTTGGTTAGGTCAGGGTGTGATTTGGGTGGGCATTCTAGTTTTCTATTTCTTTGTTGGCTGGGTATGGTTCCCAATCAGAGGCAGCTGTCTGTCGTTGTCTCTGATTGGGAATCATACTTAGGCGGCCTGTTTTTCCACCCTAGTTTGTGGGATGTTGTTTTTGCACAGTAGCTGTATAGCCCTGCAGAACTCTACGTTCGTTTTTTTTTTCCCCCTTTGTTGTTTTTGGTGTTCATCCTAATAAAGTACGATGAACACTTTCCAAGCTGCGCTTTGGTCTCATTCCGACGACGGACATAACAAGATGATTACTTCGTGGATTACTTTTAAATTCAGAAAGGATGTTTGTGGTAAAATCTTTGACACTTCTGTTTTCTCAATGACATTTAAATCAGCATTAAAAAAAGGCGCAAGATTAAGTTTGTGTCACCTGAGCGAGTCTGACTAGAAGTCAGAGACCACTATAATGACACACCACTGTAGACCACGCACTGCTGTCGGCATTCAAAGATTATCCAACTTGAATAAACGCTTGGAGGTAAGGATGACAGCAGTGGTGTGGTCTACAGTGATACAGATATCACTTATTATTTACATACTGTAGCGCATTGATGCGGATGTGAACAACACTCTCTCCTTTAGCTATTTGCACCTTGTGTGTGGATGTTGTGGATGGCTGTTCACAAATCTAAATGTGTATTTGAACCCAATAATGGTTGAATTCAAGAAGTTTAAACTGCCTATCAAACATTGTTTTTGAAACCAGTGGACAGCCAGTGAAAAATGCACTCTTGCAACAGCTGCACAGTGCAGATTCCAGCCTATGGAATAAAAGTGGGGCTTTTATTGCTCAGTCTAATTCACGCTGATACATTTTTTTTTAAACACAGGCCTAATGGACAGATGCTCAAACTCGAACACTTTTGATAGACATAAAGGGGCAATCTGTAGTTGGTACAGCCGTTTCTGGATTTATAGATTATAACATGGATATTTTTGGGGTTCTCACAGTTGAACTAAGCTCGTGAGGCATTTATAAGTTATATTCTTCAAGAGTCAATGGATCTTGAAGAATATAACTTATAAATGCCTCATGAGCTTAGTTCAAGTGTCACACTCCATGAGAACTCAAAATATAAGCTTGTTTTTCTCTAATGTTTGTAAACATTGTGAATGCAAACAAACACTGTATAGCCTCATAACATGATTAAAACAACAATTTTGATATCATGTATTATCAGTCTTTGCAGCTCTGTCTATTAATCTGAGAGTGGTTACATTTCTCCAGGCCCATCCCTCAGCTTTTTACCAAAACAGAGGCGGGGCAACCGTTTTGTTATTGTTTCATCTGTGGATTTGCCCTTTAAAACAGCTGCATATTATCAAGATATCGAAGTGTCACCAACAAAAAGGTCAACAATAAGCATATAGCAAATAATTGTTCACATGTAAATAGCACTTTTCAGTAGTGCTCAAAGCATGCTGTTCAATGAGCGCAGCAGCATTTATCTTTCAACTAGAATCAATGAGCCCAATCAGTCCTCCATGACAGCAAAATCATAAACAACAGAGCTAATAAGTCCTTAGTTTTGGGGTTATGCTCGGGTAAAACAATTCGGCTAATCTATACTTCCATATTTCCAAGTCCTATTCTTGAAGATCAAGGGGTATAACGTTGAATGTAATGACTCGAATTCTGATATATCTTGACAATAAAAACCAGTCTAATTTAATCGTATTATTATATGTAGTAGAAAACAATTGGTTAAAAGAAGCCAACATGGCCAACTATGTAAACGTTAACAATAGATGTTATTCAATTGGGAACATACATCTTTGTCTTCAGGGGGTAGTAATCTAAATGTAATCAGATTACATTACTGAGTTTGGTCAATCTGAAAGTAAATGAAGAATTACAATTTGGGACAGGTAACTAGTAACGGATTACATTTAGAAAGTAACTTACCCAACCTTGACTGTATGCATCCCTCATGTCATACTGTATTTACTAGGGGGTGTGCTGCGTAGTTGGACAAAACTAGTATCATAACGGATACGGGCAATTGTCCTGATACGATTTTGATCAGAGTATATTTTTTATTATAATCCGTGATCGGAATTATTTTGATTTTGGGTGCCAGCGTGCATCTTTCAATCAAATGCAAATTGCTACATGTTCTAAATAGCTCAACTGGCTAGTTTTCCTGTCTGTAAAGAGAAGGGTGGACTGTACGTTGATCCTGCTGCTCTGATTGGTCCACTCGCTTTGCTTCATAATTTCACCCAACCACTTCTCCTTGCATATTTCGGTCTGATCATTTCTTGATGCTGCCTACTGTTAGCCTGCTACTATTGTCAATCAAATGGGTTGGACGTTTGCGCAAGCTCTCAAAGTGCATAGTATCTAACAAGCAGGGAGAGGGTAGGGAGAAAAGATGAAACGTTGATGCGCATTCTGACTGAGTGACAGCAAACTGCGCGCTGCAAATTGAGGACACAGACACACACACACACACACACACCCTCCGTGCTGCTCCTAATCTGAATCATATTTGGTCTATAGACGGGCAAAATCTATTTAGGCATATTAAAACACTTCTGCGTTTTCCGATCACGAGTATCATCCGATCCGACTATCAACTGGCAATTATAGATACATTTCCGATGGCATTGAGGAGTACACCATATCAGTCACTGGCTTCATCGATGACGTTGTCCCCACAGTAACTTTTAAGAAATCCCGCTATGCCCTCCGACGAACCATCAAACAGGCAAAGCAGGACTAAGATCGAATCATACTACACCGGCTCCGATGCTCGTCGGATGTGGCAGGGCTTGCAAACTATTACAGACTACAAAGGGAAGCACAGCTGAGAGATGCCCAGTGACACGAGCATACCAGACGAGCTAAATTACTTCTACGCTCACTTCGAGGCAAGTAACACTGAAACATTCATGAGAGCACCAGCTGTTCTGGACGACTGTGTGCTCACGCTCGCCACAGCTGACGTAAGACCTTTAAACAGGTCAACATTCACAGGGCTGCAGGGCCAGACAGATTACAAGGATGTGTACTCCGAGCATGCACTGCCCAACTGGCAAGTGTAATCACTGACATTTTCGACCTCTTCCTGTGTCTGTAATACCAGCATGTTTCAAGCAGACCACTCTGTGCCCAAGTGCACTAAGATAACCTGCCTAAATAAACTGGTCATCTCTGTATACCCGTCGCAAGACCCACTGGTTGTTGCTTATTTATTCAACTTTCTTAGGCCTGGCTCCCCCTATCTGAGACATACAACACCCGTTCTGCCAGTCACATTCTGTTAAATGCCCCCAAAGTACACACATCCCTGGGTCACTCGTCTTTTCAGTTCGCTGCAGCTAACGACTGGAATGAGCTGCAACAAACACTCAAACTGGAAGTTTTATCTCCATCTCTTCATTCAAAGACTCAATCATGGACACTCTTACTGACAGTTGTGGCTGCTTTGCGTGATGTATTGTTGTCTCTACCTTCTTGACCAACAATGTTTGTACCCTGTTTTGTTACCAGAGTACAAACATTGTGCTGTTACCATGTTGTGTTGCTACCATGGTGTTGTCATGTTGCTACCATGCTGTGTTGTAATGTGTTGCTGCCATGCTATGTTGTCATCTTAGGTCTCTTTATGTAGTGTTGTCGTGATGTGTGTTTGTCCTATATTTTTAATGCCTTTTGGTAGCCGTCATTGTAAAGAGAATTTTTCTTGACTGACTTGCCTAGTTAAAAAAGGTTCAATAAAATTAAAATAAATAAATTACTACCGACCCATATCACTCATGTCTGTAGCCATGAAGTGCATTGAAGTCTGGTCATGGCTCACAACACCATTATCCCAGAATTCTAGACCCACTCCAATTTGCATACCGCTCCAACAGATCCACAGATGATGCAATCTCTATTGCACTCCACACTGCCTTTCCCACCTGGACAAAATGAACACCTATGTGAGAATGCTATTCATTGACTACAGCTCAGCATTCAACACCATAGTGCCCTCAAAACTCATCACTAAGCTAAGGACCCTGGGACTAAACACCTCCCTCTGCAACTGGATCCTGGAGTTCCTGAGGGGCTGCCCCAGGTGGTATGGGAGGTAACAACACATCCGCCACGCTGATCCTTAACACGGGGGCCCTCAGGGGTGTGTGCTCGGTCCCAACCTGTGCTCCTGTTCACTCATGACAGCACGGCCAGGCACAACTCCAACACCATCATTAAGTTTGCCGATGACACAACAGTGGCAGGCCTGATCACCGACAACGATGAGACAGCCTATAGGGAGGAGGTCAGAGACCTGGCCATATGGTGCAAGGAGAACAACCTCTCCCTCAACGTGATCAAGACTAAGAAGATGATTGTGAACTACAGGAAAAGGAGGACCGAGCACCGCCCATTCTCATCGACGGGGCTGTAGTGGAGCAGATTGAGAGCTTCAAGTTCCTTGGTGTCCACATCACCAACAAACTAACATGGCCCAAGCACACCAAGACAGTTGTGAAGAGGGCATGACAAAACCTATTCCCCTCAGGAGACTGAAAAGATTTGGCATGGGTCCTCAGATCCTCAGAAGGTTTAACAGCTTACCATCGAGAGCATCCTGACTGGTTGCATCACCGCCTGGTATGGCAACTGCTCGCCTCCGACCGCAAGGCACTACAGAGGGTAGTGCGTACGGCCCAGCACATCACTGGGGCCAAGCTTCCTGCCATCCAGGACCGCTATACCAGGCAGTGTCAGAGGAAGGCCCTAAAAATTGTCAAAGACTCCAACCACTAGTCATAGACTGTTCTCTCTGCTACCACATGGCAAGCGGTACCGGAGCACAAGTCTAGGTCCAAAAGGCTTCTAAACAGCTTCTACCCCCAAGCCATAAGACTACCGAACACTAATCAAATGGCTACTCAGACTACTTCCATTGCCCCCCCCCTCTTTTACACGTATTACCTATGCATAAATCCTTTATAACTCTACCCACATAAATATATTACCTCAATTACCTTGACTAACAGGTGCCACCACACATTGACTCTGTACAGGTACCCCAATATATATATATAGCCTCACAATTGTTATTTTACTGCTGCTCTTTAATTATTTGTTACTTAATTATTTTATTTTTGTATTTTTCTTAAAACTGCATTGTTGGTTAAGGGCTTGTAAGTAAGCATTTCACTGTAAGGTCTACACCTGTTGTATTCGGCCCATGTTACATACAGTAGGGAGAACAAGTATTTGATACACAATAAAATGCAAATTAATTACTTGAAAATCATACAATGTGATTTTCTGGATTTTTGTTTTAGATTCCGTCTCTCACAGTTGAAGTGTACCTATGATAAAAATGACAGACCTCTACATGCTTTGTAAGTAGGAAAACCTGCAAAATCGGCAGTGTATCAAATACTTGTTCCACTGTATACATTTGGCTTTGATTTGAAGTACGAGTATAGTCGGGTAGGCACACTCCTAGTATAATGATGTAGCATGGAAAGCCATGGAAGTTTCTGAGGACTCATGCTGGATCAAGTCTTTGTATTTCACAGCTAACAGGCATGCTTACATCCAGGGAGCTACTCCACTAGGCTCAGAGACAAAGAGCCTAGTGAGGGAAATGGCCCTGAAACAGAAGAATTTAACAAATCTCTTTACAACGCTTAGTATTTCTCTCGGTCTCTGTCTGTTCATCATTGGCGATCATTCTGGTAGTAGATTGAGCTTTAGCCTACCCCTCTGCTCTATCATGTGAATTATAGTGCCTACAAGCATGTCATAACACCACATGTCAAAGCAGTTGGCTCAAGCACATACAGATCTGTTACCAGCCAGGCATCGCCTGCTATTGTATTCACACTGAAGGCTACACTTCTGTGGTAAAGCAATTCCAAAGCTGTTGTATGTTGTCCACCGCCAGATCTCGCCTCAGGCCCAGCATAACCTCTGCTCTGTGTTTGATGAGTCCTTGTGAGCTTTGTAGTGGAAGAATAAGAAGGTGATACTCGCAACTGGCGACTAGCTGGCGTGGGAGAACAGTGGGATGTCTCAATCACGGTTTATGACATTGTTTGGATGGTTGACCATTTGTGGGCTATCACAGAGGTCAAACACACCTTATCTGGGGCTTTCTCCGGGAGGGAGGTTTCCACAGTACCCTGGGAGCACAGACACTGTTGGCGTTGTGAAGACAGATTAAAACAGGCCTGGGCAAAGGCCGGCCCGGGGGCCGTTTGCGGTCCGCGACCTGATTCAATATGGATTGCGGAATCATGCTCAGATCAAAGAATTTGCGATAGTAAAGCTTTGAAAAATGTATTTGTTATTCAAATTAAAATCCCAATGAATACTTGCCTTTGTGTAATGATTTAACGCCCACCGCTTGTGGGACATTTATTATTTATCTATTTTGAAGGCACGTATAAATAACAACTGCACAAGGAGAGACAGTGACTGACACACACGTCACAGTTACAAATAGAAGCTAGCTCGAAATTGTGCAAAAACAAGTTTTTCTAAGATTTCAAAGAAAAGGAAAGAGGACAATGAATGTAGGGTGTTCCAGCAAGAATGGACATCGAAATATTTCTTTATTGAGGTATCAGGGAAAGCTGTGTGCTTAGTGTGCAAAGAGAGCATCGCTGTATTGAAAGACTACAACTTGTCCCGACACTTCCAGACGAAGCATGCAGAGAAATATAGGAATATGTCTTCTGAGCAGAGGGCAAGTGCATCGAAAGAGTTGCTTTCTCAGTTGCAAAAGCAGCAAGGACTTTTCACAAAACTGCATTCAGCAAACGACGGAAGCTAGCTATAGGAAGCTATTCGTTGAGGGCGAATTCATTAAAGAATGTTTAATTGACTCTGCAGCAAGACTTTGCCCCGACAAGAAAGAGCTGTTTGAAAATGTTTCCCTATCAAGACAGAGAATATGGAACAACAGTTGAAAGACAAGGTAAAGGATTTCACCTATTTCTCCTGGGCCCTGGATGAGAGCAGTGATGCACATGAAACGGCATAGTTGTTGATATTCTTACGAGGCATAACCCCAGACTTTGAAATTACAGAGGAGCTTGCTTCAGCACAGTCAATGAAGAGCACAACCACAGGGAAAGATTTATTGGAGGAGGTTAATAAGTGTGTGGCAAAGCTGGGACTGAGTTTTGAAAAGTCATCCAGTGTGACCACTGATGGGTGCCCAAACTTGACAGGAAAAAACGTTGGCCTTTTGAAAAGGATTCAAGATCAAGTAGTTGAGCTGAACCCAGATCAAAAATTTTTTTTTCCTGCATTGCATTATTCATCAGGAGGTGCTCTGTAAATGTGTTCTGAAAATGAGCCATGTTGTGGATACAGTCACTAAAGTGGTAAACTTCATAAGAGCAAAATCATTCAACCACAGGCACTTTGTCTCACTGTTGGAAGAGACAGAGTCGGGTGATGCAGATCTCCCCACCACACAAACGTGAGATGGCTGAGTTTGGGGAAGGTGCTTAAAAGGGTGTGGGACCTGAAGTCGGAGATTGCTGAGTTTTTACAAATGAAAGGAAAATACGTGGATTTCCCTCAACTGCAAGATAAAGAATGGTTGGCTGATTTTGCCTTCACCGTGGACATCATGGCCCCCATGAATGAACTGAGTTCAAAACTAAAAGGGAAGGGCCTTTTCGCACATCAGATGTACAGCCTTGTCAAAGCCTTCAAGGGAAAATTACTCCTCCTGACCCGCCAAGTAGAAGCCAACAATCTCACCCACCTTCCGACACTACTAGTCTGTTCCCTATCAGATGACCAGCGGGAGTATACATCACTGCTGCGTGCTTTGAACGGTGAGTTTTCCCGTCGTTTTGAGGATTTCAAAGTGTGGAAAATGACATGCTGTTAGTTTCCTCTCCTTTCACCTTCAATGTGGATAACGCTCCCACTGACCTGCAACTTGAGCTTATCGATCTTCAGTCTGATGCAGTGATTAGAGAACTATTCAAAACAATGTCACTGACAAAGTTCTATGCACCTCTCGATGAACAAAACTTTCCAAAGATTAGGAGTCATGCTCAGAAGACGTTTGTACTGTTTGGGTCAACCTATGTATGTGAACAGACATTTTCAGTGATGAAATATAACAAGTCAAGGCACAGATCATCTCTTACTGACTCTCACCTTTCAGTAATCCTGCGTATAGCAACATATGAAACTATACCTGACTTCACTGCTCTAGTCAATGCCCATCAGAGACTTCACTCCTCACACCAATTGACTAGTTTAAATGTAATGTTGAGTTCTCTCTCTTGTGTTTTTGTGCATACCCGTTAACAAGAGTTCTGTCCTTTGTGCTGAATGCAGTGTACTTTTCCCTCCGTGTAATTCAATGCATGTTTAATAATGAAAATACCTACCAAAAAAAGCACATGGATGTGGTCTATTTCTGTGCATGTTAAAAAAGTAGCATATCTGGATGTGATTTACAGTAGATATATCTGTCAACACAGTCATACACATGACGTATAATCCTGTAATATGATTCTGGCCCGTGATGGCAAAAATATACTCTAATGTGGCACTCCATGGAAAATAATTGCCCAGGCCTGTATTAAAACGTGAAATAGACTAAATGAATGTTACTATGTGAATTAAATTGTCATGTTTGGATTGTTTCAATAGTTCATAAAGAGCAATGAATTTTGATATGTTTCATTGTACTGTAAGTGCTATTGATAATTGTTACATGGAAACTTATTTTGTTCATTGAATGGAGGACAGTTCAAAGAGGAGTGACACCGGGGTGCACTCCTATCATTTAAATTGAGTTGATTATAATCTGGGTGTGTTTTCATGGTTATTTTTTTACTAGCAAAGTGCAAAGAAATGTTAATTCAGGTTGGGGGGTCAAGTTCCTGCTTGAATTTTTATTTTATTTAACTAGGCAAGTCAGCTAAGAACACATTCTTATTTACAATGACAGCCTACTCTGGACAACACTGAGCAAATTGTGCACCACCCTATCACCCAATTGTGCAGACACCCAATCACAGCTGGTTGAATCATACAGCCTGGAATTGAACCAGGGTCTGTAGTGAAAACTTTGGCACTGAGATGCAGTTCCCTAGACTGCTGCACCACTCGGGAGCCCTGGTTAACAGAAGAGTGAATTTGTTCATACTTTGAGAACTTGTTACCAAGCTCCTGCGTATATCACACACTTAGCTTTTTCTCTTAGAGATTATTCTGAATTGAAGACACATGTTAGCACGTTACATCTTATTTAGTTGATGGTCATTTACTCTGAGTAGTCTGTAATGTATCATGTACACTAAGTGTTTGAGTGTTAATTCTTTTGTGACTAATAAATTATATTAGCTGAATTGAGTAAATGCATTCCTCATTTTACAGAGTATTTAGTAGGTATATTGGTAGTTCTTATTTACACTATATACTACACATGCTCGGGCCCCACCATGACATCTCTGATCTGTTTGCCTCAATAAATTACTGCTAGAACATTGGTCGCCAGGATGAGCTATTTGTATCTAGTCTCTTAATAATTGCATAACGGTGCAAGTTAGACATGTTCATTATACTCATACTAAGTGGTGATGTGAGGCTCGCTAGCTTGACTAGACTCCTACAGAGACGTAAAGTGCCTGTTGCATTGATTCACATAATATTGGAGTCAGATTGATATAGATGAATGTAGTTTATTATTATATTGAACATAATCGTTGGATAATTTCCATCCAAACTATAAATGGTGATTCATCTTCAGTTTATGGGGATTTCTACCAATGTACAGCTTCACCCTGAACAGCCTTCAGCTGAGTTGACACAGAGGAGTAGTATTCACTAGGGCTGAGTGAAATCTATATGGGAGAAGGTAAGTGGGTCTCCTCAACGCAGTTAATTGCATTAAGGCTGGTGGATACTCTCATGACATTGTTATTATGGCACTGTGGATGCCTGTCTCTGTATCTGATGTCTTACCACAGGGTCCAGTATGGCGCAGTTGGTTGAGCATGGCACCTGCAGTGTCAGGGTTGTGGGTTTGATTCCCACAGGGGGCAGTTACAACTGAAAAGGTATGTACTATAAGTCACTCTGGATAAGAACATCTGCAAAAATGTTAAGTTCCTGACTGCTAGAGAAATGCTCTGGTATTTACACTAGTCATTTATCAGACACTCTTATCCAGAGCGACATACAGTTAGTGCATTCATCTTAAGATAGCTAGGTGAGGCAACCACATATCACAGGCATAGAAAGAAACACTTTCCTCAATAGCGTAGCTGTCAGTAGAGTCAGAGCTAGAAGGGGGGGATCAAGTGCAAGTGCTGGTTAAGTGTTCTTTTTATTTATTTATTTATTTGGGGAGGGGATCGAAGTGAGGAGGATTATTTAAGCTACTGTTTGAAGAGGTAGGGTTTCAGATGTTTTCGGAAGATGGGCAGGGACTCTGCTGTCCTAGCTTCAAGGGGAAGCTGGTTCCACCATTGGGGTGCCAGGACAGAGAAGAGCTTGGACTGGGCTGAGTGGGAGCTGCCCTCCCGTTGCGGGTGGAGGATTGAGTGGGCAGGTTTTCGGGTGGCCAGACCTCACTAGTCACAGGATGTCATCTGGAGAGAAAGGGTAGAAAGAGGTCAAGGCGTAGGGTAGTTTTGTGTGAGTGAGACCAGTGGACTCAATAGGCTGAATGAGTAGCAGATGTCGTCAACCTTTTTTTCAAAGTGGTTGACAAAGTTGTCTGCAGAGAGGGAGGAGGGAGGGGTTGGGGTGGAGGATTAAGTGGAAAATAGTTTCCTAGGGTTAGAGGAAGAAGCTTGAAATTTAGAGTGGTAGAGAGTGGCTTTAGCAGTGGATACAGAGGAAGAGAAGGTAGAGAGGAGGAACTGAAAGGATGATAGGTCCTCCGTAGGTTTTGTTTTTCTCAATTTTCGCTCAGCTGCCCGTAGCCCCGTTCTGTAAGCTTGCAATGAGTCACTCAGCCACGGAGCAGGAGGGGGGGAAGGAAAGGGGACAGTGCGAGTCATAGGATGCAGAAAGGGAGTAGAGTAGGGTCGAAGAAGCAAAATCAGGAGACAGAAGAGAGATGGATTTAGCAGAATGGAGAGATAAGAGAGTAGTGAGAGAGAGAGAGCGAAGATTGCGACGGCGCATGATCATCTGGGTAGGGGCTGAGTGGTTAGGGTTGGAGGAAAGGGAGACAGAAAAGGAAACAAATTAATCAGACACCTGGAGGGGGTTGCAGTGAGATTAGTAGGCGAGCAGACTAGTAAAGATGAGGTCAAGTGTATTGCCTGCCTTGTGAGTTGGAGGGATTGGGAAAGGGTGAGGTCAAAAGAGGCAAGTAGGGGAAAGAGAGAGTTGGAAAGAAATTAAATCGAAGGCAGACGTAGGGAGGTTGAAGTCACCAAGTATGAAGAGCAGTGAGCCATCGTCAGAAAATTGAGCTAATCAAGGTACCAAGGTCATTGAGGAACTCTCCAAGGGCACCTGGTGGGCGATAGATGACAAAAATGTTAAGCTTGAGCGGACAAGTGACAGTGACAGCATGGAATTCAAATGAGGAGATGGACGACTCCTCGGCATACTATCGCACGTTCATGTGGCACGCCTGTGACCTTAGCTCAGGTTGAAGCTCACATGAATAATCGCAGCCATTGGGCTTCTCATTACTGCGGCATGCTGGGAGCTCACAGAAAACAGCAGGTGAAAACAAGGTCAGAAGCCCTTGACTACTCTCTGTCTCAGAGCTATGGTAATGCTGCAGAAAGGTGTGTAAAGTGCAAACTAACTGTCTCAAATCATACCCTGTTCCCTATATAGTACACTACAAAAGTCAGTTCTGTATTGCATTACAAAGGTCACTACAAAAGTCAGCCTAGTCGCTATATAGTGCACTACTTATTGCATGCATTCTCCTTCAATTAATATGACTAGCAGAAACAGAGGTAACAGTATTGTTTTGTCTGGTTAGTCATTCACTGCCTACTAACACTCCAAGGGTTCTTTGCAAAAAAAACTATCTACAGAACGTTATTGACTGTTTTCAGTCTGCCCTAAGGCGTTAAACCGTAACTGAAGCACAAGATTGTGTCTTTGTTGAAGCTACAATATGTAACTTTTTGGGCGACCGAACAAATTCACATAGAAATTGAGTTATAGATCTGTAATTCTCATTGAAAACAAGTCTAAGAAGCAGTAGATCTGTTCTATGTGCACCATTTCTATTCTTCCCGTTCTTAAGTGTAATTTTTGTGACTTTTATTTTCAGTTTTGTACACCAGCTTCAAACAGCTGAAAATACAATATCTTTGGTTATGGAAAATATACTTCACATCGGTTTGATGGTACAATGATCCTCTACACAACGACTGCTTATTTTGTCACAAACTGAAATTAGGTGAACTATTAGAATTTTAGCAACCAGGAAATGGCGGAGATTATTATATATTTTTTTTACCTTTATTTAACTAGACAAGTCAGTTAAGAAAAAAAGTATTATTTACAATGACGGCCTACCCCGGCCAAACCCTAACCCGGACAACACTGGGCCAATTGTATGCTGCCCTATGGGAATCCCAATCACAGTCAGTTGTGATACAGCCTGGAATCAAACCAGGGTCTGTAGTGATGCCTCTAGCACTGAGATGCAGTGCCTTAGACCGCTGTGCCACTCAGGAGCCCAAACCTTTAAGAGGTTTTAAATTAAGTTCGGACTGCATGATCGTTTTCTGCAAAGCCAACCTGTACATGCCTTCTAACCAATGATTTAAATCTGTATTCTGTATAATCTTCTGAAACGTCTCAAACTGCAAACCATGTTCAAGCAGAATAACAAAACATTTACTTAAAATGTTTTGTTTTTATTCATGTGCCAAATAACTGCAGTACTGCGCCATTTTTTTTTTTAAATCCACTACTGCTGCCAGTCCAGAGTATCTCACAGAAGACAAATAAAAATCCGTCACTAGAAAGCGGCAGCATGGTGAAATGAGGCAGGTGTCCTTGAACTAGCAGTGGAACATATATTAACACAAGTGATTGTGCTTTTATTGACATTCATCCTCTGCAGTGTAAAATATGTGTACATTCTGCTAGCGTATGTCTACTGGCTCTGTGCGCTGGTGTGAAACAAACAGGCTCCATTCCCCAGATTCAGACCCCACCACAGGGGACTGTTGGTCCGCCTTAAGTCACCATGCCTATTCTCACAACAGACTGATCGAACTCACAGTATATAGACAACTGCCAAAATAAAGGAAACTCAGGGGCTCCCGAGTGGCGCAGCGGTCTAAGGCACTGCATCTCAGTGCTAGAGGGATCACTACAGACCCTGGTTTGATTCCAGGCTGTATCACAATCGTCCGTGATTGTGAGACCCGTAGGGCGGTGCACAATTGGCCCAGCATCATCCGGGATAGGCTGTCTTTGTAAATAAAGGATAAATAAAATACAAAAGTATATTGAACACAGGTGTGGTTCCTGAGTTAATTATGCAATTAACATCCCATCAAGCTTAGGGTCATTTGTAAAAATGCCAGGTTGCCCATTATTTTGGCTACCAGAAGAAGAGATCTCAGTTACTGTGAAAGAGGGGTCTCAAAGGAGCACAGGGTGTACACACACACACGTGTGTCTCAGTCACCAGATCTCAACCCAATTGAACACTTATGGGAGATTCTGGAGTGGTGCCTGAGAGTGTTTTCCACCACCATCAACAAAATGATGGAATTTCTCGTGGAAGAATGGTGTCGCATCTAGTAAAGTTCCATACACTTGTAGAATCTATGCCAAAGCGCATTGAAGCTGTTCTGGCGGCTTGTGGTGTCCCAACACACTATTAAGACACTTTATTGGGGTTTCCTTTATTTTGACAGTTACCTGTACTTTGCACAAGTGCCAGCTAATCATGTGTTTATTAAGCAGCAGACCATAAATCCCACTGTTGCACCCAAACACACACCAAAGCTGTCCAGATATACTCTAAAAAAGGTGCCATCTAGAACCTTAAAGGGTTAGTTGGCTGTCCCCATAGGAGAACCCTTTGAAGAACCCTTTTTGGTTTCAGGTAGAACCCTTTTTGGTTCCATGTAGAACCCTTTCCACAGAGGGCTCTATATAGAACCCAAAAAGGGTTCTACCTGGAACCGAAAATGGTTATCCTTTTGGAACCCTTTTTTTGTAACAGTGTAGGCTACAAGAATCCATCTGCAAAGACAGATAAATACAGCTCATACTGAAAGATTACACTGTTGCATAACATGGTCTCATACTGAGATTGACTCATTAGAGTAGTTCGCAATGGGCCAGCCAACAGATTCACAGCCTCTCAAACGACTCACAGCTTCTCACAAGGGAGCTCTCAAATATATGCAAACAGTACAGCCGTCTAAAACAGGCACCATGTAATTTACACATACACACACACAGAGAGAGACACACATGCAGTACACATACTGTCGCAACATTGTAGTGTGTTTATAAGTGAGAGAGGAGGCTCCTCTCGTGGTCTGTACCTCCTACTGAGGTTATGCGTCACTGCGGTGCAGGGCCTGTAACTACATGTGTGTGTATGTGTGTGCGTGCCTATGTGTATGTATGTGTGTGAGCTTTCTGGCAGAAAAGGGAGTTGACTTCTTGACAGCCAACAAGCTGTTCCACAGAGTGCTACTCACCGGACAGCACCTATCCCCCAGGAGGCCTTACTGATAGCCTGGCTGACCCTGTCTCCAGACCGTCATCCAGACCAACCCCTCCCTACCCAGCTGTGCAGTGAGCGACAGACTACACACACCAAACCAGCTCCAAAATAAACCCAGTTCAGTTTAGAGCTACACACACCCACACCATCTCTATTGCACCACACACAGCTTACAACTCAGACTGATCCTGATCCTGCACATCAGTTACCATCGGGACACTCCCTCCCTTCATGGGCTGCTTGTCAGATCGAAGCAGAGGGAATCGATAGCAGTCAGCCCTCTCATATATACCTCCCTGTTTAGAATGCTGGCCCTTAATCCCAGTTCATTGGAATCCTTAGTAAAAATGCTGCCAGTTATAAAAACCATCAATCTGATCTGAATGAGCCACAGGCCGGAGGACAGAGGGGTGGAGGAAGGGAAGGGAGGGCAGGCATGAAGTCATGGCCAACATGCTACCCATAATGCCCCTCACCAAGGCTCTACTAAATTATCCAAAGACCTGACTCAGGGGCACAAACTGCTAGTCAATACACACTAAGGTTTTCCATGTCCTGATATCTCAAATTGTATGTTTGTAGAGTAGTGATGGTCCACATTCAGAGTGATGGTGATTACTGTTTCATCCCACTGAGATATGTCAGAGGATATTGAAATGAGTTGTGGGTTTGTGTGGTGGTGGGTGTGACTTGCTTCTTCTCTCTATGCCGTTCTGCATCATCATTAATTATCTATATCTTTGCTTATAGGGCTGAGTTTCTGTCTTCTGTAATCATCTCAGACATTTTTTTTTAACCACGGCCTGCTTAACACGACAGGCTTTTTTTCATTAAGGGACATGCAGAATTATAACTGAAGGCTGTGTGTGATGCATGGCTCAAGTAAGGCCAGGATAAAGGTGTGCTTTGGGCAAGATGAGAAGGAAGTAACTATCAATGGTGGCTCACAACATGACCTATATTACAGCTCAACACAGACACACACACTGCAGTAAACAGACCCTGGCTCTGAACATGACCTCTATTGCAGCAGCTCAGCACTCCTCACTCAGTGGCAGGCAGCTCAGGGAACACCTGGAAACAAAAGCCTATTGTACCGCCCTGTGACACGCTGAAACACAGAACCAGAGAGGGCAACAATCAACCAAAACAAACACACCTTTCATTTAGTTCTCTAACGGCTCACTGCCTGCCCCTTGAGATAAAAGGAGCTTGTTGTGCTGACACTGCACTATTTGTCCGGTTGGCCTTGTCCATGGAGGGGAGAGAGTGCCATTAGACAAACACACACACACACACACACACACACACACACAAAGACGCACACACACACAAAGACGCACACTGCTGAAAACGACCTAGAAAATCCCCCAGGTCCTTCTGCAGTTAAACAATTGCAAAATCTTCTCTCCGCCCATGGAAAAATGTGTAGAATTGCAGGAAATTAACCCTAAAACAAACAAAAAATGTTGAGGGGGGGCAACTAAAATGTTTTGCTTGCAAGGTGGGCCCCCATAATTTAACTTAGTGCCCCCAAAGGCAAGGGCTGGCTCAGACTGCATGTGTGGGTACACAGACCCGCAAGCCACTGCAGCCCCTCATGATGAGTTAAAAAATGTTGTGGCCCCCACCCCAATCAAAGCTGGCCATCCCTGCACTGGAAGAAGGGTCGTTAGTAAAGGGGAATTGTGAGAGGGTGGGTGCTTCTCTCACCTCCTACGGTCTTGTCTATCATCCTTCCTGACGATTGGCTGCCAAGTGTGAGCTATGATTTAGTGGTGGACATTTACGATTGAGCAGACGAAAGTTCCCGCCATGTTGCTTAAATTGATCTCGTGTCCACATCTTGTTTTTGAGTCAAGCAGCGTTGTGCAGGTCTAACAACAAAAAATGAATAGCCTGTCGCTAGAATATTCAAAGGTCTCCTTCTCTAGGTCTGGGCACGGGGTCCACCTCACGTCAATACTATATTCATAGAGGGTCACTCAAGATGACTGCCTTTGTGACAGCTAAGGAAAAAGCATGGGGAGAAGGGGTCTAACACGTCAACAGGTCCTGTGGTCATTTCAGGCTGTCCATTGGACACACTAGATCACGTTACTGTGTAATCGTTTTTCCTGCATTGATCTAGCGAGTGAAATTACAAAATGTGACTCGTTTCAGGAAACTAGGTGTTTGGTCACTACTTCACAGAAGAGTCATTTGAACACAAACTAAATGTGTTTTTTTGGCAGAAATGCCTTTTCGAACATGTGAACTTTTATGTGCCTTAATCACAAATGTGTATGCCATCTGTACATACAAATAAAATTGTTAAATTACGAGCCTAGTTGGTTTAGCCACAGAAAAAGACAGCAATCTTCCCGCTAGCCATGTCTGGATGAGATAATGTTTGGGTTAGACATGCCATATAATACGCGTCTATCTATTTGAGCTGGTCAGTATGTTTAGGTAATCCAGTCTAATGCTGCTTTTATGTATCGCAAAATAAAACTGCATAAGTGTTGCTCTCCACTTTCTGGAGGACCGAGTTTTAAAATCAGTGGAATTCAAGTATGATAGCAAAGGAGAAAAAAAACACTTGTCTCCGGATTACATCTTCAAACTAAGAGCAACCATGGCATCCGGCAGGAGACACGTCCATCCATGATGTATACGGGTAAGATAGTCTAGCTAGCTATATTTTCAGATATTACACGTTTCTAATTTTGACATGAAGTATTTTCATTTCATGTTGAAGTGTACTGTTAACTAGTTAGCTAACGTTAGCTGGCTGGCTCACTAGCTAACGTTACGTGTATGCTCTTCTTATTCATATCTCAGAGCCTTTTGCTTGTCTAGTTATAGCCTGATGTTAGCTAGCTACCATTGAACCTGGTTGGTTAGCTACCTGCCGATTCATGCAGGGTAGTAACATCATGAGTTGGGATTATGGTTCATTGTTTGCCTAGCTAGCTAAATACATGCCTTAACAAAAAAGACTCCACTATGCAAGTAACCATTTCGGGTGCGTTCGTAAATTCCATCTGCCCATCTACTCCAATTTTAGAGCACTCTCATCTGAGTGTGACAGAGTGCAGAATAACTGATTAATTTACAAACGCTCAACACCCATTGAATATGGCTGGTGTCAGTAAACTTCTGCAAAAAAAGTGTACTAAAAAGTTGTTACCAGCAGCACAGTTAGTCACCAACACTCTGGATAACATGAAAACAGCCTAACCAGCTCTGCTAGGGCGAGTAAAATGGTCAGAGTGGGGGGGTTCTCTCATTTTTGTCTGGAAGTAGCTAGCAAGCTAGCCAATGTTAGCCAGTTAGCTTGGGTGCTTGACTGCTGTTGAGTAATGTACTGTGAGATATTCTCTCATTTGTGTCTGGAAGTAGCTAGCAAGTTAGGTTGGGTGCTTGACTGTTGTTGTTAGTACAGAACACTGTGATCAACCCTTAAAGAGATGGGTGAGGCTAAAGCTTAAGAGTTTGTTAACGATGCTAAATGGGTCTAGACAAAGAAGGGCTCTCCAGTAGTAGTACCAAAACATTCAAAAGGCCATTTTCTCAAAAGTGAGTTTACAAGTTTAGCAACATTCAAAGCAGAATTACTTTCCAATTGTTCCTTGACTGTAGTGTACGATATACCATTTTATAGCTCTCTACTTTAGAGAGAGTTTTAGAGTCTCTAAAACCATTTTAAAGTCTCTAGACTTGTTTGAGCGGGACGGTCACAAATATACTCAAGCCATCTAAATCTGTTTGTTTGTTTTCTTGTTTGATTGATTTTACTGAATCGTAATGATAGTCTTACTTTGGCTGAGCCATGATTATGAGAAGGCAGATACTGTATAAATAAATCCAGCCAAAGGCTATGCAGACGAAACTCTGGACGGCCATTGGTAGGTCTGTCATCAGCACACGGTAGTGCTGCAAATAGCAATCCACTGACCATAAACTGCCTGCAAATCATTGTGGTTGCTGTGGAAACAGATACGATTCGTGACCCTATAAAAATATTTCATCACTCTCAAAGCAGAGATACGAGTTTATTCAATTTAATTGATGGTGAGAACACAGAATTTCCTTCCAGTCAGTGACTCTCAAAATCAAATTGTAGCCCCCCAAAAAAGACCGCAATAAATGCCAGCCAAACCTATAATCATTACAAAATATGCCAATCGTGCGTTATATACATTTTAACTGTGAAACTTGCTGGCAAAGCCTAGCATCTGTGTGACTAGACAGCGGGCAGTGACCACAGGTGTTGACTCAAGCATCTGCTTACATACACACTGGCTGTTGGACCCTTAGGCTACCTAGTGAGAATTAAATCCAACGCCAAAAACAAACAGAACACAGGACGACTGCCTGCCTGATGTCTCGGCTGGTAATGGAATTAATGGGGTCTTATTCAAGGCTGTCCATTTACATCAGCTCCATCACCTCAACATTAGGCGAGGATCATCAACTAGGTTCAGCAGCACGCCGATTTTCTCTTGAGTGGATGATCAGGGGGGCATCCACAAATCATTTGTAGACTGCAAATTGACCGCAAGAAGCCCAAACATAATATTTGACTCAAACATAATCATTTCAAATCTTGTACTCAATCACATACATCTCTCTATTATGCGTTGGGAATACTTTGGAACACATTTCCAAAATTAAAATCCCTTGGAGCTGATTTGCTGGTGTTTTTACAGTCTTATGTCCAAAATATATATAAGGGGGCCAAATAAAAATCACCCACGGGCCGACAGATGGGTAACCCTGATGTGCACATTCAGTCCCTGATGTGCACATTCAGTCCCTGAGCTGACAGTATGCCACTGTATTGAAGGAGTTGTAAAGAACCAATGAGAAGGGCACGCGGGGGTGGGTCCTATGGCATGTTAGAGTAATGTGTAAAGATGAGAAGCCAGAACATATCAAGACATACCATAGTATGTGAGGGAATGACAGATTTTATTTTTGTTTACAACAATAGTCGATAGACGTGGGTATGAAGGCTTACAGTTTTGTCCTTTAAAAAGGCTGAAGACCAGAGATTCAAGGACAGTGGCAACAAATACTGTATTTCAACCTCATCTGAAAAGCTCAAAAGTATATGAACTGCTTCTGTGTGCAGTACTGTACATTCGCTGGGGTGTTACCATTATACTCATATTCAACACCTCTGCTATGAATGTGTGTGGCAGGCACACCGTTTCAGTCGACACCACTCCTTTCTGACACATTTATAAAGAAATCAAGATGTCAACTAAGACCGACAAAAGACCGCTAGTGTATAAAATATTCAACAAAGAGAACAGCACTCTTCTGTATGAGGGAGACAGAGTTACCATGGAAGCAGAGCTATATTAAATGGAAGACTAGTTGAAAAGGCCTCCCTTGGGAAATCCTATCCCTGATTGGCACATGCTCAGTTGCCAAGTGGAAATACTGCCCCAGTGAACTCTCCCATTTTCTTAAAAACACGAAAACAATGACTTCTTACATGGGGCTTGTCATTCGCTGACAGCCACTAAAGATGCGTTTTAGCACAAAAGAATCTCGGCTTTTTCTGTCAGCTGGTGCCCATTTAGCATGCTTTGTTCTGCCTGCCTAGGAGGGAGAGAGTCATGGAGAGGGAGAAGGGAGGAAGTGTTTGTGTAACGGCTGTCGGTGGAAGAAGGTGAGGACCAAAGCGCAGCGTGGTACGTGTTCATGTTTGTTTATTTACACTGAACACTAAATACAAAAATAACAAAAGGGAATAACCGAAACAGTCCTGAAAGGTGAAAAAAACACTAAACAGAAACTACCCACAAACACAGGTAGGAACAGGCTACCTAAGTATGGTTCTCAATCAGAGACAACGATTGACAGCTGCCTCTGATTGGGAACCATACCAGGCCCTAACACATAGAAATACAAAACATAGAATGCCCACCCCAACTCACGCCCTGACCAAACCAAAATAGAGACATAAACAAGGAACTAAGGTCAGGGCGTGACAGTTTGTGGCAATATTAGTTCCTACTGCACTCTGCTTTCTTGTCTGACCACATTCATGTCCCTAGTTGTTACATCCTGATTCCAGCCTCATGGGACCTGGTCATTCTACTCAAAGAGCTGAGAGAAGCAGGGGGAGGCTGGCAGAGAGGCGGGGTGAGTCTATGAGGAGAGGCTCTGGGGGAGAGAGACAGACATTTTAGAAGGAGAGGCTGGCAGTGGGCATGGGTCCAGTCCCAGCTCAGCTCACTCTCCTGTTTGTATAGAGCCATTCATCTCCTTATTAGGATCAGAGCATGGCTGAAAGGAAGCTAAAGGGACTCTGTGTGTTATTGGTGTCAGTGACAGGGAGCTAGTAAAAGGGGTCGAACGGGGAGCTCAATGTTACTGCCATCTAGACACAGAGAGGCCTAACTAAGAGTCACCCAGTCAATGCCTTTACTACTGAGCCGAAGAGCTAACTGTTTAAGACTTACTGTCAGTCCAGAAACAAGTCTCTTGTTTAAGACCATTGTGTGCATCAGAATAGAAGGTCTACTGAGTGCTAGCTGAAAGCATCAGTGCACTGTAGAGGAGTTGGCAGCGCTGTGTGCTAGTGTCAATGTCCAAAAGGAATGGAGCAGCAGAGCGGTTCCATAGTGGCTACACTTCAACATCATGATACGAATTCTTAAGGCCTTTTGGCTTTTTTCATGATGAGAATCAATGTACCACAGAGAATCACAGAAATATCTGTGTGGAGAGCAGAACAAATGCTAGGATCTCTAACTGTGGAACTATACAATGAATACTAATAATGGATTCGATTAATATAACGCTTTTTTGTCTTGATCAAAGGGCTTTACATTGTATGGGGGAAATTCACTTTATCTAACGACTACTAGTACTAACGTATCGACACTAACTAACGGACTCAACTACCAATTACTAGTTATTACAGTTAATACAGGCTGTAGTTGAGAAATACGGCGATCTGTTCATAGAGTGCCACTGATGACACACCACTGTGTGGGCTCTCTTCGCGGCTGAGGGGTTTATGTTAGCTCTGCATGCAGGTGCTGAGGAGAACTGAGAGCTCTGTTTCCTCCTTCTGCTGATAACAGTGCATCAGTGAGCACAACAACACAAACAAACCCGCCAATCGTTGACTGCTGAACACATCAGGATTGTCATACAGTCGCACAATTAAACTACGGTGATGTTATCAGGTCATTTCATCCGTTTCACTTCTGAGTTTATATCAAATGCAGAGAAGTGATGAAAACATCATTTTTAGTCTACTAATAAATAGATCGGGATTGCCACACACACACACACACACCGTTATCAAATCATATATCTCGGTTTCAGTTTTTAGTCCTTTAGGATGGAGCTGTGGTGTAGTCTAGATGTTCAACAGCAGGCCTGTGGGTAGGTCATATAATAGTTACGGTCTAACGTCCTCCTGACTAAGACACTTAATGTCAGCCCTTTAATATCCCCAGTAAAATCGCCCTGTTTATGAGGAACAGAATGTGTGAAATGTGACTATGAAACTCACCCTGGGCGTGAGTCTCTGGTCTGAATCTTAAATCATAGGAAGCATGTACTGTTTTAATAAGTTCTAAACGGGCGAGGCCCTCACACCCATTGACATATTAGAGTCAATTATATGGCTAACCCATTTGAGTATTCCTGGACCAAAGTTGGCAGTGTAGTTCTGTCTGCAGGGAGAAAGAGCAGAGTTGGTAGCTGATTGCAGAGAGATACTGTGTGTTGCTGTGCTCATGGTCATGATAGAGGAGCTGGGAGTGTCCTTGTGTCAGGCATCAGGGGTAAAGTAGCACTGTGACATAATAACAGGCTGCAGACACCTCACCCCTGTCAGTCACACACACTACATACAAACCAGCAATTACCTGAGACCAGACGTCATTCACACATACATTGATATCGGTTAGCTTGTAAATAATCCTGTACATTGTCTATACATCTCTAAGCACACAGCAGGCATACACCAAGTACAGTATGGTGAGGCACATCCGGGATCTCCTATCCAACCTGTCTGACCAGTTTGGGAGCCACAAGACATGCCCAGCGGGACTAGGAGTAGTCTCCTCTCCTCTGCTCTGCTCCTCAGACCCTAACTATTCCACACACCTTCTGCTGCTACGCGACTAGCCTACAAACATCAACAAGCATCCTGACCAGGGAAGCTAGCACTGGGAATTGAGTGAAAACAAAGACATGTTTTTTTTATTTTCACGAGCTAACAAATTGATGTGATGTCGCCCCTATCCAACCGGTCTGCCCTGCAATATCCAGTTTGATGGTAATACTTTCTGCAGCACTAACTGTGCATAGATCATGGGAACTCGCCATCATCAAAAAATAAAAACAAACGTGGCATGAATCGAATGTCCCAGTTTACATGAGCACTGATTAAACTTGCTCTTCTCATTTAATCTCCTGACAGGCTAATTACAATCTCTGATGTTTATTACAGTGGGGAGTTTAAGCGTCGCTGAGGTCACGGACAGACAACAGGAAAAACACATTCTGCAGTGACATTTTTTTATTTATTTAACTAGGCAAGTCAGTTAAGAATTTGTTCTTATTTACAATGATGGCCTAGGAACAGTGGGTTAACGGCCTTGTTCAGGGGCAGAATGACAGATTTTTACCTTGTCAGCTCAGGGATTCAATCTAGCAACCTTTCAGTTATTGGCCCAACACTAACCACTAGGCTACCTGCCAACATCACTGGCTGCATAGAGCTACAGACAGCTACACAACTCCTCCACCAATCAACATCACTGAATCCCTGAGATACTGGATGGCTGTAAGATACAGTAGCACAAAGAGAAGAGCACACCCCCACTGTCTGAGCTGGGGTGAAAGACAATGAGGCATGAAGCATGCACATATAATCATCATCCCACTTGATCAGAGAGAGCATGGGACATGACTCATTCCTGAAAAAGGAGGGGAGATTTCTTTAGAGAGAGTGGGGGGAGGCAGGTATGTAAGAAAAAGGGAGAGAGAAAAGCTTCCCAGCCTCAGAACCTGCTGACTCACTGCAATCAGCAGGGGCACAGAGAGCTTCTGCAGCTCTGGAGAACAGACCTGGACGCTTCACTCCCTCTCTGGGCTGCCTCTGCCTCCCCTTCAGAAGGACAAAGTGACACTTCCCATCACACTCCACGAGCTATGATGGCAAGCTGGAAATAAAAGACAGGACTAAAACCGTCTTAAGGAAATGAAATAGCAGCTCCCTAGGATTTACAGTAGTAGAACACCCATCTCATCCAAACAGAGACTGACGTGAGAGAGGTGCCAGTGAATCAGTGAGGCTAGTGCAGTACGTTAAAAAAATGATGATAAAAATAAATCTCCTGAGCAGACAGACAGAGCGACAGTAGTAGGAGGTGAAGGGACAACACTGAGGGGATGAGAGAAAGAGACATGATGCCAGAGAGAACACATAGAGAGGAGAGACAGCTCATTGGCCAGCAGTCATTAGAAACGTCAACAACACACTGTCTGTCTAGAGACATTCATTGACTTCCTATGGCAAGACAATACCCATTGTCCCCAGCGGTCAGAGACAGCAAATAGTCCTATGGTTCTCCTTAAAACCTGTGATGGCAGAGTTTCAGTAATCAACAAGGTTGCGGATTCAAGAAGATAAATCATCTCAATTACTGCAGTCTAGGAGTGGTACACAAATAAAACATTGGACTAATATCGCATTCAAAAATCAGCCATCGACTGTGTTTGCCAACAGTCTGACCACGAGGGAACGCAACCCTCCATGCGTTAAATCAAGGGAGTTACTCTGTTGCGGTGTAATACGATTTTGAAAAGACTGCAATGATTCCACTACACCTCTTGTAAGGCCTAATTCAATCCCAGAGCATGAATAGACATTCAACTCCCCCTGGCCAGTTCCACGCCATGGTATTATGGAAACATTTTCCTTGTCCTTTTTTAAAGGCATAATTGTTCCCTCACAAATGAGATTACAATCCTTTCATCTGCTTTTCAGTTCTCTTATTGCTCCTACTTATACTTTGCTTACCGTTCGTTGCAAGTGTGTCTTATCCTGTACACTGTATCGCTCATTTCAAACTGGTGTTTTACAGGTATCTCTCAAAACATCAACTATCAATCAGTGTAATATCCTTTCACATCCCTCACAATATAAAAACATTATGTCACCCACTCTCACAAGACAAAAGCACGTGATCACTACTCTGAAACGCCACACTTTACAACAACGACATGAATGACACTATCCAGAATAGACCTTACCATCCTAACCTCAGAGAGCAGCGTAAAGCAAAGTCTCCTCTTCTGTCTATGCGTGTTCTTCAGTAGTACAGTGTATCTGACCAAGCCTTTGGCTCGTCTCTGTGACTCCCTCCGACTCGTCCCTGCACCGCTGCATGAGACGTGACCAGATTCACCCAACTACAACACGGAGCCAGGGAACATTCCACAGGGCCAGCAGCAATGACAGCTCAGTGGAGACACTGACTAAAGCATACACTCTGTCCTCAACACACACCGCACTGTAAAGCCCACGTACTAAAGTCTGTGTAGATCTGGGTACATATGTCCTCTGGTTTGGTACTGTAATAAATGAATAATGATACAAGCAAGATAATGCACTTCTATTTTCTGACGATGACGGCAGCATGTTGTAATGTGGTAATGAGTAGTAGGATCAGTCTGTGAGGTTAACATGGGGTACAGGAGCTGGTTGTCTCCAGGTAAAGACTGAGCAGAGCGAGGAGTGCTGCCTCTGTGCCTCAGACCCAATGGATGCTTCATACTTCCTCATTTGAATTGCAAATCGGGGAAAATCAAAACAATATGTTATTGGTCACATGCGCCGAATGCATCAGGTGTAGACTTCACCGTGAAATACTTGCTTACGAACCTTTTCCAACAATGCCAAGTTAAAAAATAAAAATAAACTAAGAATAAAGCAATATACAGAGAGTACCATATCACTGTGCAGAGGTACAAGGTATTTGAAGTAGATATGTACATAAAAGGCAGGGTAAAGTGACTAGGCATCAGGATAGACAATAAAAAGAGTCAAATAAAGGACAGATTAGCAGCATATGATGTGTGTGTATGTGTGTGCGCGTATGTAGTGTATGTGACTGTGTTTGGGATTTGTGTGAGTGTCAGTGTAGTGTGTGTGAGTGTGAATATAGTCTTGAGAATGTGCATAGAGTCAGTGCAACTAACTATTTAGCAGTCTTGTGGTTATTTAGCAGTCTTAAGGCTTGGGGGTAGAAGCTGTCTGAGCAGATGCTCAGGCACTATTTGCCGGACAGTAGTAGAGTGAACAGTCTATGGCTTGGGTGGCTTAAGTCAGCATGCTGTGATCTGAAATTCCAGCAGCCTCAAGCATATAACAAACACACACACATACACTACGACCAACTCATGTATCTACATGACCCCAGAGTAAGACAGATGTGCCACACGTTTACCATACAGACATACAAAAGCTTAGAGACAGACACAGACAGAGACAGAGCTGTCAGGGGAGTGATATGATGTGATATCATGCCAGCAGTTCTCTTTCATCCAAGTCTCTCAGTACACTGACAAAAAGTGTTCATAAATGCCTATTCCCCAGCTCGTAAGGTTCCTTGGAGAACTCTTGCCTTTGAGTGTTCATTTAACTATTTACAATGTAGTGGTGTGTAAGAACTCCAGTGTTGGTGTTAATAACCAGAGTTGAACCAAAACCACACCCGCCAATATCATATTTCCCAGCATGCTCTATTGCAGGTTGATTTTTAGAATTGTTTGTTTCAATATCTATTTTCTTGCATGTACATTGATTGATTTAGTCATCTTATGCTACTCAAATATAAATAATACATTTTCCTAAACTAATCCAATATGTTACTTGGATTTATTGTACCTGTTACTGAAATGGTTGTTCCAATTTAGATGTTTAAGGCAGTCTCATATTTTGGTCTAAAATAGTTTTAGACTAACTGTATTAGGATAAAACTAGGCTTGTGTTAAGAAATAGGCCTTACAAAATATGTATTGTCTTAAAGAATGTAATTTTAATGACAACATATTCTCTTAGGTTCTTATTTGGTGAAGGCCACAAGACTGAAAATGAATGAATGCAACAACCATGTCCTCTGTCACTAGCAAACACAGCCATGGGTGGTACTGGTAAATCTAAAATTCACTCAAAATCCACCCTGGGAAATATGCAAATAAGGCTTAAAACTCTACAGCAGGGCTATTCAATTCCGGTCCTGGCGGGCCGAAAAACATTTATGGTTTGGGATTTTTGTATGGTTCTTCAAAGAATCATCCCATTTATAATTTTTCCAGAGACCCTAAAATGGTTCCGCTATGGTTTTGCTCTCAAGAAGCTTATTTAGTTCCAACTTGCACTTTTATTTTTAAGAGTGTAGGCAGGCAAGTGGTGCTCTGGGCAGGGGAGATCTAAACTGGCACAGGAGTGTTCCAGGCCTAATGTTAACAAAGCTACTGTCTGACAGCTCTACCCGGTAAGGCTGCTGACTCGGACTGTGTAGGCTGCAAGAAAGACTGGCTAAGAGAGAGGGATTTAACGAACACAAACAAACTATAAAAATAAGCTGGGATGGAAGAAACTGCTTAAAGAACAAGATGATACAGATGAAGAAATAGAGGTCTACTTAGTGATGATTTGAGCATAAATGTCTGAAGAGGTTGGATCTAAGCGTCTACACATACTACAATGTAAACTGGTGTACTTGTCACGTCTCCACGGTTACCTCCAGAAGTTGCGCCCGACACTCGCCCTACAGTTGCCCCCCTCTAAGCAGCAGAGCAGTGTAAACAGAATTGTCTTGTTGAGCCAACACTATTACAGTAAAAATTGTAATAGCATACCAATGTTTTTGAAACAGATTTTTTTTAAATAAGGAAAATGTCTGTACATTGAGACTTTTGAGGTGTTAGCTGTCTATTGTCAGTCAATTTAATGTGTACGGACGAGAAAATAAACCCTTTAATTGTGTGCACATGTTTTTGGTTGTTGCATTATTCAATATTGTAATATGTTTTAGAAGAAAAGTAGCTTGAATTGTTAAATAGTTTGTGCTTACTGGCTAGCGGCGACTGATATATGGTCAATTTGAGTTGCGGACCAAGAATGATGTGTTGCCAGTCACAACGAAAGGTAACACATGGATGTAATGTGAAATGAAAAGTAGAAATCGCTTTTGCCACTCCGCTCCTCTGACTCTCCTTCGTCTCTCGTAGTGGGAATAGAGCCTAATAGAGCATTTCTATCATAGCCTAGTTCCAGTTTTCAGACCCAAACAAAAAGAGGATTATATCCTGTGGCTAAACATCAGTTACTTCACCAACACGTGCTGGATAGCTGATTGAATCAACAGATTAAATATTTACCACATGTATTCGTTCTACGCAAGAAAGATGGTCATTTGATAAGGCTTTTGGTAAGCATTCTTCACATAGCTAAATCACAGGAAGGCAATTGACACAAGTTATTTCATTATATACTTGGCTTAATTAGCCGGGTTCGGTGAATTAAATGGCTACTTTGTTGTAAATGTTGCAGCATCATTAATCCAATCTAATAACAACAAAATATCCATCCTGTGCCAAGTTCAAATTCAAGAGGAGAGTAGACAACAGCTATCCAAATCAACATTGCAATCAGTCGAAAATGAAACAACTTTAAAGCTGTCCAAAGTAAACGCCTCCATAAAGATAAGAATTCCAGTAGCAAGCTGTTCACCTTAATGTGATTGCCACAGTCAGATACTGTATGATGCATGACAAATGTTAACAGTAATGGAGAATACAGCCCTATGAAGAGTACCGTAGAGCTCCATGAAGACGTCAATTGTCCACTGAAGACAAAACAACCCCCCCCCCCCAAAAAAAAGCACTAAGCCTCACCAATGACCATGTCCATTGTATCAGTGCGACACACATAACATACAATGAACGTACAAAACATTAAGAACACCTTCCTAATATTGAGTTGCACCACTCCCCCTTTTGCCCTCAAAACAGCCTAAATTCGTCAGGGCATGGATATTCTACAAGGTGTCGAAATCGTTCCACAGGAATGCTGGCCTATGCTGACTCCAATGCTTCCCACAGTTGTATGAAGTTGGCTAGATGTCCTTTGGGTGGTGGACCATTCTTGATACACACAGGAAACTGAGCATGAAAAACCCAGCAATGTTTCAGTTCTTGACACAAACCAGTGCGCCTGGCACCTACTACCATACCCCGTTCAAAGGGAACCCTGAATAGCACACTTACACAATCGATGTCTCAGTTGTCTCAAGGCTTAAAAATCCTTCTTTAACCTGTCTCCTACCCTTCATCTGCACTGACTGAAGTGAATTTAACAAGTGACATCAATAAGGGATCGTAGCTTTCACCTGGATTTACCTGGTCAGTCTGTCACGGAAAGAGCAGGTGTTCGTAATGTTTTGTACACGCAGTGTAGTTTGTGTTGGTTAAATACACTGAAGAGATGTTTGCCTTTTATGAGAACCTAAAGTTGTTACATTTTTATTGAAGCATCTGATCTGAAACAGGGCTGGGATTCCCAAAAGCATCGTAGCACTAAGATCTTCTTAATTCCATTGAAACTAAATGGACGAAAGCTGATCTTGGAGCTACAATGCTTTTGGGAAACCCTGTCCAGATCTTATGCATTTGCTGTCAAGGAAACCAGAAAGGCCTCAGAAGCATGATGGTCAGAGGTGAGACCACCACCATACATGGACCAGTCTGAGCATGCAGCAGAGCCTGCTCTAGTCTTCTGAATGGTTATTTCATTTAACTTCTACCAGATGCTTCCACTGTACTCCCTCACAGTGAGGTATCTGTCGGTGTCACGGATGCTCATTCTGTTCACCAGTTCCGGAGGTCTACGTCACCGGCTTTCTAGGCTTCACTGAAAGGGACTCATTATCATCAACCCTGGACTGTCTTGTCTGATTACACACCCCTGGTTTACATTTCCCCTGATTAGTATGTTATATATGTTCCCTCTGTCTTTGTTGGTTATTGTTCCCATGTCCGTTGGTGGTGTGAGTACCTATGCGTTGGTGCAGTTGTTATGCTGCGTGCTATATATAGTGTGTATTACGGGTGTCGTTCATCGAGGTTGACCCTTGCTCTTTTGTTTGGGTACAGCCCAGTGTTTTTGTATACGTGTTTGTTTTGGGTGTATTAAAAACCCCTATTGTGTATTCCTGCGCCTGTCTCCAAAATCCTTTATACCAGCGTGACAGTAGGAATACCTTCTTTGGTGTGATTATCTGGACAAAGGCCACAACAATCAGTGATTAGGTATTGGTGATGGGCTGTCAGTCACTCAATATTCTGTCCACAGTTCATACAAATGCCTTTGAGAAACGTCAAACACTGAGTCATTTTAGAAATGCCTGACTGAACATGCACCCCTGGCGGTGTTTGGGTGTTTCAGAGAGGGTGTGAAATGGGACTATGTTTGCCGTTTGGATCAGTGTCTCAACATGTTATGCATACGTGTGTGTGTGCGCGTGTGCGTGCGTGCATAAGCATCAGTCAGGCGGAGTGTGTGTGTGCACTGTGTGAGATGGGCGTGTCTGGGGAAAATCAGGCAAGTGGATTGTGCTAACTTTGAGTTGGGATAGAAGATCCAATTTGCCTTGACAGCAGGACTGAGACAAATTAAAGCCCATGGACGAAAACAAATCGATATACTGCAGTCACGAGAGATGGTGTGAATTAACATTGGTTACAAGCAGCAATACTCAAGCCAAGTAAGACTGACAATTGTCAACCAGAGACATACTATGAGATAGCTGTGCAGGGCTGAAATGAACAGAAACAACCAAAACTATACAGCATCTCCCATGGAGGTAAACACGAAGGTGAGTGGGAGTGAGAGTCTGCTAGTTTTAAGAGTGAGTGGGGTTCAAGCCATCACACTGTTACGCAGGCTTAACAAAGGGATGCAGAGGTGAGGCATTTGACTGGATATGGATTGTAATGCCTGGTGAAACCGTTATCATAAAAGGTTAAAGCACTTTGTGAGCAATTACATGCCAGTATACCTGGCAATGTATTCAACATAAGTGCTCAAGGATTGACTGTGTAATCAGCTATCTAAATTCACTCCGCTACATGGGCCTTAAACAAGATGCCACCCACCTGAGTGGTCATATAACAGAACATACAATAATAGAATAGAATAGAAAGTGCTCTCTTCTGTCCTCTGCACTGCAACCATTCCCAGGAGGCTAACATAGCCTCGGGCTTAACAGGCGGTCACCTCAAGGCTACCGTCACTTCACTAAACCACACGGTCCCTGTGATAATGATAACATATACGGATGTGTATGATGACAACTTTTTATTCTCATTACTGAGAACTCCTATTTCTTAAAACAGTTTACTCCCTTTAAGATACGTTACATCTAATGGAGTAATTCTTCATTATTTGTGTAGGTCTACGGGCTCTTTATGACATCATGGCTAGATGAAGAGTAGACTAGGTTTGTTATTAATTCTGTTAGGAGTTAGGGCGGGGGCTGTCAGGCGAAAAGCCGCGTCATTGACGCTACAAGTTGTGCCTCTGGAGCCATAGGACGCGCCATGGAAATGAAACGTTTATATTCCTATCACCTCATGCCACACATCGCCTTCAACCAATTTCCTGTGTGCGCATATGGGATGTTATGATGATGGGGCTATGGGCATGTACCACCAAACATATTCCGAATCATATTCGCTTTATTCTCGAGGAGCATAAAGGCAATCGTATGGAATTATTGCAGAATATCCAAGCATTGACATGGTCTCCCTTACAAAATGTAAAATAGAGAAAGACATTTCGGTCTAGCGTGTCTTTCACATGGAATACCATTGCATAACATGATTGTAGCCAATCCCACTAAATAGTGCGGTAGGGCTACATCAAGAAGAAGAAAAATCACAAAGTAACGGAATCCAGCATAGCCCACAAATGGCCTTATAGCCTACCAACATTTTATATTTAAAAAACGAGGCATAAGTACATTTTTGGACGTGTGTGTTGTGGACAACGTTAGCGGGAGCAACAATAGTGGATTCTTTTTTTGCATGCATCTGCAACAATTTATTTAGAAGTAAGGAGAGATTGTAGCGTAATAAACTATTCCCTATGATGACATGGAAGTACCGCATGTAGGCTTTGAAATGTAAATAATACAATGCAAAATGTTGCTACCTACCTTTCCGTCAAACTCACATCCAGGTGTGGACCATTGACGTTGCGCACCGCGGGCAAATCAATCCAATACTGCCTCCGCCCCGTCTTTATTCCCTGCTTTAAGGGGAACAGCAGTATGAGGGAGTGAGCGAGCTTCGAGTGAGTATGAGGAAGAGAAGGAGAGTGAAAGAGGGAGGGACAGAGGCTGTGAGGTAGAGAAAGACACGCAAGTCTCGGGATCCCAGTAACCAGCGGGAGCTTGCTTTTCCCCCACGCAGAGAACGGCCTTCACTTCTTTGACACTGCAATGACTTTGATTTATATCATCATTGGCATAACACAAACCCTTATTGAGGTAGTCTAGAATATGCGATGAAACAGTGTCATTTTGCATATAGAAGACGATAACAGGCATAGTGAGATTGGTCCATCAAGTCAGAGCCTTTTCTTTGTGAATGGCTTATGCATGCGACATAGATTACCACCTATGTGTAAACTATGGTAGGACTACTTAGTGAGAACATGCATTTATAGTTTTCCTTCTTGGTTAAAGAACCCTATCCTGATCTAATTGATTAAAAAGGTCAAATAAAATGGTTTGTTCTGTAGGCCTATTAGTTGAAAGTATGTCAATCTATTCAACCTGGACTCAGGGGTAGACGTTAGTGGTGCGCGACTCAGCTGTTTGCTCAACCGCACCCGCCCGCAATTGCTAATAACCCATTCAGTCCACCCCGACTATGTGATAAAGTGAACATCTGAAGACTGCACCCAACCCTAAAGCGTTAATATAGAAAATGAGCTGTGGGCTACAATCAAAGACAGCAGAACGATTTTTGATATCGAGTGCAGGTTTTTTGTTGTTGCCTGATTTCTGCTTATAATTTCCGAGGCTATTTGTTAGTCAACTTCTCTATAATTAATTACATGCAGCTTTTCTGTCATTATATGTTGCCCTACAAGACAAAATAAACCAGAATAATGTCATAAATCTAGTTGACATCTGTAACGTTCTCTGTCATCTTCTTTGCCAGGAATTTAGGGACTGGGGAGAAAATACAATGACAAAAAAAACAGGAAAGATTTTCTGTTCAAAATGTCCAAATGACATCAGTTTGATGGTTGTAAGAAAATAGAAAGCTGTAAAAACAACAAAACAGGTTTCTGATAAGATTTCAACAGAAGGTGTCTAACAGCATTTGCATTCTCTGTAACGGCTGTCAATGTCGTTCTCCTCCTCAGACGAGGAGGAGCATGGATCGGACCAAGATGCGGAGTAGGAGGTATTCATGATTTTAATGGCAAACCAACAAACACTACAAATAAACACTACAAATAAACAAAACAACAAACGTGACTAACCTGCAACAGTCCTGTGTGGCCCAAACGCTAACACAGGAAACAAACACCCACAAAACACCAGTGAAACCCTGGCTGCCTTAGTATGACTCTCAATCAGAGACAAACGATACACACCTGTCTCTAATTGAGAATCATACCAGGCCGAACACAAAACCCAACATAGAAATAGAAAACATAGACTGCCCACCCAACACTCACGCCCTGACCAATAAAGACATACAAAACAAGAGAAAACAGGTCAGGAACGTGACATTCTCTCAAGATGCTGAAATAAATAATTTCTCCACTCCTGTTCCCAAGTGAACATCTTTCCTACATTTGGTGTATCCTTTTACTGCAAGAAATGCTTAATTCTGCAGGAGTTAATATTAAGGCTGTGAGAGAGGTTATAGACCTACAGTCAGTGTTTAGATTTCAGTTTCCATTTTAACCCATCTGAACAGTAGGCTACAGTTCCCTTAATGTGCCATAGGCCTATTTAAAGTCCCCCTTTTGTGACTGTCGAATTTGTATAGAGCCTCAATCACCACACATCCAGTGCATTTGGAAATACATTTTTGCAAATGTATAAAAAATACACTGAAATATTACATTTACATAAGTATTCAGACCCTTTACTCAGTACTTTGTTGAAGCACCGTTGGCAGCGATTACAGTCTCAGGTTTTCTTGGGTATGACTACAAGCTTGACAAACCTGTATTTGGGGAGTTTCTCAAATTCTTCTCTGTAGATCCTCTCAAGCTCTGTCAGGTTGGACAGCTATTTTCAGGTCTCTCCAGAGATGTTAGATAGGGTTCAAGTCCGGGATCTGGCTGGGCCACTCAAGGACTTTCAGATACTTGTCCCGAAGCCACTCCTGCATTGTCTTGCCTGTGTGCTTAGGGTCATTGTCCTGTTGGAAGGTGAACCTTCGCTCCAGTCTGAGGTCCTGAGTGCTCTGGAGCAGGTTCTCGTCATGGATCTCTCTGTACTTTGCTCTGTTCATCTTTCCCTCGATCCTGACTAGTCTCCCACTCCCTGATGCTGAAAAACATCCCCACAGCATTATGCTGCCACCACCATGCTTCACCTTAGGGATGGTGCCAGGTTTCCTCCAGACGTGACGCTTGGCATTCAGGCCAAAGAGTTCAACCTTGGTTTCATCAGACCAGAGAATCTTGCTTCTCATGGTCTGAGAGTCCTTTAGGTGCCTTTTGGCAAACTCCAAGCAGGCTGTTGTGCCTTTTACCTAGTAGTGGCTTCCGTCTGGCCGGATTGGTGGAGTGCTGCACTGTGTTCTTGGGGACCTTCAATGCTGCAGAAATGGTTTGGTACCCTTCCCCAGATCTGTGCCCCGACACCATCCTGTCTCGGAGCTCTACGGACAATTCCTTCAATCTCGTCTCTTGGTTTTTGCTCTGAAAATGCACTGTCAACTGTGGGACCTTACATAGACAGGTGTGTGCCTTTATAAATCATATCTAATCAATTGAATTTACCACAGGTGGACTCCAATCAAGCTGTAGAAACATTTCAAGGATGATCAATGGAAACAGGATGCACCTGAGCTCAATTTTGTGTCTCATAGCAAAGGGTTTGAATAATTTTCTATTTTATTTAACCTTTATTTAACTAGGCAAGTCAGTTAAGAACAAATTCTTCATTACAATGACGGCCTACCCCGGCCAAACCCAGACGAGGATGGGCCAATTGCGCACCGCCCTATGGAACTCTCAATCACGTCCGGATATGATACAGCCTGGAATCAAACCAGGGACTGTAGTGACGCCTCTTGCACTGAGATGCAGTGCCTTAGACCACTGCGCCAAACAGGTATTTCAGTTTCTTTTTTAAATAAATCTGTTAACATTTGTAAAAACCTGTTTTCGCTTTGTCATTATGGGGTATTGTGTAGATTGACGAGGGGGGAAAATTATTGAATCCATTTTAGAATAAGGCTGTAACATAACAACATTTGTAAAAAGTCAAAGGGTCTGAATACTTTCCGAATGCACTGCTATCATCCTCTTTTACAACTTCACCAAATCTTTCCCAAACGTTACTTTTCTGTCCCTCCCTTCTCTTCATTTCAACTCTCCATTTCACAGCTTTTGTCTTATTGAATTAAACTCTGGCATTGTCCTTTTTGCCTCTGTGGATTGAGGTTATCTTTTTCTGCCCGTTCCCAAAAGCATTTGTCAATTGGCGTGTAGGCTATTTGGCACGCGTACAGTTAGGCCCTCAAATGTAGGCTTATGCACTATTCCCAGATAGCCTAAAATAATTAAAGAAAAACTTCAATGTACCCTACAGATATAAATTGCACAAGAATTATACATTTATGGATTTTTTAAGGTAGGCTATTATTTACTCTTTATTCAACCCACCCGCCACACACCCGCCCTTCATCCACACAATATTTAATGGCCCTAAACCTGTCCGCCCCTATTTCCACAGGGATGAAGGTTATGAGTTGGCCCATGCATCACTAGTAGACGTAACGTAGTAAATGTAAATCTGTTTCCCTCCATTTAGTATGATATGTTATGTTTCGTATGGTATGTATTCATTTGTGGATGTCCATCATCTATTTTGTATGATATGTTCGAATTCCAATTTGTTGTGGCCAATGTTAGCTAGGGTGCTAGATGGCTAACGTTAACATTAGCTAGGTGGCTAACATTAGGGGTTAAGGTTAGGTTAAAGGGTTGAGGTTAGGGGAAGGGGAAGGGGAAAGATTAGCTAACATGCTAAGAAGTTGCAATAGAAGTTACAAAGTTGATAATAAGCTAAAATGCTAAAGTTACCTGTGATGAGAGTCAAACACACAATCTTTGGGTTGCTAGACATTTGTGTTAGTAACAAAGTAGCTAAAAAGTAGTAAGTTGTTACAAAGTTGCTAATCAGATAAAATGCTAAAGTTGTCTGATGAGATTCGAACATGCAAACTTTGGAGTTTTAGACGTTTGGATTATATGCCGACCCAACCACCCTGACCAACCACCCTCCTTTCATTTTTGCCTTAAGTAACCTTCTGTCTTACGTAACCATACCAAACGTAACATATCGTACTCATTTCAGTCTGCCGGATTTACGTTTGCCATGTCTGTAAGACCAGGCTGGTCTATTGTTAGGCCTATCAAATCCACTGTATTGTAGGAAAATCCACTATTTCATGCCGTGCATGATGTTCTCATGTAGCGAAGCAGTAAAGATGAAAAAATTAGCAGACACTTACAGTAGACCTGTCATAGCCTACTCACTGGTTTAGATCATTTCCTACTTTCCCCTCTTTCTCTGGGCTGTAGATAATGTAAATAATGATGTACTGCCTTCTTAGAAGCACTGATCTATGCTTAGAACTCCCCCACAAACATTAATAAGCATGCGTCACTGAGTGTGTTTACCTTCAAACAGACCAGTACCACTGTGGAAAAGAACAGCGTCTGTCCACTCAGTGTAGCTGCGAGGGAGTACAGACACACTTGCCAGCCAGCAAGATGATGAAATCACTAGCTGTATACCACTGCACATCAATATGTATCAATATGTTAGGCATGCAGTCAGTGAGAGTCCTGTCACTCTCAACCTGTGATTTGGACCATCCATGTTTCAGATTAGCACTGTTTCTGTTGGACTATACAGGAGTATAAAGTCAGCACACAACTCCCATCCCCCCTGCCTACACTCACGATAACAGATTGCAGTCAGAGTGCAGTATAACTGCAGTACACTCAACACTGGGGCCCCACAAGGGTGCATGCTCAGCCACCTCCTGTACTCCCTGTTCACCCACGACTGCGTGCCCATGCACGCCTCCAACTCAATCATCAAGTTTGCAGACGACACAACAGTAGTGGGCTTGATTACCAACACCGATGAGACAGCCTACAGGGAGGAGGTGAGAGCGCTCGGAGTGTGGTGTCAGGAAAACAACCTCTCACTCAACGTCAACAAAACAAAGGAGATGATCTTGGACTTCAGGAAACAGCAGAGGAAGCACCCCCCTATCCACATCGAAGGGACTGCAGTGGAGAAGGTGGAAAGTTTTAAGTTCCTTGGCGTACACGTCACAGACAAACTGAAATGGTCCGCCCACACAGACAGTGTGGTGAGGCGCAACAGCGCCTCTTCAGCCTCAGGAGACTGAAGAAATTTGGCTTGTCACCCAAAACCCTGACAAACTTTTACAGATGCACAATCGAGAGCATCCTGTCGGGCTGTATCACATGACACCTACAGCACCCGATCTCACAGGAAAGCAAAAAAGATAATCAAGGACAACAACCACCCGAGCCACTGCCTGTTCACACCGCTACCATCCAGAAGGCGTGGTCAGTACAGGTGCATCAAAGCTGGGAACGAGAGACTGAAAAACAGCTTCTATCTCAAGGCCATCAGACTGCTAAACAGCAATCTCTAACTCAGAGATGCTGCTGCCTATATTGAGACCCAATCACTGGCCACTCTAATAAATGGATCACTAGTCACTTTAAACAATGCAACTTTAAATTATGCCACTTTAATAATGTTTACATATCTTACATTACTCATATCACATGTGTATACTGTATTTTATACCATGTATTGCACCTAGCCTATGCCACTCGGCCATCGCTCATCCATATACGTATATGTACATATTCTCATTCACCCCTTTAGATTTGTGTGTATTAGGTAGTTGTTGGGGAATTATTAGATTACTTGTTAGGTATTACTGCACTGTCGGAACTAGAAGCACAAGCATTTCGCTACACTCGCATTAACATCTGCTAACCATGTGTATGAAAACAATACAATTTGAACTGCAGTTAGAGCGCAGTATAACTGCAGTATACAGCAAATACTGCGTCCAAAATAACACTGTTTGTTTTACTGCTGTAATTTTTCAGTGTAACTGTAGTTAGAGTGCAGTATAACTGCAGTTCAACAGTTATTCTGCAATTACTGTGTCCAAAATACCAGTCGACTGCAGTTACTGCACTTTTACTGCAGTTTCAATACTGCAATCTTTTTTGAAAAGGTAACATCTACAGGGGGCAGTAATGTGACCCTGCCTCCAGTGAAGGCGTTTGGGATTGAGTGGTGGCTGGCTACCACATAAATCACCAGGGGCCTGTTGCACAAAAGTAGAATTAAGACATCCGGGATAAATGACTCAGCTGAGCTCAATGAAGCCAAAACATGTGCGTCCAGGCTTAATTGGTTGCACAAAGACCAAGCCAGGATGAGCAGACACGGATTCATTAAGCCAGGTGAAACCAATCCTGGATAGGTGCGCGCTCACGGCTCACTCAAATAGACCCCGCCACAGATCACAGATTAACTGATTTACCATGGCAACTAGAGCCGCGTACTTTTCCCCGTCGGAAGCACAAATCCTCATGGAGGCATACGAGGAGGTAAAAGATATAATAATGAAGAAAGCAACACCGCCACAGTGATAAAGCAAAGAGAAAAGCGTGGCAAAGTATTGCAGACCGCCTGAATGCGTAAGTAGTGCACAATTACACACTCACCGCTCCGCTGAAACATCACAATTACAATTCAAATATTTAATTCACATCTCCAAAAATGCAGTTGTACTGTAATTATGAAACGGTTACATTTTTAATTGAAATGCACTGCAGATATGAGTGAAATTGTGTAAAGTAACTCCATCACACTGTATAAAGCTATGAAATTTTTTGATATTTTACTGAAAACAAGACAAAAATACAAGTAATTTTTTGCAGTGTGACTCCATTAAATGTGTGTGTGTGTGTGTGTGTAGATTAAACATGAACGGGCCAAAACGGACATGGCAGCAGGTCAAAATCAAATACAAGAACATTCTGCAGAATGGTATGGTCCCTGACTAATATTTAACAAAGCACAAGCATATATTGTACCCAGAAGGTGCCTGCTCACACATTGTCTGTACTGTTTTAGCAGTGAAAAAGAATACCCACGACAAGGCACGGGTGGTGGGTCACACAAGGCTGACCTTACCCAGCAAGAGGACATGGCCTTGGAGCTAATAAAGGCAGGCCCGTCTTAGAGGGGATCCCTGGGGGGAAAGAGACGGCATAGGTTCCTCCAAGATGCCACCCGCTTCATTCAAGGTATGTCCTTCCATCTCTACATGGGATACAACCACATTCATATTGAATCAATTTGGACTGTCTGACTTTGGTTTACCTATTGCCTTGCAGTGTCTGGCAGCACTGTGTTCCTGTTAGAGCCACCAGCACAAGCACCAGACGATGCTGATCCAGTGAGTACTCCATCAAAGGCATACTGTAGCCTGGCATGTCTTGTCTACTAGCTTCAATATGAATCCGATTAAATGTGATAGGGTGAAGGCCCCAGTGCAGCAGCAACAGCACATGATGGAGACGATGATGAGGAGGAGACCATCTCTCTGGATTCCAGAAGGCATGAGGTATCATGTTAAGACTGTGAAAGTACTATTTACTCTACAATGGTGAGGAGTCCTCATCAAAATCAAAAAATTAATTTCTTTTACAGGACCCAGATGCTATACAGTGGAAAACCAGCCTGGCAACATAGTGCGTATTATAAAAGGACACCACATCCTGCCAAATTCCAGCTGCGCTAATTGTATTGTGTTCACAGAGCTCACAAGCTATCAGAAAGTTGTATGGCAACCACCTCCGGCGCCAATAGAACTGGCAGACATAGACATTCAGTACAAGAGAAAAAGATGGAAAATCTTGCACTGGAGTCCGAAATAAAAAAGAGGACAATTAGGAAACTGGACCTTGAAATAAAAAAACTTGAGAGGGAGGTGAGATATGCCTTCAATGTACACTGTATGCTAACTGTAACACAAATGTATTAATCATTATTTTTCTTTCCTCCCCCAGCTCCAAGAAGATGACACAGCTAAAAATAAAAATTAGGTATATTCTCGTAAAGTCAAGTGAGCCATGACATATGAGCTCTTATTGTGAGCACACAGGACGGTGGCATCTTTTAAGGTTTTTTTTATTTTCCCAGCAATCAGTACAACCAAGTCATCGTTATAAGGCATCGCCCTCTTTTGCCCACCCCCCCAGCACCAGGTGTGGCACTAGCCTATATGAAGGCCCAAAATTGTGTGTTCCTTTCTGCTCTGACAATGGCATGCCCATTCGTGCGAGATGTGGTGGATGAAGAAGCACTTGTGCTGAGGAGAGCCTTCAGGCGAGAAAGGGTCTTCAGGGACCGGTTGGACCCACTGGCCTTCCCTGATGACCATCTATATGAAAGATACAGGTTTTCTGCAGATGGCATCAGGTATCTATGCAGACTACTGGGTCCCAGGATTAAGCACCGCACTGCACGGAGCCATGCACTGAGTGTGGAGCAAATGGTTTGTGTGGCCTTGCGCTTTTTTGCTAGTGGAGCCTTCCTGTACTCAGTGGGGGATGCAGAACAGCTGAACAAGGCCACAATTTGCCGCACAATAAGGAGTGTGTGCTGGCTATCAAAGCATTAGCAAGTGTCTTCATCTCCTTCCCTGGCCACAGAAGACTCTGTGACATCAAAGAGGAGTTCTATAGGATTGCAGGTAAGAGGATCTACAAATCAAATCAAATCAAATCAAATTTTATTAGTCACATCACACATGGTTAGCAGATGTTAATGCGAGTGTAGCGAAATGCTTGTGCTTCTAGTTCCGACAATGCAGTAATAACCAACAGTAATCTAACCTAACAATTCCACAACTACTACCTTACACACACACACAAGTGTAAAGGGATAAAGAATATGTACATAAAGATATATGAATGAGTGGTGGTACAGAACGGCATGGCAGATGCAGTAGATGGTATAGAGTACAGTATATACATATGAGATGGGTATGTAGGGTATGTAAACATTGTATTAAGTGGCATTGTTTAAAGTGGCTAGTGGTACATGTATTACATAAAGATGGCAAGATGCAGTAGATGATATAGAGTACAGTATATACATATGAGATGGGTAATGTAGGGTATGTAAACATTGTATTAAGTGGCATTGTAAAAGTGGCTAGTGGTACATTTTACATAAAGATGGCAAGATGCAGTAGATGATATAGAGTACAGTATATACATATGAGATGGGTAATGTAGGGTATGTAAACATTGTATAAAGTGGCATTGTTTAAAGTGGCTATGGTACATTTTTACATAATTTCCATCAATTCCCATTTTTAAAGTGGCTGGAGTTGAGTCAGTATGTTGGCAGCGGCCGCTAAATGTTAGTGGTGGCTGTTTAACAGTCTGATGGCCTTGAGATAGAAGCTGTTTTTCAGTCTCTCGGTCCCTGCTTTGATGCACCTGTACTGACCTCGCCTTCTGGATGATAGCGGGGTGAACAGGCAGTGGCTTGGGTGGTTGTTGTCCTTGATGATCTTTATGGCCTTCCTGTGACATCGGGTGGTGTAGGTGTCCTGGAGGGCAGGTAGTTTGCCCCTGGTGATGCGTTCTGCAGACCTCACTACCCTCTGGAGAGCCTTACGGTTGTGGGCGGAGCAGTTGCCGTACCAGGCGGTGATACAGCCCGACAGGATGCTCTCGATTGTGCATCTGTAGAAGTTTGTGAGTGCTTTTGGTGACAAGCCGAATTTCTTCAGCCTCCTGAGGTTGAAGAGGCGCTGCTGCGCCTTCTTCACAACGCTGTCTGTGGGTGGACCAATTCAGTTTGTCCGTGATGTGTACACCGAGGAACTTAAAACTTTCCACCTTCTCCACTACTGACCCGTCGATGTGGATAGGGGGTGCTCCCTCTGCTGTTTCCTGAAGTCCACAATCATCTCCTTTGTTTGTTGACGTTGAGTGTGAGGTTATTTTCCTGACACCACACTCCACACACAATTACAGGACAACTGTTAACACATAGTAGGATACTCATTACTTTGTGTGACAGGTTTCCCCAATGTCATTGGTGCAGTGGACTGCACACACATAAGGATAAAAGCCCCTCAGGTGCCCATGAGGCCGATTTTGTGAATAGGAAATCCTTTCACAGCATTAATGTTCAGGTGAACATAACTTTTTGATATTGTCCATGACGAACACTCTGCATTGCCAGTGATGTGCATTGATGTGGTAATATTCCTCATCTTATGATTTCAGATGGTCTGCAATGCTGACTGTGTGTCAGCAATGTTGTGGCAAAATGGCCTGGCTCAGTCCATGACTCCAGAATCTTTCGGGCCTCTGAAATCTATCAGTGCCTATCACAAGGTAAGCCACACAACCCCTATTTATAACCATCATGGCTGTGTCAAGAATATCACTGTGTTTATGAGGTAGTAATGATGAGATTTTGTGTTGACAGGTGAATTCTCTGGTGTGTTGCTGGGAGACAGGGGTATGGCTGCCAGCCTTTTCTCCTGACACCTTTCACAGACCCCCAGGAAGCACAGCAGGCCTACAACCTGCCCATGCCAGGACCAGGGCCAGAGTTGAAATGACCTTTGGCCTCCTGAAGGCACGCTTTCACTGCCTTCACAAATTAAGGGTCAGCCCTGTTAGGGCATGTGATATTACTGTGGCTTGTGCTGTCCTCCACAATGTGGCCTGCCTGAGGAAGGAGAGGGCCCCCAGAGTGCCACCAGCCATGGACTGGGACAATCCGGCAATCTTCCCTGATGACGACAGTGGTCGGCTGCTGAGGGACCAATAGTTGTTGAATTATTTTAGTTAGTATGTGTGCTTTCAATTTTGGTTAAATATGTCCTGCGGTGGCAGAGAATTTGGGTTTTTTTGGGTTCGTTTTTTGACGAATTTGGCCTCTTATGATGTTTGTGCGGTATACTGTGTGTAATACAAGGTGCAGGAGGCTACTGCATCCATTCATTTGTCTGTTCAGTTGATGTGTATGGATTTGTCCTGCATTTATTTTAGTGTGCAGACATGCAGGGTGTGTTATATACAGACCTTTGAATGTGTATGTATCATTTTGTATAATATGCTTGGATCTTGTGCTTTCCATCTTGTAGAGTCACTGTGACTTCAGTTTCGAAAGGAGCTGATGGTTTACCTGCTTTGTTTTGTCCTTATTCAATAAGGAACATAATGTTACACATTGTGTTTTTATATTCATATGGAATGTGTATTTGTTTATATGACAGAGTACTAGGGCCACACTGAAGAAAAAGGATAAAGTCATAAATTTATGAGGTGGTTCTTTCTGCAGAAAAGCTACATATTGTTTTTACAGTTTTGATACTTATGACAATGTGATACTTAATATTCTGGCACATCAGCATGTCTTTGTTTATGAAACCATACTGAATACATTTCACGAAATGCCCCACATCTGTCATTTAACAACTGTCCTCTCTTTAAAACAACTGGTTACAATATTATGACTTGTGTTTTTTTCCCCTCTGTGGCCCTAATATTCTATCATTTTATATATAGCCTTATAGTCTATGGGAAACTGTAAATTATCTAATGATAGCAACATCATCTAAAAATCATTTTTTATCCAAAATCATTGAAACTTAATGATCACAAACGTTTAAATAATAACAGTGGGTCTAGTTATATGTGATAACAATGTATAGTGAGCAGTGAAATAACTATTGGTTTCCATTTGTGGTGACTGCTGACTGACATTAGGGATGAGATTAAATAGATCCTGGAATTTAGCCTGGTCTGGAGCAGGCTAGCTCCACAGAATAAATCTCCATGGTAATTTATACCATAACATATCCTCCTGCCCCCTATCYATCTTTAGTGCAACCGGATTACGGATCAATTGAGCCAGGATCACCAAGATATCCTGGCTTAATCCCTTATCCTAGTTTTGTGCAACAGGCCCCAGGTTCTAAAATTCCAAAACAAAGACAGTTCAAAGACACAACACACTGTTGAAGGAATTTGGTTTTGCCACAGAGATTTACGTTATTGACATTTTTCATCATGGCAAATCACAATCAGCCTGCTATGAAGCACTACAGCAGGGTTAGGTTAAGGCTAGGGTTTGGTACTCTGTATCAGAATTGTTTGGTCAAATGATGTAATAGCAGAAATGTAGATGCAGCCACTCTGCTGCTGCTAGCCTTAGTGAGGTGTTTTTAGACGGCTCTTCAAAACCTTTGAAATCTTTTCATCCAGAGCTGCCACGCATTGGCTGTGAGACACACGCATTTGACCCTCTTCTCACGCTTTCACGGTACACCTCTTATATATATATTACGCATTGAAAAGTACAGCGCGTTAACTTTTCAACTGTGCTCCAAATCATTTTGAAATCGTAGCATCTGCGCCGGCAATTTAACATCACGAGCAGAACCCTCTATCATTGTCCTGTCTTGCCACTGCACTGTGAACAGTGACACATTAAAGTATATGATTGATCTAGTTATGTAAGGGATCGGGGGAATTGGATGCAGGTTTTAAAGAAACGCCCCTCGCGATTAAAGTGGAGTTGAATGGAGAGGGGGGAACATTCTCTGCTGAGTTTATACAACTGTAAAGAGTAGCACGGTAGCGATGTTTTATGTACAGTGTTGTCAACAAAATGAGGTTGCTGATACTAAGGTCCATAAATATATTGCGGAATGCAGCCCTTTGACAGCCTGTACTAAAGTCGATTTAATCCACACTTGCATAGGTCCCCTCATTTGGTGATTGGCGTTTAGGCTGTGACTACGAAAAGGCAGCAGACAGACCTACAGAATGTTTTAACCGGGTTCGGTAGGGTGACCTGATTTGTAACTATAAATACTTTGGTCAAACAGATTGTGAACACAAAAGTGTAGGTTTGATTCTAGAGGGGGGACAATAAATAGAACAATTCTTTGGTTAGGGTGTTGGGTTGGATTTATGTCATCTTGTCTTCAGGAGATTTTATTATCTGTTTACTTTATTCAGTCTGATTCGTGGATAAATCTCATACTTAACAATGGGCTCAACTATAGGGTGATTACTGTGGTTGTCAGCAAGAATACTGCTGTTATTCTCCAAATGTATTTCATTATTCCACTTCTTCCCAATTGTAATCAGGTATTTGAAAAATGATATGACCACTTGTGTCTTTGAAAATTAATTACATGAGGCTATGTATGTTTGTAGCCATTCATGGACAGTTTTGAATAATTCATTCAAGTAAGCATAAGATATAAAATACTCCAGGAATCAAATATAATTTGACATTTTAGTATTGTGCACATGCTAGGCAACTCATAAATGCATCACATTTAGTCTATGTAGGGTAAGATGATGGCAAGGATCTTCGACTAGTAGGCATAAACCACCTGAATATTGATATTCATTCGATTTTTCTTGAAGGTTTAGAGATTTTTGAGAAATTAGAATACCTCACAATCAAATGCAGACCGTATTACCTCCCAAGAGAATTCTCTTCGATTATAGTCACAGCTGTGTATATTTCCCCTCAAGCTGATACCACGACGGCCCTCAAAGAACTACACTGGACTTCATGCAAACTGGAAACCACATATCCTGAGGCCACATTTATTTATAATCCCCAGTTTATAATTGGCTCATTCATCCCCCTCCTCTCCCCTGTAACTATTCCCCAGGTCGTTGCTGCAAATGAGAATGTGTTCTCAGTCAACTTACCTGGTAAAATAACGGTAAAAAAAAAAAAAAAAAAAAATTGTAGCTAGGGATTTTAACAAAGCAAATTTGAGGAAAATGCTACCGAAGTTTTACCAACACATTGACTGTAGTACTCGCGCTGGTAAAACATTGGACCACTGCTTCTCAACTTTTCGAAATACCTACAAAGCCCTCCCCAGCCCTCCCTTCGGCAAATCTGATCACTACTTAATTTTGCTCCTCCCTTCCTATAGGCAGAACCTCAAACAGGAAGTACCTGTACTAAGGTCTATTCAACGCTGGTCTGACTAATCGGAAATCCATGTTTCAAGATTGTTTTGATCACGCGGACTGGGATATGTTCCTGGTAGCCTCTGAGAATAACATCAACGAATACACGGATACGGTGACTGAGTTCATCAGGAAGTGTGTAGGAGTTGTTGTACCCACTGTGCCTATTAAAACCTACCCAACCAGAAACCGTGGATAGATGGCAGCATTCTCAAAAAACTGAAAACACGAACCAACGCATTTAACCATGGCAAGGTGACTGGGAATATGGCCAAATACAAACAATGTAGGTATTCCCTCCGTAAGGCAATCAAACAGGCAAAATGTCAGTACAGAGGCAAAGTGGAGTCGCAATTCAACGGCTCAGACATGAGACACATGTGGCAGGGTCTACAGACAATCACGGACTACAAAGGGAAAACCAGCCACGTCGTGGAAACCGACGTCTTGCTTCCGGACAAGCTAAACACCTTCTTCGCCCGCTTTGAGGATAACACAGTGCCACCAACGCAACCCGCTACCAAGGACTGTGGGCTCTCCTTCTCTGTGGCTGACGTGAGTAAGACATTTAAGCGTGTTATCCCTCGCAAGGCTGCCCGCCCATTCAACACCATAGTACCCTCCAAGCTCGCCATTAAGCTCGGGGCCCTGGGTCTGAACCCCACCCTGTGCAACTGTGTTCTGGACTCCCTGACGGGCCGCCCCCAGGTAGTGAAGGTAGGTAACAACACCTCCACTTCGTAGATCCTCAAAAAAGGGGCCCAAAAGGGTGCGTGCCCCTACTGTACTCCCAACCTCAGGAGGCTGAAGAAATGTGTCTTGGCCCCTTAAACCCTCACAAACTTTTATAGATGCACAATTGAAAGCATCCTGTTGGGCTGTATCACCACCTGGTATGGCAACTGCACCACCCACAACCGCAGGGCTCTCCAGAGGGTGGTGCGGTCTACGCAACGCATCCCCGGGGGCAAACTACCTGACCTCCAGGACACCTACAGCACCTGATGTCACAGGGAGGCCAAAATGATCATCAAGGACATCAACCACCAGAGCCACGGCCTGTTCACTATCATCCAGAAGGCAAGGTCAGTACAGGTGCATCAATGCTGGGACCGAGAGACTGAAAAATGGCTTCTATCTTAAGGCCATCAGACTGTAAAATAGCCATCACTAGCCGGTTTCCACCCAGTTACGCAACCCTGCACCTTAGAGGCTGCTGCCCTATATAAACTCAGCAAAAAAATAAACATCCCTTTTTCAGGACCGTGTCTTTCAAAGATAATTCGTAAAAATCCAAATAACTTCACAGATCTTCATTGTAAAGGGTTTAAACGCAGTTTCCCATGCTTGTTCAATGACCCATAAACAATTAATGAACATGCACCTGTGGAACGATTGTTAAGACACTAACAGCTTACAGACGGTAGGCAATTAAGGTCACAGTTATGAAAACTTAGGCCACTAAAGAGGCCTTTCTATTGACTCTGAATAACACCAAAAGAAAGATGCCAGGGTCCCTGCTCATCTGCATGAACGTGCCTTAGGCATGCTACAAGGAGGCATGAGAACTGCAGATGTGGTCAGGGCAATAAATTGCAATGTCTGTACTGTGAGTCACCTAAAACAGTGCTACAGGGAGACAGGACGGACAGCTGATCGTCCTCTCAGTGGCAGACCACATGTAATAACACCTGCACAGGATCGGTACATCCGAACATCACACCTGCGGGACAGGTACAGGATGGCAACAACAACTGCCCAAGTTACACCAGGAATGCACAATCCCTCCATCAGTGCTCAGACTGTCCGCAATAGGCTGAGAGAGGCTAGACTGAGGGCTTGTAGGCCTGTTGTAAGGCAGGTCCTCACTAGACATCACCGGCAACAACGTCGCCTATGGGCACAAACCTACCGTCGCTGGACCAGACAGGACTGGCAAAAAGTGCTCTTCACTGACGAGTTGCGGTTATGTCTCACCAGGGGTGATGGTCGGATTCGCGTTTATCGTCAAACGAATGAGCGTTACACCGAGGCCTGTACTCTGGAGCGGGATCGATTTGGAGGTGGAGGGTCCGTCATGGTCTGGGGCAGTGTGTCACAGCATCATCGGACTGAGCTTGTTGTCATTGCAGGCAATCTCAATGCTGTGCGTTACAGGGAAGACATCCTCCTCCCTCAYGTGGTACCCTTCCTGCAGGCTCATCCTGACATGACCCTCCAGCATGACAATGCCACCAGCCATACTGCTCGTTCTGTGAGTGATTTCCTGCAAGACAAGAATGTCAGTGTTCTGCCATGGCCAGCGAAGAGCCSGGATCTCAATCCCATTGAGCATGTCTGGGACCTGTTGGATCGGAGGGTGAGTGCTAGGGCCATTCCCTCCAGAAATGTCCAGGAACTTGCAGGTGCCTTGGTGGAAGAGTGGGGTAACATCTCACAGCAAGAACTGGCAAATCTGGTGCAGTCCATGAGGAGGAGATGCACTGCAGTACTTAATGCAGCTGGTGGCCACACCAGATACTGAATGTTACTTTTGATTTTTCCCCCCCTTTGTTTAGGGACACGTTATTCCATTTCTGTTAGTAAATGTCTGTGGAACTTGTTCAGTTTATGCCTCAGTTGTTGAATCTTGTCATGTTCAAACAAATATTTCCACATGTTAAGTTTGCTGAAAATAAACGCAGTTGACAGTGAGAGGACGTTTATTTTTTTGCTGAGTTTACATAGACTTGGAATCGCTGGCCACTTTAATAATGGAATACTGGTCACTTTAATCATGTTTAAATAATGTTTACATACGGCTTTACTCATCTCATATGTATATACTGTATTCTATTCTACTGTATATTAGTCAATGCCACTCCGACATTGCTCAATCTAATATTTATATATTTCTTAATTGGATTCTTTTACTTTTAGATTTGTGTGTATTGTGAATACTTTTTTGATACTACTGCACTGTTGGAGTTAGGAACACAAGCATTTCGCTACACCCGCAATAACAACTGATAAATATGTGTATGTTACCAATCAAATTATATTTACAACCAGCAATTGGGAAAAATAATACAACCAGCAATAGTGGGAAAAATCTTAATACAGGTAAACTTAAATCTGTTTGACCTATTTTATACCAGCATGCAGTTGTGTAAAGTCCTTTAAAGTACTACTTAAGTAGTTTTTTGGTGTATCTGTACTTTACTATTTATATTTCTCAAGCACTGTGATGCAGTGCCTTAGACCGCTGCACCACTTGGGAGGCCACTTCACTACATTCCTAAAGAAAATAAAGTACTTTTTACTACACACATTTTCCCTGACACCCAAAAGTACTTGTTACATTTTGAATGCTTAGCGGGACAGGAAAATTGTCCAATTCAAGCACTTGTCAAGAGAACATCCCTGGTCATCCCTATTGCCTCTGATCTGGCGGACTCACTAAACACAAATGCTTTGTTTGTAAATAATGTCTGAATGTTGGAGCGTACCTGGCTATCCAGTAATAAAAATCTAAAACATGTAATTGTTCCATCTGGATTGCTTAATATAAGCAATTTGAATTGATTTATACTTTTATTTTACTTTTGATACTTAAGTATATTTTTGCAATTACATTTACTTTTGATACTTAACTATATTTTATTACTAGATTATTTTAGAATTTTACTCAAGTAGTATATTACTGGCTGAATTTCACTTTTACATGAGTCATTTTCTATTAAGGTATCTTTACTTTTACTCAAGTATGACAGTTGGATACTTTTTCCACCAATGCCAGCATGTCACCTTGCAACTAGAGGGAAAACTCTAGATCACCTTAACCCCACACACAGAGACGCATACAAAGCTCTCCCTCAACCTCAATTTGTCAAATCTGACCATAACTATATCCTCCTGATTCCCGCTTACAAGTAAAAACTCAATCAGGAAGTACCATGGATGCGCTCAATACGGAAATGGTCCGATGAATCAGATGCTACGCTACAGGACTGTTTCACTAGCACAAACTGGAATATGTTCCAGGATTCATCCGATGGCATTGAGGAGTTTTCCACATCAGTCACTGGCTTCATTAATAAGTGCATCGATGACGTCGTCCACATAGTGACCGTACGTAAATATCCCAACCAGAAGCCATGGATTACAGGCAACATACCGCACTGAGCTAAAGACTAGAGCTGCCGCTTTTAAAGAGCATGAAACTAATCTGGGCGCTGATAAGAAATCCTGCTACGCCCTCAGACAAGCCATCAAAAAGGCAAAGTGTCAATACAGGACTAAGATCGAATCCTACTACACCGGCTCTGACGCTCATTGGATGTGGCAGAGCTTGCAAACTATCAGAGATTACAAAGGGAAACCCAGCTGATAGCTGCCCAGTGATGCAAGCCTACCAGATGAGCTAAATGCCTTTGATGCTTCGAGGCAAGCAACACAGAACCTTACATGTACATGAGAACTGTTTGATCACTTCCTCCGTAGCCGATGTAAGTGAGACCTTTACACAGGTTAATATTCACAAGGCCGCAGGGCCAGACAAATTACCAGGACGCGAACTCAGAGCATGCGCTGACCAGCTGGGAAGTGTCTTCAATGACATTTTCAACCTCTCCCTGACCCAGTCTGTAAGACTTGCATGTTTCAAGCCAACCACCATAGTCCCTGTGCCCAAGAACACCAAGGTAACCTGTCTAAATGACTACTGCCCCTTAGCACTCACATCTGTAGCCATGAAATGCTTTGAAAGGTTGATCATGGCTCACATCAACACCATCATTCCAGAAACTCTGGACCCACTCAAATTTGCATACCGCCCCAACAATATTTTTTTATAAAGTAAAGCATTATATTGTTAGATTATAGGAGTAACTCTGGAAGGCCTAGAACATTCTTCCACACCTGAAGTTCAACTGTTGGAGTCATTTGGAGCACCTGTGCGTATTTCCATCATACCATAGGCCTGCAGTATAAGCCAGGTAGGTAAGTAGTACAAGGCAGGTAGGTAGCCATAGCGGTTAAGCGCGTTGGGCCAGAAACCAAAAGGTCACTGGTTTGAATCCCAGAGCTGACTAGGTGAAAAATCATGTCAGTCACTCTAGACTGTCTGCTAAATAACATATTTTTTTGAATGTAATAGCCAAACCTTAATGAAAGTTTCTAAACTTTATTGGAATAAGTCAAGCCATTGTTTATATAGAAAATACGAGCAGGATATTACATTGCAGAAAACACAACGTTACAGTTGGAACTTAATTTGGCGAAAGAAAATCGCTTAACAGAATGAAACAAAACACTTACGAACTGGTTTAAACCTTCACAAAAGAAAATGTCTCAACAGAAATAAACACGTTTTCATATTTAAAGAACTTAAATAACTGGTTTGGATTAATACATAGGCCTACACTAATACCAAATACAGTTGAAGTCGGAAGTCTTAGGTCAGTTAGGATCACCACTTTATTTTAAGAATGTGAAATGTCAGAATAATAGTAGAGAGAATTATTTATTTCAGCTTTTATTTCAGCCAATGGGTCAGAAGTTTACATACACTCAATTAGTATTTGGAAGCATTGCCTTTAAATGGTTTAACTTGGGTCAAACGTTTCGGGTAGCCTTCCACAAGCTTCCCACAATAAGTTGGGTGAATTTTGGCCCATTCCTCCTGACAGAGCTGGTGTAACTGAGTCAGGTTTGTAGGCCTCCTTGCACGCACATGCTTTTTCAGTTCTGCCGACAAATTCTCTATAGGATTGAGGTCAGGGCTTTGTGATGGCCACTCCAATACCTTGACTTTGTTGTCCTTAAGCCATTTTGCCACACCTTTGGAAGTATGCTTGGGGTCAAACAGTTCTATTTTTGTTTCATCAGACCAGAGGACATTTCTCCAAAAAGTACGATCTTTGTCCCCATGTGCAGTTGCAAACCGTAGTCTGGCTTTTTTATGGCGGTTTTGGANTTTTGTGAAGTGCACCAGTCCCTCCTGTAGCAAAGCACACAACATGATGCAGCCATCCACGTGCTTCATGGTTGGGATGGTGTTTTTGGGCTTGCAAGCCTCCCCCTTTTTCCTCAAAACATAACGATGGTCATTATGGCCAAACAGTTCAATTTTTGTTTCATAAGACCATAGGACATTTCTCCAAAAAGTACGATCTTTGTCCCCATGTGCAGTTGCAAACCGTAGTCTGGCTTTTTTATGGCGGTTTTGGAGCAGTGGCTTCTTCCTTGCTGAGTGGCCTTTCAGGTCATGTCGATATAGGACTCGTTTTACTGTGGATATAGATACTTTCGTACCTGTTTGCTCCAGCATCTTCACAAGGTCCTTTGCTGTTGTTCTGGGATTGATTTGCACTTTTCGCACCAAACACACCCTGGCCTAACCAAAATAGAGAATAAAAGCCTCTCTATGGCCAGGGCGTGACACTATGATATAAAGATGGAGGCAAAATCATCTCTATTGAACAAAACAAAGTCAGAACAGCGAGGGTCCCCAGTCCGGGGCCCGCAGCAAGGGTCCCCAGTCCGGGGTCAAGGGTCCCCAGTCCCCACCAAAGTGGGGGGAGCCAGAGGCGGAGGGGGGTTTACGTTCCGCACCAGAGCCGCCGCCATAAAGGAAGCCCACCCAGACCCTCCCCTTTAGAGTCAGGTTTTGCGGCCGGAGTCCGCACCTTTGGGGGGGTGTACTGTCACACCCTGGTTAGGCCAGGGTGTGACTAGGGTAGGCATTCTAGTTTCTTTATTTCTATGTTTCCTATTTCTTTGTGTTTGGCCGGGTATGGTTCTCAATCAGAGGCAGCTGTCTATCGTTGTCTCTGATTGGGAATCATACTTAGGTAGCCTTTTCCCACCTGTGTTTGTGGGTGGTTGTTTTCTGTATAGTTTAGTTACCTTACAGAACTGTTCGTTTTTCTCTTTGTTATTTTTGTTCTGATTTAAATAAAATATCATGAACACGTACCCCGCTGCGCTTTGGTCCAGTCATTTCCAGGAAGAGGATCATGATACATAGGCTAATTTATTTGCGGCTAATTCAGCCACCTGAGTAAGTGGAAACTCAAAACCCATTAGCTAGATCACTAACTCTAAAGATAATACGCACTCATAGTAGCCATGTATTCATCTAACAGTACATTTAATGTCACATTTTTGTGTCACACAGTTGTAGCCTACTGTACCATCCAATGAGGCCTATGCACTTGCAATAGCCAATGTGTATTTCGTACACTCTGTATCTCAAAACCATATCAAATATCTTTGTAAAATAGTTGCTATTGACCTCATATTTGAGAGTTGAGAAATGAAAAGTATACCTACAGAAAGATGAGAACATCCGCTCTCCATCTGTAACAACAGGGTAGCTATGTTCTCCCAACAATTGGATTTTAAAACATACATTTTCTTTCTCCCAGAGCATTTCTTCCCCCTGGGAAATGAGAGAGAGAGAGTGGCTCACTCGACTCAGCAGCAGGCCTCATGCAGCAAAACAGGTACAGGGGCCGGCAGGCAGACACTTTCATTACAGGAATCATGAGGATAATGTACTTTACTGTTTGACCAAATCATGGTTTTAGCCTCCTTTTTAGTGAGGCGAATGAATGTTCTGCCCGCATAGATGCATTTTTTATCTCCCACAGCCAGTTGTCAAAGGGTCGCAAAATGTGACTAAATGGTCGCAGACTGGAGCCCTGCCTTGTAGGCTTTTTACAATAGGCAATCTCTAACTTTCATTTTACTTCAATGAAAAAGGCCTCCATCTTCGCAATCAACAGCAGCCTAGGCCAAGACTGCTCTCTCGCTTTCTCTCTCTCCTCAGCAGCAGGGCAGCTCCAGATAATTTGGCCAACTTAAATAGTATTTATTAGCTTTTCATTTATTTTATCGGTCAAAAGCTGTCAATTTCCAGCTAACGGAAACCCTGAGCCCCAGTGGCTTTCCATAGCACCCCTACATACACTGCTGCATGTTCTGACCATTGTGCTGACAGCGCAGCGGAGATACAGATTTTGCGCCAACCTGTCACTCAATCATTTGAACATCTTTACTATTTTTATATAGGGACATAAAACTGAGGGGGCACAGGTTTCAGTTTTGCCCCATCGTGGAGCCGGGTAAGCCCACAGCATTATCGAACCTCCCTTATAAGTATTTTCTTTGAAAGCATAATTTGGTCGTTGGTAAACACAGGAAGACCCCACTGCTGAAGGAGACACAAGAAAGCCTGATTGGACTTCTCAAAAACTTGCCTAAACAAGCCTAAATCCTGGGGGAAATATTATGTGGACCAACAAAACACATTTACAGCTCTTTGGAAATACAGATCAGCACTGTGTGATGATCAAATTAATGAAAATAACAATGAAAATTACAATCCAAGATGGAGGAGGTTTGTTAATGCTCTCGGGTTGCTTTGCTGCCTATAGTACTGGGGATCTTGTACGTGCGCAAGGCATCATGAAATCAGCAGATTATCAGGCGTTTTGCAGTCCAATGTTCAACCCAGTGTCTAAAACCTGGGCCTACATTGAAGGTTGTGGGTCTTCCAGCAGAACAACGAACCCAAACACACATAAAAAAGCACCCAGAAAGGGTTAAGATATGCTGGACTGTTCTGGGGTGGCCAGTGAAGAGTCCAGATCTGAATCACATCCAAAACCTATCGCGAGATCTGGGCCTAATTGTCAGTAGAAATTTGCAGCACGCTCATTGATGGCTACAAGAAGCGCTTGTCTGCAGTTATCTTGGCCAAAGGCTGTGCAACCAAGTCCTAGCGCCAGGGTTCGTTTACAAATATGTTCGTTTACAAATATGTTTTTAAAAATTAAACTTGTTCTGCAATGTTACAAATCCAAAAACCTAACAAGGTGTGGTGACCATCTTTCCCCACAACTTATTTGAGAAGAAATAGGGAATTATTTAAGAAAAGTACAAGGGTGCCTATATAATGCTTGCTGTGTGTGCATCTTTGTGTGTATGTGCACCCATATGTGCATGCATATACTGTATGTACGTGTGGATTTAATTATGTGCCTACTCTGTATGTGGGTGTTTCCACACGGACATATCCAGGGTTGTTTTGGGTACCTGTTTGTGGTTGTTTTGGGTACTTTTGAGTTGTTTTGTGTACATGTTTAGGGTTGTGTGTGTTTTTTGGGGTACTTATGGGTTGTTCTGAGTTGTTTTATGTACTTTTGGGTTGCTTTGGGCACCTGTTTGTGGTTGTTTGGGGTTGTTCTGTGTACTTTTGGGTTGTTTTGGGTACTTTGGGGTACTTTGGGGTTGTTTGGGGCACCTGTTTGGGGTTGTTCTGGGTACCTTTGGGTTGTTTTGGGTACCTTTGGGTTGTTTTGGGTACTTTGGGGTTGTTTTGGGTACTTTGGGGTTCTTTTGGGTACCTGTTTGGGTATGGGGTTGTTTTGGGTTGTTTGGGGCAGTGGCGTCATTAGTCCTGGGCTTCCGGCGCTTCAGCCCCAGATGTTTTTGATCCAGCCCCGAACTTTTTGATGGTCTATGAGTTTCCATAACCACACATCACTTGTGCTATGCACTTGTACTATGTGCTAAGCTGCTTATGGATTCCAATTAGTTTTATTTATTTGCACAAATGATAAGAGGTGAAATACAGACAGTGAAAAGGTAAAACATGATTTACAAAATGTTCAGGTGAAAAAGCCTGTGGAATTACTATTACAACAATTGTTTTCTTTTCCACTTACAACCAGGACATGTCACGAGAGGAGGGTAGACAAGAGATGGCAACAAAGAATACTGAGAGACAGCAACAGATGACACAGAGAAAGCGATGGAGAGAGGTGATCAACTTAAAGCTGCTCTATGGATTCTAATTACTGTACTGTGTGTGTGAGGAGGGGGGTACTGTGGGATTGTTTAATCAGTTTGGCTCATTGGACAGGTCAGAGTCTGTCTGAAGTTGAGTGGATTTTGGCAATACACTGTAGATGTATGTGTTCCAGAGTAGAGAGCCCCACGGTAGCCACTGTAATTGAGAATTAGCTATGGCAAGTGGGAAGGTGCGAGCTACCTGAAAAATATTCATGCATCTAGCTGTTTATAATTCCTTATTTTCTTTGCCAGGGGAGAATGCCCCCGGAGCCCCCTACTTGCTTTGGGCTTCATTCTATTACTGCTATTCACTTACTTTTATATCTCTTCATCAGCAGCCCACTTTTTGTAAGTAATTAGGCCTTATTGTCCTCCAAGTTTACCTGGAATATTCTGCCACAGTGGATGTGTCATAATACCCATAAAAACGTGGAAATGGTTCCAATGGTTTTTCTGCCAATTTTTCACTTTTTTTAATGAATTGTGCAGTTGGTGGGTGTAGGCTTACCCTTGGGTGACATTTTGATAGCCATGTAATTCTCTCTCGGACAAGGTGAGTTTTATCAATATATTCGCCTCAATTTACTATCTAAAATCCCAGATGGAAAAATGAATGATGAAAAAACAATTGGAACCATTTCTGGGTTTTATGACTCATACTGTGGTACTTAATTTAGTCCGAAAGGATTTGAGAAATATGATTGGTTGACGATAGGTCTATGACATTAGCCTAAGCCTAGTCTTGCTCTGCTCCTAATATCAGATCTCAACAATGATTGGAGAAGTGTTTATCATCACCAGTTGGCTTAGGCTACCACATCCTTATCATATACTGTATCTCTTCCATCTTTTCCAGTGGCGACCCATCATTATAGGCAGGTGGGGCGGAGCCCCACATTTTTAGCATGTTATTTTTGCATTAATACGTGTCACATATCAGTTTGCAAACAATGTAAAAAAAATTATATATCATTGAGTTAATAAAGCCGCATACAAACATGGTCTCTTTTTTTGCTTTCTTGAGTAAGGCAGCTCCAAAATGCAGGTGTTTCAGCCTAGCTCAGTGCTTTCTGTGGTGGCGGGGTAAGCCAGAAGAAAATATGGAGCATTGCGTCGTGATTGGCTCAGTGTTCTGTCACTCATGGGGACACTACGTCACCGCCAAGTCTTTGCTTTCAAAATCTTAGCTAGCAGTCATCATCATGATGAATCAAGTCGACAATCTACTGCCAAATCCTTCTTAAGCAAGTCAGCCATATCAGCTCTGTTTTTTAAAAGGCATTAAATGAGGCTGAATGAACTGTTTCGCTGCAAGACAAAGCTCCGCCAGGTGTAGCAGTGGTAACATGTTGGGACTGCTGTTGGGACAGCTTTATGTAGGCCCTAACAGTTTGTGGGCACCGTTTGTCACCGTTATAGTGCAATTAATGTATTGTTTAGTGTTCTGTTGTATAGTGGCTTTGCTGGCATGCATCCCACTTTTCATATTTTTTTTGCCCCACCCAGATTTACATGCTAAAATCGTAACTGATCTTTTCATAAACTCAACATGACTGCAAGAGACAGGTGTGAATGTCTGACTGAAATAAAGGACAAATCTACCTTTTTAAATTAAGGGTGGTGTTTGAATTTGTTGCTAAAATGCAGAACATGATTGTTTGGTTGCGGGACAAAGCGGCAAAAAAGCGTGACTATGTCACGACTTCCGCCGAAGTCGACTCCTCTCCTTGTTCGGGCGCCGTTCGGCGGTCGACGTCACCGGCTTTCTAGCCATCGCCGCTCCATTTTTCATGTGTCCATTTGTTTTGTCTTGTTCCCTGCACACCTGGTTTTCATTCCCCAATCAATTCATATGTATTTATTCCTCTGTTCCCCATCATGTCTCTGTGTATGATTGTTTGTGTTACGTGTATTTTGATATTGTGGATATTGTTACTATTACTTTTTGTCTATGTTCTGTGTTTTGTGCACATTTTATGTTATTTTTGTGCTGTCATTTTGACCGGAATAAAAATTGTGCCTGTTCACTACACTCTGCTCTCCTGCACCTGACTTCGCCTCCGATACACACTCCTAACAGACTGTCCTGTACAATCTGGGACACGTGGTCATCCTAGGATTGGTAGAATAGGACGTAAATAAAGGATACATCTTTTTCAAGATTTAGTTATCCTATCTCTGCAAAGACATAGACCGCAACCTGGAAGTCAGACTAAACATATGAACAGCGTTGTATTCATCTGAGTCACATCCCTGTGGTGCAGTGGAATAATTCCAGGGATAAAACTCCTTAGGTACCAGGTTTGATCCCTGCTTGAGTCTACATGAACTGTCTTACAACAACATTCCTCAACAGTAAAACAGCACTAACAGATGATTAAAACCTCCATGGACTGTTCAAATTATTTGATTCTATAAACATAGGGACTAACATTCTACGAACATTTGAGGGAATGCTGGATTAAACCTAAATATAATATTTTGAGAACCTTTCAAGAATACATGAACATGTGTGTGAACATTCTTGCAACTTAAGGGAAATGTTTTGTACATCCTGACCCTGATAGAAACATTGCATGAATTCAGCACCACAGGAGGTTGGTGGCAACTTAATTGGGGAGGGCAGGCTCGTGGTCATAGCTGGAGCGGAATTAGTGGAATGGTATCAAATACATCAAACACATGGTTTCCATGTGTTTGATGCCATTCCATTAGCTCCGTTCCAGACATTATTATGAGCCGTCCTCCCCTCAGCAGCCTCCACTGTAATCAGCACAACTGGACAGATTTTGTGTTTGGGGAACCTATCTCTTGTAATGTCCCCACACTGCTCCCACAACCTAATGAAATATTTTGGGAACTTTTAAAGAACATGAAAAATATGGTCTGGTAACATTCTGCCAACATCAGAGGAATGTTTTGTGCACGCTAATACAAACATTGTATAATCATCAGCACTACTGGACACATCTGGCATTACCCCCCCCCCCCCATTCTCCCTAGTAAGTGGTTCTTTCCGAGGTGAACCACGGAGCAAAGATATGCTGGACAGGACGCTAGAAACTCTAGTGCAGGGGTCTCCAACCCTGTTCCCGAAGAGCTACCGCCCTGTAGGTTTTTGCTCCAACCCTAATCTAGCGCACCTGATTCTAATAATTAGTTGATGGATAAACTGAATCAGGTTAGTTACAACTGGGGTTGGATTGAAAACCTACAGGAGGATAGTTATCCAGGAACAGAGTTGGAGAGCCCTGCTTTAGTGTGTGCAGACAGTATAGTCAGTGGTGGAGGAGAGAGGGTGTAGAGTGACACACACAGCATTTGATTTGATGTTAGCTGCTGGTGATGGGCAGGACTCACAGGAGGTACGTTTGTAAATTAATTTGATCAAGCTATGTAGCCTATTGATTCCTTCTTGATGAATAAATACAACGTAATACTCTGTATTCAGACCACGTAATACTCTGTAATACTAGCCACCTAGCAAATTTATGAAGTCGGCTTTAGCTAGCCAGCTAGATAGGTTCCCAATCTCCCAACCTCATAACTAGATACCAAGCCATTTCAGGCATCAATCAAGGTAGAGTAGCTTGTCTAACTATCTTAGCTGGCATTCTGGCAAGGTTGCTAGACATTAGAAAATAATAAAATTGCTTTAATTCGTAGGTGATGATACTATATACCAGTGTTGCAGTTGTACTGAACTCCTAATGCATGACACTTCTTAAATAATCATTGTGCATCATTAATCAAAATGATAATGGAACCGGTGAAGAGGTATGCTTAGATAACCTAGACATATGATTTTTCTTTACATAGAATTAGACATAATGATTATGGCTCTAGATTGCAAGAAAAAGCGGTTTCAGGTGTTTGAAAAATGAGAAATTCTCAGAATTCCAGAGGGGGCCCCTCTGGACCACCCCCCCCTCCATCATCAAATACTTTGTGCCCCCTCTAAAATAACGGGTGCATGACACCCCTGACCAATGCCACTCAGTCATTGGCTACATATCAATACAAGGCTTTGCAAGAACAGTAAACCACTGGCAATCACCCATCTTAATGGAGCAGGCATCTTCAGTAACACTAATAATCCTAACCTCACCTGTGAACACCGTTACACCAATCCTCTGAGCAGCACTATAAGTCGAGAATCACATCACAACTCTCCCTCTTCCTGGTGCTGCAAGGTCTCAGCAGGACCAAAGAAGAGCCCATGCCTCAGCCCCCAGCACCCAGCCCTCCATCCCCTAGACCCCAGGATGGAGCAGAGAGGATGGAGCTACAGTCAAACCCACAGTGAGATAGGACATCCTGAAGGCTGCCTGCATGTTGCTCTGAGCAAAGAACTGATTGGCAGACAGGTGGGTGCTGCTGAAACCACGTAAATTGTGGTTAGACCATTTCATCTGCTGATGTAAGGACAATCATACCCAGAACCATTTTCCTTCCACTGTGTCAAAGCCTTGGTGTTAAACGATGAGGGAAGTTTTGCCAAATGATTTACAGTGTTTTGAAGAGACTTAAAGGAGACCTCCAGTATCCTGTCTCTTTACTGTCTGATCCCTGTGCTCTCCTCTCCCACTCATATCTGTAGGCCTGGGCAGGAGTATTTCCATTTCTTAATTTGTTCCATGGCATCTTGATATCCTCCATGACTACAGCCGGGAGTGTTTCCTGTACATGTGACCTAGGAAGGAAACACTAAGGCCCCACCCATGACAACTGACAAAGAGGAAAGGGAAATGTACAGTAGTCTACAAGCTTCGCTCGGTCAACATTACAATTCCAAGATCCACCCCTAGGCGTATGACTAAGCCAACAGACCAGACAGCCCCTCATCAGTCAGAGCATGTCAGCCCCAAGGTGCCCAGCAGGGGAGCAGCAACCTGGTACCCATTCTAATTGCTACCAGTTCAACAGAGAGAGAGAGGAATGGAGGAAGAGACTGGAGGCAGGGTCAGAGGGGACACTCCCTGTCACGCTCCACCAGGCATGTGTGTCCGTCCGGCCCTGGATGCTGTTCCGTTGTCACATGGCAGAACCAGTGGTGGCCTCACGGCCTCCTCACAGCTGCACAGGAAGTGAGCCCCAGCAGGAGGGAGACAGTGACCCACATCTGACCCACAACAATAACAACAACAATGCCTAGACTGCTTGGGTTCTTAATATGCCTTCTTTCTCCTCCTTCGCCTCCTAAGTCTACTGTCTCTACATGTGGTCTGTAAATGGAATACCTACTGCAGCGCTGTTGGGGTTTGTTCTTAGAATCTAAGAGAATATCAAAAGGATTTGGTCATAGCGATTTGATTAGAATCCTTATAGGCGACCACCATCGTATCTCACTTTTGTTAACGTTCAATTAAACCTGCATTGTATAGTGTAAGGGTGAGCTATTTGATTTGCATAATGTTTGAAATGATTTGTGCTAACGGGTGAGGGAGGGAGGGAGAAACAGCAGGTTCGGGACAATGTCTCAAATAGCTCCTAATAGCTGTGCTATTGAACATGAAACTCATAGGACGTTAAAGGCATTGGGGCTACAGAACTCACAGTCCCCTTTTATCGAAACAGAATATAAAGAGCTTTGATGTTTTCAGAAACAGAGATAAGGAAAAAAACTAATAAATGTGAATGAAAATGTTTGAAATATCCAAAACACTGAGGCCTATGCATTCCTCTCCAGCCATGGAGGATCAATAGTTTGCACTACTCACTGCAGTAATTGGGAAAGATATCAGCTTAACCATGAATTATTACTGACCATTGAATTCCATCATTTTAATCATAGCAGCTATTTTCTGAACGGTATCCACAAGGGTGGAGATGATGCTTGGGATAGGTGGCTTCTTTTCCACACTGGTATCAAACTGTCCCATGTCTGCCAGGGGTGGGCGAGAGTTTTACAGATTCCAGCATATCGTGTACATTCATATTTGTTGTTCCCTGAGAACTGTCTAAAATAATCCAACATTGCTTCATAGGAATGTGTGCAATTAAGTCACTGGCTTTGTTTCAGGACTATGTGACAGTTGTACTTTATGCACTCACCACAGTGGTCAAACTGATGATGCCCCTCCTCCCAGATAGTCCAGAGAGGGAGAACTACAGACCAGCTCCTCCTCTTCAACTCCACACCCTGGGGCCTGGATATCCCAGGAGACAGGAGGATTCTTTCTTGACTATGTGACCAGGGCAGGAAGAACCAGTGACGGCAGTTGTTCCTAGTCAAGTCGCACAGTCAGTAAACCTCTTGGGCCTGTTGATATCTGCAAGTGCAGGGATACAGAATGTCTGAATGAGTGTCACCCTTGACTGTAGTGGATGTAGCATGGGCCGTGGATCTGTTCCCGGTGGTGGGTCCCCCAGCCATCTGCATGGAGAAGGGGCACAGACAGACATGCCTTCTCTCAGGCACATTTCTCCTTTTTATGCCACACACTAAAGATTTGATCTAAGGTGCCTATCTCAGCAAATCAGGTCTGTATGGACTTACTACTGTACTTGTTAGATTAGCAAAATCTCTCTTGCAAAGATCATGATACAAATGAATAATGTTAACGTCATCTAGAGAATATTATATTCTTAAGTATCCATCAGCAGGCAATCGCCAGACACAAAGTATGAAAATATTGGGGGGAAATTACACAATGTTCCTATTTCTCCAATGTGTCTTTGAAACCAGCGTTTTAGCCCCAGACACTTGGCAACTCCACTCAGGAAGTTCCCTGTGGACCCAGTGGAGTTTGGATGGAGCACTAGTTTAGACCTACTCTTTCCATCAGTGGGCTATGTCTCCAGCAGTGAGGCTGTAATGACACTGGTGGGATTGTGTTGTGTGAACTGGGAGCAAACATAGTGGCACATTGTGACAGAGTCTAATAGTGAGAGTGAGCGGGGAGCCTCTTCTAGCTCTCTCAGTCACTCTGGGGCTCTGGTCAGTAATCACTATCAGCCCAGTTCTTTCTGCTTGATATTCACTGCACTCCTCCTGTCCTGTCGCTGATGCACTGCCCAGTGCCCAGTTTGCACTCTGAGAGAGATGAGGGAACGTCTATGTGAGGACGTAGTCTGGTTGTGCCAGGTCGGTTTGTGATCTGGCACGACCAGTCTGACCACGGGTATTTGAGGCCATCTGCACCATTACAGGACTGCCAAACCGTTTGAAAGCATCCTGTTTCCTATGAGAGCAGTGCCCTTGGTTTCCCCTGGCTCAATTTGCATTTGTTACTATTTACTTAAATATAAATCCGTCATTGTGAGACACTGCAATGAAAGCGTTTTTTGGAATGCTGGCCTTCCTCGGCAGAGTTGCAAAGAAAAAGCCATATCTCAGACTGGCCAATAAAAATAAAAGATTAAGATGGGCAAAAGAACACAGACACTGGACAGAGGAACTCTGCCTAGAAGGCCAGCATCCCGGAGTCGCCTTTTCATTGTTGACCTTGAGACTGGTGTTTTGCGGGTACTATTTAATGAAGCTGCCAGTTGAGGACTTGTGAGGCGTCTGTTTCTCAAACTAGACACTCTAATGTACTTGTCCTCTTGCTCAGTTGTGCACCGTGGCCTCCCACTCCTCTTTCTACTCTGGTTAAAGCCAGTTTGCGCTGTTCTGTGAAGGGAGTAGTACACAGCGTTGTACGAATAGCCTTCATTTTTCAGAACAAGAATAGATTGGCGAGTTTCAGAAGAAAGTTCTTTGTTTCTTGCCATTTTCTCAACTAGTCTAAAGGCCAATTTTATTGCTTCTTTAATCAGTACAGCAGTTTTCAGCTGTGCTAACATAATTGCAAAAGGGTTTTCTAATGATCAATTAGCCTTTTAAAATGATAAACTTGGATCAGCTAATACAACGTGCCATTGGAAGACAGGAGTGATGGTTGCTGATAATGGGCCTTTGTACCCTGATGTAGATATTCCATTCAAAATCTGCCGTTTCCAGCTATAATAGTCATTTACAACTTTAACAATGTCTACACTGTATTTCTGATCCATTTGATGTTATTGTAATGGACAGAAAAGGTGCTTTTCTTTCAAAAACAAGGACATTTCTAAGTGACCCCAAACTTTTGAACGGTAGTGTGTATAATTATGCCCCCCCCCCCCCCMCACACTTCTAAAACCAAAGTTGCGCCCCTGACAGACATATTATTATTACCATTGTCACCAAGATCACCAGTCCTCACATTGGTGAGGTAACAAGAAAGTCAATATCAATATTTACAAATAATGTATTCTATTATCTATTAGGCTAAAGCAATCATGTGTTATTAAGAGCACCTACACTTAATGGTTTATTTCCTTTACAAATTGTACTCCGGACACCAGAGATGGACTTGATGCGGAGGTTGGCTCAGAAATGATGGGCAGATAGTGTTAGACTGCCATCTACTGGTGATTTTAGCATTACAATTACAAAATGATAATTAGAAATTTCATAACCTTCAATCGATGGCAAAAAAATATTTCCACGAATTTTCCTTCCTGGAAATATCCACAATCCACAAGCCAGTTTTGGTTGCTTTGATGGTTACTCATTATCACACTCAAAAGCTTATGACCAAAATATCCATCTCACTTCATAAAGCCTTTTTTCAGAACTATGGAAACAGCCCAGCAGAGCATCAGCAAAGAGAGGAGTCCGGTCAACAGCGCCCTCTAGAGGCCCTGGTAGAGACCTACAGACAGGAGCCCCACTCAGACAAACACAATGGGCCATGTTGGTCTGACATTAATGTCAAGGACAGTAATGAGAACAGGAAGATATATTCAGCACAACTGAAATTAATAGTCTCAGTCACAGGAAGACTTTGAAAACCTCCTGCAAAAACAAAAGATGGAGAAGATACGTTTCTAAGAAAATTATTTGATCTATGAAAACGACATTTTTGTAGCGCTATAATTAAAGTCGTTATCTTGGGAAACGTGTTGATTATGTTGATCATGTGTTTATTCATAATCAACAATACGTTTAACGATCCTCCATGAGGACTTTTAACCTAAAATAGGTATTATATAATCGACAACATTTCTAAGAGAGGCGGTTTTTTAACCACTACATTTGTGTAGTGATATCAAATCAAATCGCATTTTATTGGTCACATACACGTGTTTAGCGGATGTTATTGTGGGCGTAGTGAAATGCTTGTGTTTCTAGCTCCGACAGTGCAGTAACATGTTTTTGTTGTGATGTTTAATCACTTTATTCGTCCTGAAATATCTACCTTAAATTAAGATCATTCATTGAATCCTGAAGCAAATTTGAGTAAATCATCAAATTAAGCTTATTGATTTTATTTTCTTCCTTTCTTATATCTTATTTACAGGAAACTCCGACTTCCAAATGTGCATGTAAAGGCTTAGTACATATTGTTTCAACATCGCGCCTTGTGCTAATCATTTTGGTAACTTTTAACTCGCAAAATTATTGTTTTCTGCCACGTCCAACAACAAGTAGCAGCCATGTTTGGTTTTATCTCATTGCTCAAGATCAGTTACGAAACTATTTGTTCTTTAAATGGCACTAGTTCTTAAGAAAAACGTGTTTTTTTGTGCCCACGCCAGTGTACATGGAGATGTACTAACCGAGCTTCATTTGAATTAGAACAGAAATTGTCTCAAGTGGCATTCACGTTCACATATCACATATTATGTTACCACAACATACACGGTAATTGTGATGGTACAGTGTAGTTATATTTCAGGTAGGCCTACACATTATGAGATAGTACTTAAATAACATCATAAATCCCCTGCACATTCTGATGAAGAATATATCTTCACACGTCTTAATAATTACTGCCTAATACATTAATCTTAAACCAAAATGTAACATTGTAAGTATTTTACATGTTGTTGAGCTGAAATGTTATCATAGTAATGATAGGGAAAAGCAAAATAATTAATTTGATATATTTTCAATTTATTCAAGTTGACTCAATTAATCACTTTACAGAGAACAACTTAAGGCGCAAATAAAGTGAGGAAACATCACAACTACAACTTTGATACATTTCCAAGAGATACTGATACTCTCCTAGTCTGTTTTAGCTCACTTGGTAGAGCATGGTGCTTGAATCTCCAGCCTAATGGTTTCAATCCCCATGGGGGCACAGTACGAAAATATATGTAGACACTACTGTAAGTTGCTCTGGATAAGAGTGTATGTAAAGTGTAACAGGCTCAAAGAATAAACAAGGGGTTTAGAATGAGACAAATGTGTTCTCCAATTGTTCAGGTAATGAAAGCAACATTTTCACACATAAAGTCTGATCTTAAAACCGATCAAATACTGCTAGTCAGAGAGTGATTTCGTTAAATAATCCTCATGGAGGAACGTTGATCAATATCAAATATATAACTGATACATGCTTCACAGAAGATGCTCAATACAATGTCAATATGACTATATCACTACACAAATGTAGAGGTAATACGTTTGTATCTTATACAGGTTGAACTTAAAACAGATCAATCAAAGAAATCAAAAATATATTGATGATATAACACCCATTTGGGTTGGAAGTCCTCTAAGAGGACCATTGCAGCTGATGTTGATCATGAATGAACACATGATCAACATAATCAACATATTTTACATAAAACATAAATTATTATGATTTCAATTTTCACACTACAAAAATGTCGTTTTCGTAGATCAGATCATTTTCTCAGGAAAATGCTTCAACTTCAGCACAACTGAAGTAAAATTCTCAATCACAGCAAGACTTTTTAAACATCCTGCAACAGCAAAATGGGTATTCTTATTATCCCTACATTAAAAATAGATGACAATTGTCCATTGTGTTTGTCTCAGTGGAGCTCCAGTCTGTAGGTCTCAAACACGGCCTCCAAAGGGCGATGTTGACTGGACTCTTATATTTGCAGATGCTGTGCCAGGAAGATGAGACGGGTCACTCTCCTCCTGTTCTTATCAGAGGATGGCTGCAGGCCCTGGAAGTATCTCAGCAGTCTTCTCTGGGACTGTGTCTTCAGCTCATCTTTAGACAGGAAGTGAACAATCTCTTGGACACACCTGGAGTAACCCTGATTGACAGGTGCTGAGCACATCTGCTACGTTTAACTTCCCAGAATGATCTCTCTGCTGGG
>NC_036851.1:12240220-12254906 GCF_002910315.2 Salvelinus sp. IW2-2015 | reverse complement strand
TGTCCTCTGTCTTGAGGCTACTGGTCAGTGTGAGTAGAGAGCTGATCTGAGTTTCCCACACTGAGTCCTGTGTGCTGTGATCAATGCATTACAAAAGCTGCTCAGTGGACCATTAGTGACGGCTATTGGCTCTGTGTTGTACTAAAGACTGAGGCTGACATCACAGACCTTCTGGATTCTGGAGGGAAAGATCAGCACTGGCAAGCTAATACTAACAAGATACAGCTTTATAAATACATATTCATCCTTTAATGGTATAAAACACATGATATTGAGTACTCTGTTGAAAATTATTGTCTGTGATTTGTTTCATTATAAATCGACGAAGGGTTAACTTTGGTATGCCTAATTAGAATTGAAAGCTGTTCATTGTTTTTCACACAAATAACTCAACAACATAAATGTAAAGAATAAAACTCTGTCCATCATCATGACAGAGAAAGCCTATCATAACTTGGGTAAATAAATCAGAATTTGCTTTATTTAATAATTATTGTATTTCCCTCCTAAGAAAGAGGTCAGAAATAACCCAAAATACCCCCCCCCCCCCACACACACACACACATTCTATCCACTGAACAATAGAAGTGTGCCTATTCACCATAGAGACTCACATGTGCTGGTGGGACTGATGAGGACACTAAACTGTGACTCTGCTCTCCAGAGCTTTCCCACACTTTTCCCATTGAGAGAGCTTCCACTAAACAATACAACTGTGCCTTGTTAAATGCTAATTCATCTCTATACAAGCAGTTCCTATCAAGCCCTTGGGGGTGAAGCTCAATACAGAGATATTTCTTAAGCAACAGGTAAAGATTCATTGTTACAGAGAATCAATTCAAGCTGTAATTGTATGTTTATACAAAGAAATATAATGTGTTCAGTCATATCATATGGAGGAACAATAGAAGTGTGTCTTATTACACATCATATTAGCTATTGAGTTTGAGGGGCACAGCTGCTCTTAATGTTTAAAGCACTAAGATGACAGTGCTAGTTTTTGCCCAACACCTGGAATCACTGATATATTATGACTAAACTAAAATAATTGAATACATTCTGAAACACTGAAAATACATTTATTTGAAACAGGTGCATCAATAAAAAATATATAAGTCATGTCTCCTAAGGAAGTCAGAATGATGATCACTTACATCTCTATAGTTCATTACACCTTTACTACAACAAGATATGATATGACTGTTATGTTTTATATAAAAACAATTACTGTAAAGTAATCATGTATGACTAGAAATGTCTCTTAACATTGATATTACTCTGTAGATTTTGAATGAAGCACCCAGAGGTACAAATTAATGTATTGATTCAATTGAGTGTTGCATTCCAATGCAGTCAATATCATTCTGTATAGTCTTGGGTGATTACTTTTATTGTTTTTGCATCAGCCACTTAATCTATGTGGAGTTTCATAAATCAGTAATTTAACCATTTAATGTTGTTGGAGGATTATCTTTGTCAAGAAAAGAATAAAGCAACAGACAAGAATATTTCTTTGAAGATTTGCGTGTAGTTTATTCAGAATGAACCTGCAATGAGGTTCCACATCATCAGTACACTTAATTAAGGTCAATTATTCTCACGAGAAATAAAGTGTTAAACATACAGCAACAAGATGATACTCTATCAGAGTATATAGGATACACAGTTACTGTCTTTATGAAAGATATGACAGAGTATATAGGATACACAGTTACTGTCTTTATGAAATATATGATACTCTATCAGAGTATATAGGATACACAGTTACTGTCTTTATGAAAGATTTGATACTTTATCAGAGTATATAGGATACAAAGTTACTGTCTTTATGAAAGACAACAGAATTGTTCAAAATTAACAACGGTTTTTCAATTAGACATTTGTTCTCCCATTTGCACTAAACACATTATTCAAGTAATGTGAGCGACAATTTCACAAATAAAGTATAATCTTAAAACAGGTCAAATACTGCTAATCACAGAGTGATGATAACAGGTATAATACCCAGTTTGGGTAAATAATCCTCCTGGAGGAACATTGATGCTGTAGCTCAAGTTGATCAATATCAAATTTATAACTGATACATGCTTCACAGAAGATGCTCAATACAATGTCAATATGACTATATCTCTACACAAATGTAGTGGTAAAAAATAACTTAAATTTTTAGACCATAAAAACTGATTTTTCAAATACAATCACAAACAGATTGATGATATAGCATCCATTTTGGGTTAAAAGTTCTCATAGAGAACCATTCAAGTTATTGTTGATCATGAATATAAACACATGATAAATATAACCAACACGTTTCACAAAACATAAAGGTTATGATGATTTCAATTAACACTACAAAAATGTAGTTTTCAAAGATCAGATTGTTTTCTTGTAAAAACGCTTTTAACTTCAGTACAACTGAAATGAAAAGTCTCAATCACAGCAAGACTTTTAAAAACTCCTGCATAAGCAGAAAACAAAGAAGATATTTACTTATACTCATTACTGTCCATGAAATGAATCTTAGACCAACATGGTCCATCCATTGTGTTTGTCTGAGTGGAGCTCCAGTCTGTAGGTCTCTACCAGTGCCTCCAGAGGGCGATGTTGACTGGACTCTTCTCTTTGCTAATGCTGTGCTGGGCTGGGGAGCTCAGTTGAGGAAGGTCACTTCCCCTCCTGTTCTTATCAAAGGATGGCTGCAGGCTCTGGAAGTGTCTCAGCAGTCTTCTCTGGGACTGTGACTTCTGCTCACCTTTAGACAGGAAGTGAACAATCTCTTGGAYACACCTGGAGTAACCCTGATTGACAGGTGCTGAGCAGGAGGAGGAGCCCACTGGCTGGTTCTGTTGCTGTTGTCTCAGGATGCAAACTGTCATCTCCAGGATGTCGGGCTTTGTCCAGCCTGGAGTTCGGGCTGCTGGTTTGAGGATCTCTGGAACCAGGAGAGACTTGAGCTGGCTCAATGCCTTTGTTGATACGATCCTGCTTGCATAACTTCTCCCCCATGGCTTTGTTAACTGCAAGAAACAGAAGAGGAATAGTTAATACGATTTTTTCTGGTGGTTGACATTATTTGAATCAAACTAAACAATCAACGCAATTCAACTGAATCAATGTCAATTGATTTTGAATCTTCACTTTACCGTTTGTTTGTCAGAGTCAGGTGCTCTTAGAGTAGATCATGAGATGAAGTGGATTGTAGGTACCATGGCTGGCATCTCTGTGCTGTAGAGTTCTCTGTGTAGAAGAAAATCTGATCTCTACTGGCTTCCATGCTCTCCTATATTAGTCACAAATCTGCGTATGAAATTGTGTGGGTCTTGGGCCTTGTTGGAGTTTCTCACAGTCTTTAGCGAATGGGAGAGTTTGGGAGGACAATGAGAGTGAGTGTGGAGGCTGCCACATGCTCAGTGTTCATATTTCTGGGTGACAATGGTCAGCGTTCTCAGGGGACAAGGTGGGAGGGGTGGGGGTGATGGAGATGGCTCACAGTGCCGCCTGTGTGAATCTGGGGAAGAGTGGTGACCGCCAGATCTGCCTGATGTTGGCAATCAATGACACTAACAGGGCGCACACGTTCATCATTCGACAACTTACATGTGTGAGACTCGACACGCTTTCTCTAATTAAACGTAGCAGTGTTGTTAATCTCCACCCTATACGGACATTGTTGCATTGTAGTGTCTCTTGTATGCCACGGGCTTCATCCACTGACCTTAGAAACATTTTAATTCTTCCATGGATATGACCGTCTGATATTAATGAATGACTCTAAATATGTTTTTACTTCGGCCATACCTGGTAGTTACATTTAATCAATATGATGATATATGACAATGTCTTCACAATTTTTAATTCTCTGGTTATTTCTGCATATTTATATTTTTAAGGTTAGGTCAGATGTTTTGGAATATATAAGATTTTAGTCCTAAATTAACAGGCTGAGTGGGATAGATTACAGGATAATGGTATACCTTCGGTTTTTCAGTATTTCAGGGGTCATCAGTATCAATAGCAAGGGTCTCGTTAACTTCAGTATGTAGTAGTTATATGAGTCAAGTTCATTTGGAGTTCGAAACGTGCAGATGTGTCCTCCTGTCTTGAGGCTTACTGGTCGTGTGAGTAGAGAGCGATCTGAGTTTCGCCACACTGAGTCCTGTGTGCTGTGATCAATGCATTACAATGAAGCGTGCTCAGTGGACCCCCCTGCGAGCTGCGATTAGTGACGGCTATTGGGCGTCTGTGTTTGTACTAAGAACAGAGGCTGAACATCACAGAACCTTCTGGATTCTGGAGGGAAAGTTCAGCCACTGGCAAGGAATTAAGCTAACAAGATTACACCCTTTAAAAATATATATTCATGCCTTATAATGGTATAAACACATGATTTTTGAGTACTTTCTGTTCGAAATTATTGCTGTGCATTTGTTTTTTCATTATAAATCGACAAAGGGTTAACTTTTGTGTGCCTAATTAGAATTGGAGAGCTGTTCACTTTTATCACCAAACATGAACTATAATAAAGTGCACTGAATAAAATCTGTCCCATCATCATGAAGAGAAAGCCTATCATAACATTACACAAAAAATGACAGAAATAATAATGTATGCTAGGAATGTTTCTTAAATTTTATTACTTCTGTAGATTTTGATGAAGACCAGAGGTAAATGTTATATATGATTCATTGAGTATCTGGCATTCTCCCAATGCAGAGTTCAATTATATTCTGTATGTCTTTGGTGATTATTTTATTGTTTTTGCTCAGCCACTTAATTATGTGGAGTTTCATAAATAGTAATTTAATCATTTTTAATGTTGTTTTGGAGGATTTCTTTGTCAAGAAAGAATGAAGCAACGACAAAAATAATTTATTTGAAGATTTGTGTAATTTAATTCAGAAAGTGACAATGAGTCACATATCAATACCTAATTAACAGGTTTAAATATTTAAGAGAAATAAGTTGATTAACATCATCACAAAGAACTTGAACAAATATCCAAGACATGAATACTCTATCAGAGTAATAGGATACACAGTTACTGTCTTTTATGAAAGATATGAACAGAGTATATAGGATACACAGTATTACTGGTCTTTATTAACAGATATGATCACTCTATTAGAGTATAAGGAATAAGCAGTTCCTGTCTTTAATAAAGATATGATCTCTTATCAGAGTATAATAGGATACACAGTTACTGGGGTCTTTAATGAAAGATAACAGAATTGTTCAAAATAAACAAGGCGTTTTTTCAATTAGACCATTTCTTTCTCATTTCTGCAATAAACAATTATTCAAATATGTGAGCGCCAATTTCACAATAAAATCTAATCTTTAAAACAGGTCAAATATTGTTATCACAAAGTGATGATAACAGGTATATTACCCAGTTTTGGGTAAATAATATAGAGTTCTCATAGAGAAAATTCAAGTTATTGTTGATCATGACATCACACATTATCAAATATAATACAAAAATTTCACAAAAAAAAGGTATGATGATTTCAATTACCTACAAAATGTAGTTTTCAAGATCAGATTGTTTTCTTAGGAACGTTTTTAAACTTCAAGTAACAACTGAAATGAAAAGTCTCAATCACAGCATACTATGTTTTCAAACCTCCTGCATAAGCAGAAAACAAAGAAGATATTTTCTTTATACTTCATTAAACCTCCTGAAATTAATCTAGAACATGGTCCATCCATTGGTGTTTTGGTCTGCGTGGGAGCTCCGCTGTAGGTCTCTACCCGGGCACTCCAGAGGGATGTTGATGGACTCTTTCTCTTGGCTAATGCTGTGCTGGGCTGGGGAGCTCAGCTAAAGGATGGTCAATCTCCCTCCTTGTTTTATCAGACGGATGCTGGGCAGGCTCTGGAAGTGGCTCAGCAGTCCTTCTTGGGACTGTGACTTCAGCTCAGTCTTTAGACAGGAAAGTGAAACAATCTCTCTGGATACACCTGGAGTAACCCTGATTGACAGGTGCTGAGGCAGGAGGAGGAGCCACTGGCTGGTTCTTGTTGCTGTTGTCTCAGGATGCAACTGTCATCTCCAGGATGTCGGCTTTTGTCCAGCTTGGAGTCGGCTGCTGGTTGAGGATCTTCTGGAACCAGAGAGACTTGAGCTGGCTTCAATTGCTGTTTTTGCGTGATCGATCTCTGCATAATTTCACAACACTAGGCTTTCTTAAGTTTGCAGGGAAAAAAAGAAAAAAAAATAAAAAGAAAAGACAAGAGAGGCATTAATAACGTTATTCTGGTGTATGACATTATTGAAGCAGATTAACAATCATTCAAATGTATATTCATTTCCTTGAATTTGAATCTTAAGTTAACCTTGTTTGTCAGAGTCAGGTGCTCCTTAAGGTAGGTCATAGTTGAAGTGATTGTAGGTACCATGGCTGGATCTCCTGTGCTGTAGAGTTCTCTGTGTAGAGAGAATCTGATCTCTACTGGCTTCATCTCTCCTATATATAGTCCCAATCTGCATATGAATGTGTGGGTCTTGGCCTTGTTGGAGTTTCTCACAGTCTGTAGCCAATGGGAGAGCTTGGGAGGACAATGAGGAGTGTGGAGCTGCCACATGCTCAGTGTTCTTATTGCTGGGGGAAAATGGTCACGTCTCAGGGGAACAGGTGGAGGGTGGGGGTGATGGAGAGTGGCTCACAGAGCACTGTGTGAATCTGGGAAGTGGTGACCCCTAGATCTGCTGCCTGATGTTGGGATCAATGACACTGACAGAGCACACTCCTCATTATTACAACTTACACGTGTGGGCTGGGACTGACAGTCATCCTTTACATTAAAACAGATGCTGCTGCCCAAGTCCATTTGATTGTTGTTGTTGAATACCATTGTTTTGTTACAGTGCAGGTTCAGTCACGTTTAAACACTTGAAGATGGGTTTGACCTCTGATTGCACTGTTATGAATGTGCTGTGGTCTGTTCCAGTTTTCATTTCAAGGTAGGGTGTCTCATCAAATATTTGGATTACAGTTCACAGGTTATCGTTTGTCAAATTGTCTTCATTCCTTTTACAAATGTGTGTTAAATACAAGATCCCCCCCCCCCCCAATCATTGCAACACAACTATTTAAGATAAATGATAAAACCATTTAAGTGGCTTCTAATTGATCATGATTGAACTGATCGACTATTGGTTTTCTCCACAGGAGGTTGGTGCTCGTGGTAATGACTGGAGCGGAATATACGGAATGGTAACAAATACATAAACACATGGTTCCAGTGTTTGAAGCCATTCCGTTTTACTGCGTTCTGGACAGTATTAGAATCGTTCTCCCCTCAGCAGCCTCGTGGTATTCTCATTAGAGAGACCAAGTCTTGTAATAAGCACACGTTCACTATTTCTGTATTTTGAGAGTGGAGGGAATTAACCCTCAATTTGGGAGTCCAGAGGTAGCAGATGTGTCTCTGTCTTGAGGCTACGGTCAGTGTGAGTAGAGACTGATCTGAGTTTCCCACACTGAGGTCCTGTGTTGTGATCAATGCGTTTACAAAAGCTGCTCAGTGGCACCATTAGTGACGGCTATTGGCTCTGTGTTGTACTAAAGACAGAGGCTGACATCACAGACCTTCTGGGATTCTGGATGGAAACACCCTAACACTGGATTTATTTTAAAATTGTTGCTGCACAACATATACTGTATAAGTGTACACTTGAATGTATTTTTATTTCAGAAGCCGGAAAAGGGACGCAAGATCGGGATCTTCTGAAGAATCTGGGGCGAGCGAGTAAACTCCCAATGCCTTCCATTCTTCTTGCTAACGTGCAATCGTTAGAAAATAATTGATGACCTGATATTAAGATTATCCTAACAACGGGACATTAAAACTGCAACATCTTAATGTTTCACCGAGACGTGGCTGAACGAAGAAACTGACAATATAAAGCTGGCGGGATTTTCCATGCACCGGCAGAACAGAGACGCCACTCTGGGAAGACGAGGGGTGGGGTGTGTGTCTTTTTGTCAATAACAGCTGGTTAAAGAAGTCTCGAGGTATTTGCTCTCCTGAGGTAGAGTACCTTATGATAAGCTGTCGACATCTACCAAGAGAGTTCTCATCTGTATTATTCGTAGCCGTCTATTTACCACCACAAAGCGAAGCTGGCACAGAGACCGCGCTCAACCAACTCTATAAAGCCATAGAAAATAAGAAAATGCTCATCCAGAAGCGGTGCTCCTAGTGGCCGGGGACTTTAATGCAGGCAAACTTAAATCAGTTTTACCACATTTTTACCAGCAATGTCACATGTGCAACCAGGGGGGGGGGGGGGGGGGGGGGATTCTTAGACCTCCTTTACTCCACACACAGAGATGCATACGAAGTTTCTCCCCGCCTCCATTTGGCTATTCTGACCATAACTCTATCCTCCTGATTCCTGCTTACAAGCAAAAACTAAAGCAGGAAGTACCAGTGACTCGCTCAATACGGAAGTGGTCAGATGACGCGGATGCTACACTACAGGACTGTTTTGCTAACAACAGACTGGAAAATGTTCCCGGGATTCATCCAATGGCATTGAGGAATACACCACCTCAGTCATCGGCTTCATCAATAAGTGCATCGATGACGTCGTCCCCACAGTGACTGTCGTACATATCCCAAACAGAAGCCATGGATTACAGCAACATCCACATTGAGCTAAAGGCTAGAGCTGCCGCTTTCAAGGAGCAGGAGACCTAACCGGACGCTTAGAATCCCGCTTGCCTCAGACAACCATCAAACAAGCAGATTAAGGATACAGATACAATACAGGATTTAAGATTGATATGCCTACTACACCGGCTCTGACGCTCGTCGGATGTGGCAGGGCTTGAAAACTATTACGGACTATAAAGGGAAACCCAGACGCGAGCTGCCCAGTGAAGCGAGCCTACCAGATGAGCTAAATGCCTTTTATGCTCGCTTCGTGGCAAGCAGTACTGAAGCATGCACGAGAGCACCAGCTGTTCTGGATGACTGTGTGATAATGCTCTCGGTAGCCGATGTGAACAAAACCTTTAAACAGGTCAACATTCACAAAGCCTTTGGGCCAAATGGATTACCAGGATGTGTACTCAAGCATGCACGGACCAACTGTCAAGTGTCTTCACTGACATTTTCAACCTCTCCCTGACCGAGTCTGTAACACCTACATGTTTCAAGCAGACCACCATAGTCCCTGTGCCCAAGAAAGCAAAGGTAACCTGCCTAAATGATTACCGCCCTGTGGCACTCACGTCGGTAGCCATGAAGTGCTTTGAAAGGCTGGTCATGGCTCACATCAACAGCATCCTCCCAGACACCCTAGACCCACTCCAATTTGCATACCGCCCCAACAGATCCACAGATGACGCAATCTCAATCACACTCCACACAGCCCTTTCTCACCTGGACAAAAGGAACACCTATGTGAGAATGCTGTTCATTGACTACAGCTCAGCGTTCAACACCATAGTGCCCACGAAGCTCATCACTAAGCTAAGGACTCTGGGACTTAACACCTCCCTCTGCAACTGGATCCTGGACTTCCTGACGGGCCGCCCCCAGGTGGTTAGAGTAGGCAACAACACGTCTGCCACACTGATCCTTAACACTGGGGCCCCTCAGGGGTGTGTACTTAGTCCCCTCCTGTATTCCCTGTTCACCCAAACACAACTCCAACACCATCATTAAGTTTGCTGACAACAGTGGTAGGCCTGATCACCGACAACGATGAGACGGCCTATAGGGAGGAGGTCAGAGAACTAGCAGTGTGGTGCCAGGTCATCAACCTCTCCCTCAATCTGAGCAAGACTAAGGAGCTGATCGTGGACTACAGGAAAAGGAGGGCCGAACACGCCCCCATTAACATTGACAGGGCTGTAGTGGAATGGGTCGAGAGTTTCAAGTTCCTTGGTGTCCACATCACCAACGAACTATCATGGTCCAAACATGCCAAGACAGTCGTGAAGAGGGCACGACAAAACCTTTTCCCCCTCAGGAGACTGAAAAGAATTGGCATGGGTCCCTAGATCCTCAGAAGTTTCTACAGCTGCACCATCGAGAGCTGCCTGGTATGGCAACTGATCAGCATCTGACCATAAGGCGCTACAGAGGGTAGTGCGAACGGCCCAGTACATCACTGGTGCCAAGCTTCCTGCCATCCAGGACGGCAAGCGGTACCGGAGCGCTAAGTCTAGGACCAAAAGGCTCCTCAACAGCTTCTACCCCCAAGCCATTAGACAGCTGAACAATTCATGTAAATCGCCACCGGACAATTTACATTGATCCCCCCTGTACACTGCTGCTACTCGCTGTTTGTTTGTTACCTATGCATAGTCACTTCGCCACAACCTACATGTACAGGTTACCTCAACTAGCCTGTACCCCTGCACACTGACTCGGTACCAGTGCCCCTGTATATAGCCTCATTATTGTTATTCTTATTGTGTTACTTTTTATTAATACTTTTTATTTTAGCCTAATTGGTAAATATTTTCTTCTTCTTGAACTGCACTGTTGGTTAAGGGCTTGTAAGTAAGCATTTCATGGTAAAGTCTACACTTGTTGTATTCGGTGCATGTGGCAAATAAAGTTTGATTTGATTGCTGGTGGATCTGATGATGATGACAATCAACTGTGACTCTGCTCTCCAGAGCTTTCCCACACTCTGCCCATTGAGCGAGCTTCCACTAAACAATACAACTGTGCCTTGTTAAATGCTAATTCATCTCTACACAAGCAGTTCCCATCAAGCCCTTGGGGGTAAAAATAGAATTACTTAAATATTTATCTTAAGAAACAGACTCACTCTTACAGTGAATCAATTCAATCTGTAAGTGTGTTTCTGTATACAAACAAATGGCATGTTTAAACCATGCCCCACATACAAACAGAATAAAAACTGGATTAATTGCAAGTATCCTGAAGAAAATGTAAGTACTGTTCAAATGTGCTCCAAAAAAGCTCATCAAAATATGATGTCTTGAACCTTTTGGGAAAATGTATATATTTGATCAGATTTGATCAGACACAATGCAGGAACATTTATGGGATCATTAGAGACAGATCCATTGATTCCCCCATAGAGACCCAGACCCCCACTCTAACCCCTGACAGTCCAGGGTAGAGGTCCCAGTCTATTGTCCCGAAGAGGCCCTGTGAGTGAGTTCTCCTCGGTTTCCCACATTCTCTCCATTCACTGCTTTGAATAGAGGAACAATAGAAGTGTGTCTTATAACACATCATATTATGCAGCCCGCAGCCCTAAACTTTTAGAGCGCTAAGATGACAGCAGCAGTTTTGGCCTAACACCTTGAATCCTGATATATCATGTACATATTAAAAATAATGTAATGCAAATGCTACCGCAATACATTCTGATATATTTAAAAATACATTTATGTAAAACAGGTGTTTCAGTACAAAACAACACAGCCATGTCTCTGGGAACATGACCAATTATCTCTTTCACACTTCATTACATTAAAGTGACATCATAGGTCAAATAAACAGCCTAAATAATTAGTCAGCAATTTCTGACTACATCAAACCAAATCATGTGAATTAATAAAGTATGGCTAGAAATTAATTTTATTTTACTCTGTAGGTTTTCAGAGAAGCACCAAGAGGAATACGATATACCTGTATAGTGTCATTTTTTCAAGATCATTCTATACAGTCTTGGCTCAAAGTAGACTTTTTCTTATTTAGCCCCATATACTGTAGTCTAGCTAGTAGCTACAGTTCAAGTCGGAAGTATACATTCACCTTAGCCAAATACATTCAAACTCAGTTTTCACAATTCCTGACATTTAATTTAAAAATTCCCTGTCTTTAGTCAGTTAGTATCACCACTTTATTTTAAGAATGTGAAATGTCAGAATAATAGTAGAGAGAATTATTTATGTCAGCTTTTATTTCTTTCATCACATTCCCAGTGGGTCAGAAGTTTACATACACTCAATTAGTATTTGGTAGCATTGCCTTTAAATTGTTTAACTTGGGTCAAATGTTTCGGGGAGTCTTCCACAAGCTTCCCACAATAGGTTGGGTGAATTTTGGCACATTCCTCCTGACAGAGCTGGTGTAACTGAGTCAGGTTTGTAGGCCTCCTTGCTCGCACACGCTTTTTCAGGTCTGTCCACATCTTCTATGGGATTGAGGTCAGGGCTTTGTGATGGCCAYTCCAATACCTTGACTTTGTTGTCCTTAAGCCATTTTGCCACAACTAAGGAAGTATGCTTGGGGTCGTTGTCCATTTGGAAGACACTTTTGCGACCAAGCTTTAACTTCCTGACTGATGTCTTGAGATGTTGCTTCAATATATCGACATAATTTTCCTTCCGCATGATGCCATTTATTTTGTGAAAAGCACCAGTCCCTCCCGCAGCAAAGCACCCCCACAACATGATGCTGCCACCCCCGTGCTTCACAGTTGGGATGGTGTTCTTCGGCTTGCAAGCCTCCCCCTTTTTCCTCCAAACATAACGATGGTCATTATGGCCAAACAGTTCTATTTTTGTTTCATCAGACCAGAGGACATTTTTCCAAAAAGTACCATCTTTGTCCCCATGTGCAGTTGCAAACCGTAGTCTGGCTTTTTTATGGCGGTTTTGGAGCAGTGGCTTCTTCCTTGCTGAGCGGCCTTTCAGGTTATGTCGCTATAGAACTCGTTTTACTGTGGATATAGATACTTTTGTACCCGTTTCCTCCAGCATCTTCACAAGGTCCTTTGCTGTTGTTCTGGGATTGATTTGCACTTTTCGCACCAACGTACTTTCATCTCTAGGAGACAGAACGCGCCTCCTTCCTGAGCGGTATGACGGCTGCGTGGTCCCATGTTGTTTATACTTGCATACAATTGTTTGTACAGATGAACGTGATAACTTCAGGCATTTGGAAATTGCTCCCAAGGATGAACCAGACTTGTGGAGGTCTACAATTGTTTTTCTGAGGTCTTGGCTGATTTCTTTTGATTTTCCCATGATGTCAAGCAAAGACTTAGTGTATGTAAACGTCTGACCCACTGGAATTGTGATACAGTGAATAATAAATGAAATAATCTGTCTGTAAACAATTGTTGGAAAATTTACTTGTGTCATGCACAAAGTAGATGTCCTAATCGACTTGCCAAAACTATAGTTTGTTAGCAAGAAATTTGTGGAGTGGTTGAAAAACAAGTTTTAATGACTCCAACCTAAGTGTATGTAAACTTCCGACTTCAACTGTATATGTGGAATATCATGTCAGTAACGTAACTCTATTGGAAGCTTATTTCAGTGGAGAAAAGAGTGAAGTACCAGACGAGAATGTTTCTTATGAAGATTTGTGTATTTATTCAGAATGACTCAATGAGTCACATCTTCAATACCTTAATTTAAGTTAAATATTTCAAGAGAACTAAAGTGATTAAACATCACAACAAGAACTTGACCAAATCTCCAAGACATGATACTCTATCAGAGTATATAGGATACACAGTTACTGTCTTTATGAAAGACATGATACTCAATCAGAGAATAGGATACACAGTTACTGTCTTTATGAAAGACATGATACTCTATCAGAGTATAGGATACACAGTTACTGTGTTTATGAAAGACAACAGAATTGTTCAAAATAAACAAGGGTTTTTCAATTAGACATTTGTTCTCCCATTTGCACAATGTCAATATGACTATATCACTACACAAATGTAGTGGTAAAAAAATTAATTATATTTTGACCTTAAAAACAGATCAACCAAATACAATCACAAACATACTGATCATATAACATCCATTTTGGTTTTAAGGTTCTCATAGAGAACCATTCAAGTTATTGTTGATCATGAATATGAACACATGATAAATATAACCAACACGTTTCACAAAACATAAAGATTATGATGATTTCAATTAACACTACAAAAATGTAGTTTTCATCGATCAGATTGTTTTCTTGGAAAAACGTTTTAACTTCAGTACAACTGAAATGAAATGTCTCAATCACAGCAATACTTTTAAAAACTCCTGCATAAGCAGAAAACAAAGAAGATATTTTCTTATACTCATTAATGTCCATGAAATTAATTTTAGACCAACATGGTCCATCCATTGTGTTTGTCTGAGTGGAGCTCCAGTCTGTAGGTCTCTACCAGGGCCTCCAGAGGGCGATGTTGACTGGACTCTTCTCTAAATAGAAAACATAAGAACATACAAATAGAATGCCCCCCACATCATACCCTGACCAAACAAAAATAGAAACATACAAAGCAACTACGGTCAGGGCGTAATATTATGATAGGCTTTCTCTGTCATGATGATGGACAGAGTTTTATTCAGTGCATTTAATAAGTTCAGTTGTTTGTGTGATAAAAAGTGAACAGCTCTCAATTCCAATTAGGCACACAAAAGTTAACCCTTTGTCGATTTATAATGAAACAAATCACAGACAATAATTTTCAACAGAGTACTCAGTCATGTGTTCTATGCCATTATAAGATGAATATTATTTCATTAAGGTGTGTTCTTGTTAGTATAATCTTGCCAGTGCTGATCTCTCCCTCCAGAATCCAGAGTGCCCGTGATGTCAGCCTCTGTCTTTAGTACAAAACACAAGAGCCAATAGCCGTCACTAATGGTCACTGAGCACTTTTGTAATGCATTGATCACAGACACACAGGACTCAGTAGGGGAAACTCAGATCAAGCTCTGCTACT
>NC_036851.1:12106912-12237610 GCF_002910315.2 Salvelinus sp. IW2-2015 | reverse complement strand
TATCTATCCACCTCACCTGTTAATGTTGACTAAAATCTTATTATATTCCTAAACATTCTGACTGAATGAAAATATAGTATATGTATGAATTTAAACAAGAATTTAAATTGTGATACATTGTCACACATCATTCATATTGTTAAATGTAACTACCGGTATTGCAAAGTATAAAACAATATTGTAGAGCCATTCATTAATATCAGAGGTCATATCCATGGAGAGAATAAAATGTTTCTAAGTCAGCGATGAAGCGTGATACAGAACACTACATTCAACAATGTCCTTATAGGTGGAGATTAACAACACTGTACATTTAAATTAGAGAAGCTGTGTTGTCTTCACACGTGTAAGTTGTAAGATACGTGCGCTCTGTTAGTGTCATTGATGCCAAACATCAGGCAGCAGTCTGGGGTCACCACTTTCCCAATTCACACAGCGCACCGTCAGTCACTCTCCATCACCCCCCCCCCTCCACCTGTTCCCCTGAGACGTGACCATTGTCCCCAGCAATATGAAACACTGAGCATGTTGGCAGCTCCACACTCCTCATTGTCCTCCCAAGCTCTCCCATTGGCTATAGACTGTGAGAAACTCCAACAAGCCCAAGACCCACACATTCATATGCAGATTTGGGACTATATATAGGAGAGATGAAGCCAGAAGAGCATATTTTCTCTACACTGACCTCTACAGCACAGAGATCCAGCCATGGCACCTACAATCAATTCAGCTATGATCTACTCTAAGGAGAACCTGACTCTGACAAACAAGGTAAAGTGGAAGTTCAAATTAAACAACATTTATTCAATTGCATTGATTGATTGCTTATATTGTTTCAATTATGTCACACACCAGAATATAGGTTATTAATGCCTATACTTGTCTCTTCTTGCAGCTAAGAAAGCCAGTGGTGGAGAAGTTACGCAGAGATCGTATCAACAAACAGCATTGAGCAGCTCAAGTCTCTCCTGGTTCCAGAGATCCTCAACCAGCAGCCCGACTCCAAGCTGACAAAGCCGACATCCTGGAGATGACAGTTTGCATCCTGAGAACACCAGCAACATAACGAGCCAGCGAGCTCCTCTCCTGCTCAGCACCTGTCAATCAGGGTTACTCCAGGTGTGTCCACAGAGATTGTTCACTTCCTGTCTAAAGATGAGCTGAAGACACAGTCCCAGAGAGCCTGCTGAGCCACTTCCAGAGCCTGCAGCCATCTTCTGATAAGAACAGGAGGGAGAGTGACCGTCCTCAGTTGAGCTCCCAGTCCTCGACACAGTCATCAGCACTATGTGTTTGGCCTGGTATGGTTCCCAATCAGAGGCAGCTGTCTATCGTTGTCTCTGATTGAGAACCATACTTAGGTAGCCTGTTTTCCCACTGGTAGTTGTGGGTGGTTATTTTCTGTTTAGTGTTTGTTGCACCTGTCAGAACTGTTCCGGTTATTCCTTTTGTTATTTTGTATTCAGTGTTCAGTTTCGAATAAATAATATGAACACGTATCACGCTGCACCTTGGTCCTCACCTTCTTCCTCTGAATGCCGTTACAGAACCACCCACCCCCAAAGGACCAAGCAGCGTGGAGAAGAGGACTGGACATGGGAACAGGTGGAGGCAGCAGGAGAAGGGAACAGGAGATACGAGGGAACACGGCTGGCAAGGAAGCCCGAGAGGCAGCCCCAATTTTTGGGGGGGGCACACGGGGAGTGTGGCAGTCAGGTTGGAGACCTGAGCCCACTCCCCGTGCTTACCGTGGCGATCATGGGACTGGTCAGGCCCCGGGCTGTGGGGTGAAATTGGAGGTGAGCAAAGGAAGCGAAGCCGAGACTGTGAAGGAGTTGATGGGGAGATTGGAGGAGAGAGCAATGAGAGAGCTGCTGTGTTGGTGCATGAGGCACGACATCCGCCCGACGGAGCGTGTCCGCGATTTGATGTCACCTGAGTCAGCTCTCCATACTCGTCCTGAGGTGCGTGCTAGCCTTCTGGTGAAGACTGTGCCAGCCCCACGCACCAGGCCTCCTGTGCGCCTCCCTAGCCCTGCACGTCCTGTGCCAGCTCGGCGCTACAGCTCTCCAATACGTGCTCTGAGCCCGGTGCGCTACATTCCAGCTCCCCGCATCTGCCGGGCTAGGGTGAGGATCCAGCCAGGACGGAAGGTGCCAGCCCTGCTCTCCAGACCGCCAGTGCATCTCCTCGGGCCAGGATATCCTGCGTCGGCTCTGCGCACTGTGTCTCCCGTGTGTCTGCACAGCCCAGTGCGTCCAATGCCTGCGCCCCGCATGTGCCGGGCTAAAATCACCATCCAGCCAGGACGGGTTGTGCAGGCCCTTAGTTCGAGACCTCCAGTGCACCTCCACGGCCCGGTCTATCCTGTGCCTCCTCCAAGGACCAGGCTGTTTCTCCGTCTCCTCCCTCCAGGTTCTCCCTCCAGTCCGGAGCTGCCAGAGCCGCCCTCCAGTCCGGAGCTGCCAGAGCCGCCCTCCAGTCCGGAGCTGCCAGAGCCGCCCGTCAGTCCAGAGGCGCCACTCACTCCAGACTCGACCATCAGTCCAGTGGCGTCCTCTAGTCCGGGGTCGGCAGTGAGGGTTCCCGCTCCAGAGGCATTACTAAAGTGGGCCGAGCCAGAAGTGGAGCGGGGTCCACGTCCCTCACCAGAACCGCCACCGCGGGGTAATGCCCACCCAGACCCTCCCCTATAGGTTCAGGTTTTGCGGCCGGAGTCCGCACCTTTGGGGGGGGGGTACTGTCCCGCCCTGACCGTAGATTGCTTTGTATGTTTCTATTTTTTGTTTGGTCAGGGTGTGATGTGGGTGGGTATTCTATGTTTGTATGTCTATGTTTCCTATTTCTATGTGTTTGGCCTGGTATGGTTCCCAATCAGAGGCAGCTGTCTATCGTTGTCTCTGATTGAGAACCATACTTAGGTAGCCTGTTTTCCCCACTGGTAGTTGTGGGTTTTTTTTCTGTTTAGTGTTTGTTGCAGCCTGTCAGAACTGTTCCGGTTATTTCCTTTTGTTATTTTGTATTCAGGGTTCAGTTTTTCGAATAAAATAATATGAACACGTATCACGCTGCACCTGGTCCTCACCTTCTTCCTCTGAATGCCGTTACAACAGTTGGGTAAATATATCATAACTTGCTTTATTTAATAATTATTGTATTTACCCTCTAAGAAAGAGGTCAGAAATAACCCAAAAACCCCCCTCCCACCATTTCTATCCACTGAACAATAGAAAGTGTGCCTGATCACCATAGAAGACTCACAGGTGCTGGTGGACTGATGAGGACACTTAAACTTGGACTCTGCTCTCCAGCGTTCCCCACACTTTTCCCATTGAGAGAGCTTCCATAAACAAATACAACTGTGCCTTGTTTAAATGCTAAATTCATCCTACACAAGCTTCCTATCAAGCCCTTTGGGGGTGAAGCTCAATACAGAGATATTTCTTAAGCAACAGATAAAGACTCACTGTTACAGAGAGTCAATTCAAGCTGTAAATGTATGTTTTATACAAATAAAATTAATGTTTCTCAACCATGCCCCACAATAAAGACACCGAATAAGAAACATAAACCTAATTGCCATAATCTTGAAGAACGGCCACGTTACTTGCCTAAAAGTGCTTTTCAAAAATTGCAAAAAAAAAAAAAAATGATATCGTGAACATGCTTTTAGCAGATTTCTAAATGCAAGATCCAATATTAAAACATTAAATGTTGTGAGATTATCAGAAATATATCCATTGATTCCCCCACTAAGAGACCAGACCCCACTCTAAACCATCTGACGTCCAGCGGTAGAGGTCCTCAGTCTATTTGTCCCGTTGAGTGAGTTCTCCTCGGTTCCCACAATCCTCTCCATTCATGCCTTTCAATTGGAGAACAATAGAACGCTGTGTCTTATTACACATCATATTAGCTATTGAGTGAGAGCGGCACAGCTTCTTAATGTTGAAAGCACTATAAGATTGACAGTGCTAGTTGTTCTTGCCCAACACCTGGAATCATGATAATTATGATAAAACTAAAATAATTAAATATATCCTGAAACACTGAAAATACTTTATTTGAAACAGGTGCATCAATAAAAAATATATAAGTCATGTCTTCCTAAAGGAAGTCAGATTGATGATCACTTACAATCTCTATAGTTCATTACACCTTTTACTCACAAACAAGATATGATATGACTGTTTATGTTTTATATAAAAACAATTACTGTAAAGTAATCATGTTATGACTACGAATGTCTCTTAACATTATATTACTCTGTAGATTTTGAATGAAGCACCCAGAGGGTAAAATTAATGTATTGATTCAATTGAGTGTTGCATTCCAATGCAGTCAATATCATTCTGTATAGTCTTGGGTGATTACTTTATTGTTTCTGCATCAGCCACTTAATCTATGTGGAGTTTCATAAATCAAGTAATTTAACCATTTAATTTGTTGGAGGATATCTTTGTCAAGAAAAGAATGAAAGCAACAGACAAGAATATTTTCTTTTGAAGATTGTGCTATTTATTCAGAGATGACTCAATGAGTCACATCATCAATACTTAATTTAAGGGGAAATATTTCAAGAGAAATAACGTGATTAAACATCACAACAAGAACTTGAACAAATATCCAAGATATGATACTCTATCAAAGTATATAAGGATACACAGTTACTGTCTTTATGAAAATATGTACTCTTATCAGAGTATAGGATACACAGTTACTGTCTTTATGAAAGAAATGACACTCTATCAGAGTATAGGATACACAGTTACTGTCTTTATGAAAGACAACAGAATTGTTCAAAATTAACAAGGGTTTTTCAATTAGCATTTCTTTCTCCCATTTGCACTAAACACACATTCAAATAATGTGAGCGACAGTTCACAAATAAAGTATAATCTTAAAACAGGTCAAATACTGCTAATCACAGAGTGATGATAACAGGTATAATACCCAGTTTGTGTAAATATCCTCCTGGAGGAACATTGATGCTGTAGCTCAAGTTGATCCAATATCAAAAATTTATAACTGATACATTGCTTCACAGAAATATGCTCAATACAATGTCAATATGACTATATCTCTACACAAATGTAGTGGTAAAAAATAACTTAAATTTTTAGACCATAAAAACTGATTTTTCAAATACAATCACAACACAGATTGATGATATAGCATCCATTTTGGGTTAAAAGTTCTATAGAGAACATTCAAGTTATTGTGATCATGATATAACACAGTGGATAAATATAACCAACACGTTTCACAAAACATAAAGGTTTGATGATTTCAAATTAACACTACAAAAATGTAGTTTTCAAAGATCAGATTGTTTTCTTGTTAAAAACGCTTTTTAACTTCAGTACAACTGAAATGAAAAGTCTCATCACAGCAAGACTTTTAAAAAACTCCTGCATAAGCAGAAAACAAAGAAGATATTTACTTATACTCATTACTGTCCATGAAATGAATCTTAGACCAACATGGTCCATCCATTGTGTTGTCTGAGTGGAGCTCCAGTCTGTACGTCTCTACCAGGGCCTCCAGAGAGCGATGTTGACTGGACTCTTCTCTTTGCTGATGCTGTGCTGGGCTGGGGAGCTCAGCTGAGGAAGGTCACTCCCCCTCCTGTTCTTATCAGAGGATGGCTGCAGGCTCTGGAAGTGGCTCAGCAGTCTTCTCTGTGACTGTGACTTCAGCTCATCTTTAGACAGGACGTGAACAATCTCATGGACACACCTGGAGAATCCCTGATTGACAGGTGCTGAGCAGGAGGAGGAGCTCACTGGCTGGTTCTGTTGCTGTTGTCTCAGGATGCAAACTGTCATCTCCAGGATGTCGGCTTTGTCCAGCTTGGAGTCTGGCTGCTGGTTGAGGATCTCTGGAACCAGGAGAGACTTGAGCTGCTCAATGCTGTTGTTGATACGATCTCTGCGTAACTTCTCAACCACTGGCTTTCTTAGCTGCAAGAAGAGACGAGTCATCAAAACCTTGTTCTGGAATATGGCATTACTGAAGCAAATAAACACTCAATCAATACAATTAAATAAATGTCACTGAATTTTAATATTCAAATTACCTTGTTTGTCAGAGTCAGGTGCTCCTTAGAGTAGATCAAAGTTGAAGTGATTGTAGGTGCCATGGCTGGATCTCTGTGCTGTAGAGTTCTCTGTGTAGAGAAAATCTGATCTCTACTGGCTTCATCTCTCCTATATATTGTCCCAAATCTGCATATGAATGTGTGGGTCTTGGGCTTGTTGGAGTTTCTCACAGTCTATAGCCAATGGGAGAGTTTGGGAGGACAATGAGGAGTGTGGAGCTGCCACATGCTCAGTGTTCATATTTCTGGGGGACAATGGTCACGTCTCAGGGGAACAGGTGGAGGGGTGGGGGTGATGGAGAGTGGCTCACAGTGCGCTGTGTGAATCTGGGAAAGTGGTGACCCCCAGACTGCTGCCTGATGTTGGGATCAATGACACTGACAGAGCACACGCTCATCATCACAATTTACACGTGTGAGACTGACACAGATTCTCTACATGAGAATGTTGCAACACTTAATCCTTTCTGATGGTTGCATTGCAAAATAAAGTGTCAAATTTGACAGTCAAATATTTTAATATAGATTTTTAATATAGATTTCTAGCTATAATTAACAGAGACTTAAAGGACATTGTCACCTTTGAAACCTAATATTGTATAGTAATAAGTTAACTGTCATTTACCCTTGTACTGTATATATACAGGTAACTGCAAAAATAAAGGAAACACCAACACAAAGTGTTTTAATAGTATGTTGGGCCACCACAAGCCAGAACAGCTTCAATGCACCTTGACATAGATTCTACAAGTGTCTGGAACTCTATTGGAGGGATGATTCTTCAACGAGAAATTCCATAATTTGGTGTTTTGTTGATGGTGGTGGAAAACACTGTGTCAATCGCCGCTCCAGAATCTCCCGTAAGTGTTCAATTGGGTTGAGACCTGGTGACTGAGACGCCCATGGCATTTGGTTTACATCGTTTTTATGCTCATCAACCATTCAGGGACAACTCGTGCCCTGTGGATGGGGGCATTGTCGTCCTATTTGGCCATAGTCATGGTAGCCAAAACAATGGCCTGCCCAGCATTTCTATACATGACCCTAAGCATGATGGGATGTTAATTGCATAATTAATTCAGTTAACACACCTGTGTGGAAGCACCTGCTTTCAATATACTTTGCATCACTCATTTCCTCAAGTGTTTCCATTATCTTGGCAGTTACCTGTATGTTGCATTGCAATACTGCTCGTGTCTGTGTATTTGAAGATTTGGCAGACTACTGCTAGAGTAGAGTTCAAACGTAGCAGATGTGTCCTCTGTCTTGAGGCTACTGGTCAGTGTGAGTAGAGAGCTGATCTGAGTTTCCCACACTGAGCCCTGTGTGCTGTGATCAATGCATTACAAAAGCTGCTCAGTGGACCATTAGTGACGGCTATTGACTCTGTGTTGTACTAAAGACAGAGGCTGACATCACAGACCTTCTGGATTCTGGAGGGAAACTACCACTGGCTCCTTCCGTACTGTTGCATATATTTATTTCATTTTATTCAGATATTAAAATGTTTCAGACTACATTACTGAATATCATAACCTATCTTTTTTTGTGGACAATTATATTGTTATTAGTTGTTATATTGATGTAAAGAATGAAGCTGCCAATGACACTAAACTGTGACTCCGCTCTCCAGAGCTTTCCCACACTTTGTCCATTGATGGAAATATCTTTAAACAATAGAAGTGTGCCTTGTTAAATGCTAATTCTTCTCTTTATACAACCAATTCCCCAAAGGTGCCTGGTGATAAACTTGGTAGTTAAATATGACTCCATTTCAATATGACTCAACTGCAAGTGTGCTAGGCACAAGAGTGAAACAACAGCCATGCGACAGCCATGATCAATTATCACCTAATTACTGATGCCTTTTTGAATCAGCAAACCAATTAGTGCAATGTTGTGATTTATCAGAAGTTGAGCATGTTACTGACTTGACTTTAGCCACGACAACATCTGTTTAATCTGATACACATCTTAAAAGAATAGTTGTATTGCAGTAAGTCAGGATATAATGGATATAATAGTTTTAGCCCTGTAACGTCATTGGTGCTTGAACACATTCCGCTAACAATACAGTAAAAGGTTTTCTGTGGTTTTCTGAGCTGTTCAAGGATTTCTGTGGTTTTCTGAGCTGTTCAAGGTGTACAACGTTCTAAGTACCGCATTGTGTGTTTATTCTTGCACTATCTAAGTAAGTTATTCACTTATGTTATGTCAGTTTTCTTTAACACACCGGGCCTGGACTGTACACGTATTCACTTCCTGGTTTCTTACTTTCCATTTGATGCTTTCTTGTGCTATAAAATGTACCAAATGTTGGCTTGTTGACTGTCCAAGTTCACAAGCTACTGTAGAGGTATGAATGGCCCTTTAGTATAATATATTTTCCCGTTTTTCTGGTATTTCATGTCAGGAGCATAAAACGGAGAGAAGAAATCATTCCTACATGAGATATAACATACAGTATGTACCTAATGCCGTCATCCCTCTGGGGTTTGCCAATGGAAAGATGTGCTTTGAATACAACACGAAAAGACACGTGAAATATATGCTGAAAATATTTATTTAGTCTTTGAATTAAACACTTTAGGCACATTTAAAAACACTTTAGGCACATTTGTGTATTAGGCACATTTATATATGTGTGAAGCCATTCATTAGTAGTTGAAAACAAAATAAACAGTACGTTTTAAGATAACAATCATAACATTTCCTCTTAGTGTAAAGGCTAGCAGGGTTCAAATTCGACATTGACTCACATACCCTAAAAAAGTGGGATGAACCAATGGTCACATTTTCCATACTTCTACATTGTAACAAGAGTGCCCAGCACTCGCTAACTCGAACTCTGAGGACAAGTGTTTACAATCAGAGTAACCAGCTCTGCTCTCTTCCAGGTAGCAGAGATCACCAAACACATCCAAGGTTGACTTTCTCATAGAAAGGATAGAGCAGTACGACTGCTAATAACAATGCATGCAAATGCATTTCCAAATCATTTCGACAGAATTGAAATATACACAAACTAAGCTTCACAAAATCACTGTAATTTTAGACAAAACCTATTTTGGACTTATTATTCATTTAACTATGTCTCTCTGTCAGTTGCGATCCAGTGTCGGCCAATCAGTTGCAGTCTACATCTATAGCAGCGCCTCAAGGGAATACATTAAGCCAACGCCACAGTAAATGTCAGCAGGGTCCTTGACCTCTGAACTGGAACCTCCACGTCCATGCATCTCTCAACTCATTGTTCAAAGCAGAGTGGTACAATGTCCTCCTCTGGAGAGGGAAAGAGACGCAGTATGTCCCTGGAATATTTGGAATAGCCCGTGGGTGACAGCAAGGCCTTCTTCGGAGTGAAAAAGGACACCGTTTTCTCAAGAATAGGAGAAATGGGAGATGTAGGGATCCCGTTCTGGAGGTGTTCTCCAATAACTATCTTCAGTTTCTCCACACCGCCGCTGCACTTCCTCTCCAGCAGAGAGAGTTTACACCTGAAAAACAACACAAGACAATCATGAACACCTCTTCTCGCTCACAGAGTTTATATTAGTTCAAAACTCTTACAACCTGAAGTATTTCAATGTAATTCATCATGAGTTTACCTAATGTGCTGATCTTTCACGTTCATGCTGTTCTGAAGAGCGATGTCCAAGTAGGCAGGCATTTTCAGATGTTGGCCTTGAGTTTGCAGCTCGTCAATAAAGTGGAGATGTGGTTCTTGGTAGGTCTTGACGGTGGTCTAGAGTTTGTGTTCTGGTAGCGCCTCTGTTCTGCTCTGTTGCGGCTGGTCTTGGGTCAGCTGATGCTTAGAGAGTCTTCATTAGGGAGCTCTGCATCTCCACGTTGTATTTATGTGCCTCCTTCTGCGCTGTCTCACGCTCTGCAGCCAATCAGAGTGCTCCGATGGTGGGACAATGGTCAGTGGGAATAATAGCTGATTCCTCACAGGACAGGTGGGATGTTTTTTTATTATGCCATATGCCAAAGAGGTCGGCCACAGTAGTCCCTGGGAACCTGTCTATGCCCATGAGTACACAGACAAATCATGTTCCCATGTCAAGTTTTGATACAAATCAACAAAATGCAAATATGACACGTATGCTAGGATCACAAGTCTTTCTGCTCCTAGCCAACTATCATTGCAGTAGATTACAATGATATATGTGTGTACTATATCTCCGATATGGCCTTTTTACAGTAAGTTGGTCATGTCAAGAATCAAATAGATAACCTAGGCAATCTTATTTGCTGATATTAATTGGGAAATCTTTGGTCGCTGACGGTTGAGATACATAATCAACTTTCCTGGTATCCATAATATGGGGTCAATTTGTAAACTTTCTCTTCATAGTACATAGTACACACATATATAATTTTAAGAGTTTCTTTATTAAAGATCTTGTCAAAATATTGTGCAATTCCTTAAAGTGTTTCCAAATGGAGTTATATGGGATCCAGATAGTTTGGCTGTAGGCAGTGGTGGAGAAAGTACCCAATTGTCATACTTGAGTAAAAGTACAAATACATTAATAGAAAATGACTCAAGTGAAAGTCATCCAGTAAAATACTACTTGAGTAAAAGTCTAAAAGTATTTGATTTAAAATACATTTAAGTATCAAAAGTAAATGTAATTAAAAAATATATACTTACATATCAAAAGTAAAAGAAAAAGTATAAATAATTTCAAAATCCTTATATTAGGCAAACCAGACGGCGCGATTTTCTTGTTTTTAAAATGTACAGAAAGTCAGGGGCACACTCCAAAACTCAGATATAATTTACAAAGGAGGCATTTGTGTTTAGTGAGTCCTCCAGATCAGAGGCAGTAGGGATGACCGCCAGATCAGAGGCAGTAGGGATGACCGCCAGATCAGAGGCAGTAGGGATGACCGCCAGATCAGAGGCAGTAGGGATGACCAGGGATGTTCTCCTGATAAGTGCGTGAAATTGACAATTTTCCTGTCCTGTTAAGCATTCAAAATGTAACGAGTAGTTTTGGTGTCAGGGAAAATGTATGGAGTAAAAAGTACATTATTTTCTTTAGAAATGTAGTGAAGTAAAAGTAAAAGTTGTCAAAAATATAAATAGTATATAAGTACAGATAACACCCAAAAACTACTTAAGTAAAAATACTTTAAAGTACTACTTAAGTATTTACAGCACTGCCTGTAGGTACTAGACTGCCTTATAAACCAATCCCCTCCCTTGCTTGCTGTGCATGGGCACAGCCAGTGGGACTTTGTGAGAGCAGACACACTTCTATTGTGTGTCAGGGCTCAGCAGACGGCATGCAGAAGTGTGGGAAGCCGTGTGTCCCTTTGGCTCCCAGCTCCAGGAAGAGGAGGGCGTGTGACTGGGGCACGCTCAGCATTGTGCAGGGAGCCAGCTGTGCTGTCGAGCTCAGAGGAGGGAAGTTTTCTGCCTGGGGCTTCTATGAAACCTGAGCCTGTAGACAGACAGAAGATCATCATCACCTCAGAGTTGTTGCACTTAGATGGAGTCACATTACCTCGGAGGTAATCTGCTAGAGACAGATCAGTGTGAAATGACTCCAATCTGATTGATACTATTTCTCAAAGACTGTCAGTAAAAACTTTAATAAAAATTAAATACAATTTTAGTAGCCAACAAGCATTTTACATAATGTGCTGTAATCCTATACATTTTAGAAACTTGTCAGTCTCACACGTGTAAATTGTAATAATGAGGAGTGTGCTCTGTTAGTGTCATTGATCCCAACATCAGGCAGCAGATCTAGGGGTCACCACTTTCCCAGATTCACACAGTGCTCTGTGAGTGACTCTCCATCACCCTCCACCCCTCCACCTGTTCCCCTGAGACGTGACCATTTTCCCCCAGCAATAAGAACGCTGAGCATGTGGCAGCTCCACACTCCTCATTGTCCTCCCAAGCTCTCCCATTGGCTACACACTGTGAGAAACTCCAACAAGCCCAAGACCCACACATTCATATGCAGATTTGGGACTATATATAGGAGAGTAGGGATCAGATTCTCTCTACACAGACCTCTACAGCACAGAGATCCAGTCATGGTACCTACAATCACTTCAACTATGATCTACTCTAAGGAGCACCTGACTCTGACAAACAAGGTAAATTGAAGATTCAAATTCAATGACATTGATTCAGTTGTATTGGTTGATTGTTTATTTGATTCAATAATGTCACACACCAGAATAATCGTATTAATGATTCCTCTTCTGTTCTTGCAGCTAAGAAAGCCAGTGGTGGAGAAGTTATGCAGAGATCGTATCAACAACAGCATTGAGCAGCTCAAATCTCTCCTGGTTCCAGAGATCCTCAACCAGCAGCCCGACTCCAAGCTGGACAAAGCCGATATCCTGGAGATGACCGCTTGCTTCCTGCAATGACAGCAACAGAACCAGCCAGTGAGCTCATGCTCAGCACCTGTCAATCAAGGTTACTCCAGGTGTGTCCAAGAGATTGTTCTCTTCCTGTCTAAGGATGAGGTGAAGACATAGTCCCAGAGAAGACTGCTGAGCCACTTCCAGAGCCTGCAGCCATCCTCTGATAAGAACAGGAGTGAGATTGACCATCCTCAACTGAGCTCCCCAGCCCAGCACAGCATCAGCAAAGAGAAGAGTCCAGTCAACATCGCCCTCTGGAGGCCCTGGTAGAGACCTACAGACTGGAGCTCCACTCAGACAAACACAATGGATGGACCATGTTGGTCTAAGATTCATTTCATGGACATGTAATGAGTATAAGTTAATATCTTCTTTGTTTTCTGCTTATGCAGGAGTTTTTAAAAGTCTTGCTGTGATTGAAGCATTTAATTTCAGTTGTACTGAAGTTAAAACGTTTTTCCAAGAAAACAATCTGATTTTGAAAACTACATTTTTGTAGTGTTAATTGAAATCATCATAACTTTATGTTTTGTGAAACATGTTGCTTATGTTGATAATGTGTTTTTATTCATGATCAACAATAACTTGAATGGTTCTCTATGAGAATTTTAACCCAAATGGATGCTATATCATCAATCTGTTTGTGATTGTGTTTGAAAATCTGTTTTTATGGTCTAAAAATTAGAGTAATTTTTTTACCTCTACATTTGTGTAGTGATATAGTCATATTGACATTGTATTGAGCATCTTCTGTGAAGCATGTATCAGTTATATATTTCATGTTGATCAACTTGAGCTACAGCATCAATGTTTTCCGGAGGATTATTACCCAAACTGGGTATTATACCTGTTATCATCACTCTGTGATTAGAGTATTTGACCTGTTTTAAGATTATCTTTATTTGTGAAACTGTCGCTCACATTATTTGAATAATGTATTTAGTGCAAATGGAGAACAAATGTCTAATTGAAAAACCCTTGTTAATTTTGAACAATTCTGTTGTCTTTCATAAAGACAGTAACTGTGTATCCTATACTCTGATAGAGTATCATGTCTTGGAGATTCGGTCAAGTTTTTGTTGTGATGTTTAATCACGTTATTTCTCTTGAAATTTTCCCTTAAATTAAGCTATTGATGATGTGACTCATGTCAGTCATTCTGAATAAATACGAAATATGAAATATGAAATATTTTTGTCTGTTGCTTTATTCTTTTCTTGACAAAGATAATCCTCCTCCAACTCATTAAATGGTTAAATTACTGATTTATGAAATTCCACATAGATTAAGTGGCTGATTCAAAAACAATAAAAGTAATCACCCAAGACTATACAGAATGATATTAACTGCATTGGAATGCAACACTCAATTGAATCAATACATTATTTGTACCTCTGGGTGCTTCATTCAAAATCTACAGAGTAATATCAATGTTAAGAGACATTTAGTCATACATGATTACTTTACAGTAATTGTTTTATATAAAACATAACAGTCATATCATATTTGTTGTAGTAAGGTGTAATGAACTATAGAGATGTAAGTGATCATCATTCTGACTTCCTTAGGAGACATGACTTATATATTTTTTATTGATGCACCTGTTTCAAATTAATGTATTTTAGTGTTTCAGGATATATTTAATTATTTTAGTTTAGTCATAATATATCACTGATTCCAGGTGTTGGGCAAAAACTAGCACTGTCATCTTAGTGCTTTAAACATTAAGAGCAGCTGTGCGCCTCAAACTCAATAGCTAATATGTGTGTAATAAGACACACTTCTATTGTCCTCCATTGAAAGCAGTGAATGGAGAGAATGTGGGAAACGCGAGGAGAACTCACTCACGGGACAATAGACTGGGACCTCTACCCTGGACTGTCAGAGGCTAGAGTGGGGTCTGGGTCTCTTGGGGAATCAATGGATATATTTCTGATAATCCACAACATTTAATGTTTACTATTTGGGTCTTGAATTTAGAAATCTGCTAAAAAATGTGTCTAAAAAATGTTCAAGAATTTTTTTTTTGCATTTTGAAAAGCACTTTGGCAGTACAGCCCCTTCTTCAAGATTAATGCAATTAGTTATGTTTTTATTCTGGTTTTTTGTGGGCATGGTTGAAAACATTATATTTATTTGTATAAAACATACATTTACAGCTTGAATTGACTCTCTGTAACAGTGAGTCTTTATCTGTTGCTAGAAATATCTCTGTTTTGAGCTTCACCCCAGGGCTTGATAGAACTGCTTGTGTAGAGATGAATTACCATTTAACAAGGCACAGTTGTATTGTTAGTGGAAGCTCTCTCAATGGGAAAAGTGTGGGAAAGCTCTGGAGAGCAGAGTCACAGTTTAGTGTCTCATCAGTCCCACAGCACCTGTGAGTCTCTATGGTGAATAGGCACACTTCTATTGTTCAGTGGATAGAATGGTGGGGGGAAATACAATAATTATTAAATAAAGCAAATTCTAATTTATTTAACCAAAGTTATGATAGGCTTTTTCTATCATGATGATGGACTTGGTTTTATTCAGTAAATTTATGTAGTTCAGTGTTTGTATGATAACAATGAACAGTCTCAATTCTAATTATGCACACAAAAGTTAACCCTTTGTCGATTTATATGAAACAAATCACAGACATAATTTTCAACAGAGTACTCAAAATCATGTGTTTTATACCATTAAAGGATGAATATGTATTTATAAAGCTGTATCTTGCTAGTATAATCTTGCCAGTGCTGATCTTTCCCTCCAAAATCAGAAGGTCTGTGATGTCAGCCTCAGTCTTTAGTACACACAAGAGCAAATAGCCGTCACTAATGGTCCACTGAGCAGCTTTTGTAATGCATTGATCACAGCACACAGGACTCAGTGTGGGAAACTCAGATCAGCTCTCTACTCACACTGACCAGTAGCCTCAAGACAGAGGACACTTGCTACGTTTGAACTCCAGAATGCTTGACCTTATAACTACTAATACGGAGTTCAGAGAACCTTGCTATTGATACTGATGACCCTAAAATACTGAAAATCAAGGTATACATTATCCTGGTATCTATCCACTCACCTGTTAATGTTGACTAATCTTATATATTCCTAAACATTCTGACTGAATGAAAATATAGATATGTATGAATTTAAACAGGAATTAAAATTGTGAAACATTGTCACATATATCAATATTGTTAAATGTAACTACCGGTATGTGCAAAGTAAAACCATATTGTAGAGTCATTCATTAATATCAGAGGTCATATCCATGGAGAGAATAAATGTTTCTAGTCAGTGATGAAGCGTGGATCCAGAACACTACATTCAACAATGTCCTTATAGGTGGAGATTAACAACACTGTACTTTTAATTAGAGAAGCTGTGTCAGTCTCACACGTGTAAGTTGTGATGATGAACGTGCGCTCTGTTAGTGTCATTGATGCCAACATCAGGCAGCAGTCTGGGGTCACCACTTTCCCAGATTCACACAGCGCACCGTCAGTCACTCTCCATCACCCCCCACCCCTCACCTGTTCCCTGAGACGTGACCATTGTCCCAGCAATAAGAACGCTGGGCATGTGGCAGCTCCACACTTTCATTGTCCTCCCAAGCTCTCCCATTGGTACAGACTGTGAGAAACTCCCAAGCCCAAGACCCACACATTCATATGCAGATTTGTGACTATATATAGGAGAGATGAAGCCAGTAGAGATCAGATTCTCTCTACACGAGAATTCTACAGCACAGAGATCCAGTCATGGCACCTACAATCACTTCAACTATGATCTACTCTAAGGAGCACCTGACTCTGACAAACAAGGTAAATTGAAGATTCAAATTCAATGACATTTATTCAATTGTATTGATTGATTGTTAATCTGTTTCAATAATGTCACACCAGAATAAGGTTATAATGCTCTTCTTGTCTCTTCTTGCAGCTATGAAGCCCAGTGGTGGAGAAGTTATGCGAGATGTATCAACAACAGCATTGAGCAGCTCAAGTCTCTCCTGGTTCCAGAGATCCTCAACCAGCAGCCCGACTCCAAGCTGGAAAAAGCCAACATCCTAGAGATGACAGTTTGCTTCCTAAGATGACAGCAACAGAACCAGCCAGTGAGCTCCTCCTCCTGCTCAGCACCTGTCAATCAGGGATTCTCCAGGTGTGTCCATGAGATTGTTCACTTCCTGTCTAAAGGTGAGCAGAAGTCACAGTCCCAGAGAAGCCTGCTGAGCCACTTCCAGAGCCTGAAGCCATCCTCTGATAAGAACAAGAGGGAGATTGACCATCCTCAGCTGAGCTCCCCAGCCTTGCACAGCATCAGCCAAGACAAGAGTCCAGTCAACATCGCTCTCTAGAGGCCCTGGTAGAGACCTACAGACTGGAGCTCCACTCAGACAAACACAATGGATGGACCATGTTGGTCTAAGATTCATTTCATGGACAGTAATGAGTATAATAAATATATTCTTCATCTTCTGCTTATGCAGGAGTTTTTAAAAGTCTTGCTGTGAGACGTTTAATTAAAGTTGTACTGAACAAGTTAACGTTTTCTGAGAAAATGATCAAATCGATAATTGAAATATCGTTAATGTTTTGTGAAACGTGTTGATTATTTTGATCGTGTTTTTATATTCATGATCAACAATAACTTTAATGCTCCTCCATGAGAACTTTTAACCCACAATAGATATGATATAATCAATCTGTTTGTGATTATCTATGACTGATCTGTTTGAAGGTCAAAATGTATAAGGCATAAACCTATTGCCTCTACATTTGTGTAGTGATATAGTCATATTGACATTGTATTGAGCATCTTCTGTGAAGCATGTATCAGTTCTATATTTGATATTGATCAACTTGAGCTACAGCATCAATGTTCCTCCATGAGGATTATTTACCCAAACTGGGTATTATACCTGTTATCATCACTCTGTGATTAGCAGTATTTGACCTGTTTTTCAGAAAATGTTGCTCACATTAAATTAATAGTTTGTATATTGCATTGAAAAACCCTTGTTTTTTAAAAACAGTTATATTGCATTTTATAAAGACAGTCATTGTGTATCTTATACTAGAGTATCATGTCTTGGAGACCTCTCCAGGTTCTTGTGATGTTTAATCACTTTATTTCTGTTGAAATATTTACCTTAAATTAAAGTATTCAATGATGTGACTCAGTGAGTCAGTCTGAATAAATACACAATATTTCCTGAAATGAAATATTCTTGTCTGTTACTTCATTCTCCTCTTCTGAGAAGTTTCCAACATAGTTACATTTCTGATTTATGATATTCCACATGTAAAAGCAAGAAAGCCTACCTTGACCCAAAACTGTACACACTGATCTAGAAAGCATTAGAATACAACACTGAATCTACTGTACATACATCTGGGTGCTTCATTCAAAATCTATCAAGTAAGCAGTGGTGGGAAAAGTACGAAATTGTCGTACTTGTCATAAGTAAATTCTATACATCAAATTCCTTATATTAAGCAAACCAGAAGTAACGATGTTCTTGTTTTTTAAATTATGGACAGACAAGGCACACTCCACCACTAATTTACAAACACAGTATTTGTGTTTAATGAGTCCGCCAGATCAGAGGCTGTAGGGATGACAATGTGTTATATTGATAAGTGCGTGAATTGGTGTCAGGCGGTGGGTGTAGCTGGTGCATGCAGTCAGGAGCAGGAGAGCAAAGGTGAGTGAACAATGCGCTTTACTCAAGAAAATAACACAAGTAACAGTACCAATGTGCGAACAATAACGGTTGCCACAAAACACGGATGAAAACAGCACCCGGACAAAACCTGCCGGAAACGTACCGACCTGAACAATAAACAATCACACACAAAGACATGGGGGAAACAGAGGGTTAAATACAGGACCAGTAATTGTGAAATGAAAACCAGGTGTGTGGGAAACAAAAACAAAAACAATGGAAAATGAAAAGTGGATCGGCGATGGCTAGAAGACCGTCGACGTCGACCGCCGAGCACCGCCCGAACAAGGAGAGGAACCGACTTCGGTGGAAGTAGTGACAATTGGACGATATTGATGTCCTGCCTGAGCATTCGAAATGTTACGAGTACTTTTGGGTGCCAGAGAAAATGTACGGGAGTAAAAAGTACATATTGTCTTTAGGAATGTAGTGGAGTAAATGTAAAATGTGTCAAAAATATGAATAGAAAAGTAAAGTACAGATACCCTAAAAAACTACTTAAGTAGTACTTAAGTATTTTTGATTTAAGTTCTTTACCCCACTGCAAGTAAGACACAAGTTCAGAGACATTTCTATCCATACATAATGATTTTACATTCATTTGTTTTATTTCACATGTGAAATGAATTATAGAGCGATAATTATTCATAATTATGGAGGCATGACTGTTTTTTAGTTTGTTGCTGATATCCCTATTTTACATGTATTTTCAGTCATCATTCCAGTCATCTTGATGTTTGCTTAGTATGATATTTACATTGAATTAAAGCCTGATAATCTGAAATAATCTCATACCGTACATATTGTTACCATTGTCACCAAGATCACCATTCCTTAAATGTGTCACACCCTGATCTGTTTCACCAGTCCTTGTGATTGTCTCCACCCACCTCCAGGTGTCGCCCATCTTCCCCATTATCCCCTGTGTACTTATACCTGTGTTCTCTGTTTGTCTGTTGCCAGTTCGTCTTGTTTGTCAAGTCAACCAGTCTCTCTTTTTCTCGCTCTCCTGGTTTTGACCCTTGCCTGTCCTGACTCTGAGCCCGCCTGCCTGCCCCTGAGCCTGCCTGCCGACCTGTACCTTTTCCCCACCTCTGGATTGTTGACCTCTGCCTTCCCTGACCCTGCCTGCCGTCCGGTACCGTTGCCCCACCTCTGGTTTACTGACCCCTGCCTGCCTTGACCTGTCTATTGCCTGTCCCTGTTGGAATATTAAACCATTGTCAATTCAACGTGTCAGCATCTGTGTCTTACCTTGATTCCTGATCAAATGTGATGATGTACCTGGTGGGCTGATTAGTGAAGTAACAAGAAAATCAATATCAATATTTACAAATAATGTATTCTATTATCTATTAGGCTAAAGCAATCATGTGTTATTAAGAGCACCTACACTTAATGGTTTAATTCCTTTACAAATTGTACTCCGGACACCAGAGATGGACTTGATGCGGAGGTTGGCTCAGAAATGATGGGCAGATAGTGTTAGACTGCCATCTACTGTGACCAAAATAAGCAATTTTTACATCCTAAAATATCTAATTTCCACAAGCCAGTTTGTTGCTTGGATGGTTATTCATTATCACAATCAAAATCTTGGGGTATTGCAGAAATACCAGTCTTCCTTCAAAAAGCCAGACCACAGTAATTCTTGTTCTTGATAAGAGTCAATGACGGAATGATACACTACAAGACATTACTACTGCAATTATTAGTTGGCTTTGCATCAAACCATGTTACCAAGTTCCATTGGTACTCATAAACCTTCCATTGTTTACTCTTTACTGTATATCCTGAACAAATCCCTCTCTGAATGGTATGAATTAGTCTGTTAACATAACTAAGGGAACAGCTAACATTCCCTAGATTGTCCTCCTTTGCACAAAATTCGCTCCATCCTCTCCATTATCCACAGATTGGGTAGTCTCAGTAATTCCATTTCTCAAGCAACTCTTCCTGGTTCAGAGAAGTGAATTAAAGGCCATGTGCCTCTCTTCCCCTTTCACTTTGCCCTGCCATCAGCCAGGGTGCAACAACAACAGAAGTTCTACACCACTTTCTTACTAGTGCAAAAGGTAACTACAGAGTTGTGCATGACTAATTATGCTTTATCTAATACAATGTAACTCATATATGTTATGAACGGTACTGTATACCATATAGACTGTTTCTCTCAGTTTAAAAGTGATCTCGCGTTTAAAGAAGTGTCAGGGTATGAGAGAACCCATGTTGGTGTGTTTTGCAGGTATTTATGGTAAATATATTGTAGAGTGCCGTGGTGTTATTTTATGAAAGCGGTCACTCCTCAATCACCACTAAGTAAGCAAGCTAGATGGTGGGTGGCATACAGTGTGGTAAATTATACAGTCTGTCAAAAGCAGTGTTGAGTAGTTGAGTAGAGTAGTGAACTACAAGTAATTAAACTACATTTTGCAGTAGCTTCAAATCTAGGTAGTGTTTTCATCAGTAATGAATAACTTTTTTTGCCATGTAGCGCTGTACTGTTGCTAACTACTGAAACTACACAATATGTTTTTGCAAAAATTAAATACATGTGAAGTAGGCAATAATGTCCTTTCTTTTTTGGCATCAGACCTGCTTAATTGTCACTTGAAACATTGTTATTGTGTTTAATAGGCTAAATTACACATTCACATATGTTTTTGCATTTTGATTTGTATAATAGTTACGATTTCGATATGAAAATTCTCCACAAAGTAGTTTGGATGTAGTGAACCACTTTTTCAAAGTAACTTCAGTTAAGCAAACAATATTTTTCTTATGGGTAGCTTTAGCATAGCTTAAAGGAAAATTCCACCCTAAAACGATCGGTTGATATTTGTTTAATTTGTCCATTGTTGACATAGTCCCAAACTATTTTGCTTGGCAGCAATTAAGTTTTCAAGTTAGATAACTTAAAGAAAACATAAATCCTCCCCATATGATACATTCTGCAAAACGCAGCATCATATGATGCAAAATGCATCATACGGGGATAATTTCGGTATTTTGAAAGTTACAGCTTGAAAACATTTTCCTTTAACTTCTTCCAGCATAAAGTACTTGGTAGCTTGGTAAACTATATTTTCCAAGTAGCTTTTCCAAAAGTGCTCTCTTTTTCTCTGGGTAGTTGAGGAACTGTCTATATGTGGTTTGAGAATTTCTTCAACATTCTCAATTTGAAAAGCCACCTAAAACTAATTCCAGTGGGGAGGGCCTTCAACAAACAGCCAACACTCTACACCGAGTTCCTTCAAACGCACTAGTCACATGTCTGTGATTTAGCAAGCCAAATCTGTCTACTTTCTTTTCCTTGCCTCTGTTAATTTCAGGCAAAGCATAATTCAATATAGGCCCAGCTCACGCTAACTCCTCACGGGTCATGTGTCTTTATCTGCAGCTCTGACAGAAACACTCAGCTCTTTCAGAGCCCTAAAGTGAATCAAGTCTGGATTGTACCATTTGGGTCGTGGCTGATTACATGATCTGATTGTCTGTCATTCAGAATCAGTTGCCAGTCAACAGAAAGAGGTTATCATTTCCAAAGTGATGATCACTGGGGTACTAAGCATGAGCATCTGTTGGTCTGTTAAAATGATGATGATCAGATAATGATACCAGTTCAGTTTCCTTTTTTGCCCTTCTGACTGGCAAGCCCAAGATTGTGCAACTCCTCTTTAAAAGGATATGAAACATGGGACTTTGTTTCCCCAAGTGTTGATGGTGTCAGGGAAGCTGCGTGCAACAAAACAAGAAGTATTTGTCCATACAGAGGCAGAACTGAGCGTTTTCCCGTGTGTGCGGCTGCTCGGCCATGGAAACCCATTTCATGAAGCTCCCGACAACAGCTCCCACTGGAATCATGTAGTAACCAAAAAAGTGTAAAACAAATCAAAATATATTTTAGATTTTAGATTCTTCAAAGTAGCCACCCTTTGCCTTGATGACAGTTTTGCACACTCTTGGCATTCTCTCAACCAGCTTCACCTGGAATGCTTTTCCAACAGTCTTGAAGGAGTTCCCACATGTGCTGAGCACTTTTGGCTGCTTTTCCTTCACTCTGCGGTCCAACTCATCCCTAACCATCTCAATTGGGTTGAGGTCGGGTGATTGTGGAGGCCAGGTCATCTGATGCAGCACTCCATCACTCTCCTTCTTGGTAGAATAACCCTACACATCCTGGAGATTGTTGGGTCATTGTCCTGTTGAAAAACAAATAAGCGCAAACCAGATGGGATGCGTATCGCTGCGGTAGACATGCTAGGCCTTGAATTCTAAATAAATCACTGACATTGTCACCAGCAAAGCATCCCCGCACCATCACACCTCCTCCTCTTCCATGCTTCACAGTGGAACTACACATGCAGAGATCATCCGTTCACCAACTCTGCATCTCACAAAGACGGCGGTTAGAACCAAAAATCTCAAATTTGGACTCATCAGACCAAAGGATTGATTTCAACCAGTCTAATGTCCATTGCTCGTGTTTGTTGGCCCAAGCAAGTCTCTTTCTTCTTATTGGTGTCCTTTAGTATGGGTTTCTTTGCAGCAATTCGACCATGAAGGTTGATGTTGAGATGTGTCGGTTACTTGAACACTGTGAAGCATTTGTTTGAACTTTGAGGCTGGTAACTCTAATGAACTTATCCTCTGCAGCAGAGGTAACTCTGGGTCTTCTTTCTGAGAGCCAGTTTCATCATAGCGCTTGAGGGTTTTTGTGACTGCACTTGAAGAAACTTTCAAATTCTTGATGTTCCGGATTGACTGGATAGCTAAATTATCCATGATATGACCATATTAAAACTATTCCATGTCAGCTCAAACCAAAGCCCCCCCCCCCCCCCCCCGCACATCCCTCCCTTGAAAGGGGAAGCCCAAATGTCTGAAGAATGTTGCCATTTCTATTATGACAAACAATTCACCTGCATTGTAGAATATATATATTATTGTTGGTTTGTCCCCCATACAGGTGACTGCAGTCAAGATGTCTCCATGCTGTTGGCTGGCTCTGTTGGCTCTCGTCCCCTTAGCTCTGGCCACCAACCCTGGAGTCAAGGTCAAACTCACAGAGAAGGGCATTGAATATGGTAGGTGTAAGGCAAGGGCAATAGAGCTAAATGTGTGTGTTTGTGTGTTGTGATCATTCTGTCCCAATCCCCTGCTATCCTGTCTTGTTCACAGGCAAACAGATTGGGATGGCATCTCTGCAGCAGAAACTCAAGACCATGAAGGTCCCAGACCTCTCTGGGACAGAGCGAGTTTCTCCCATTGGCAAGGTCAAGTACAGTTTGACAGGGTAAGGGAGTAAATCCAATATATTGCATTGATCTGCATATCTCATGTAAATTGTTGTTGATATAGTCAACTGTGCTTACAAATGTTACAGTGTTCACAATACTCAATTTTATCCTCCAGAATAACGATAGTGAATCTGGGACTGCCGAACTCTGCTCTGGCACTGGTGCCAGATACTGGAATCAGCCTAAGCATTACTAATGCCTTCATCAGCCTGCATGGGAACTGGAAGATCCGATACCTCAGTTTCATGTAAGTGCATTCTCGGGACCAGCTGGATTGTTCCAAGCAAGCTGGAACTAAAGACTGCACACCAGTGGAGGCTGCTGAGGGGAGGACGGCTCATAATAATGGCTGGAACAGAGTCCGTGGTTTCTGTATGGTCGATACCACTCCGTTGACTCCATTCCAGCCATTATTATGAGCCGTACTCCCCTCAGCAGCCTCCACTGCTACACACCCAGTACATCCCCAGGACAAGGTTTGAACAACACTGCACAATTTTCTCTTGGGTCTGTCTATAAAACAAAGGACTCGATCCACAATCCTTATTTTCTCGGTAACAATCTAGAAAAGACAGTGGCTCCTTCGACCTGGAGGTGAATGGACTCACCGTCACTGACAGTATTACAATCAAGAGTGATGAGACTGGCAGGCCAACGGTCAGCAGTGTCAACTGTGTGGCTAACGTGGGCAGTGCCAGCATCAAGTTCCATGGTGGAGCAAGGTAACTAGACTATAAAGCTGCACAAAAAACTACAGTCCACTAAAAACTTTGTGAGAATGCATGTTACTGACTAAGGAAGCCTAATCAAACCGCAGTGTCATAAAATTATTGCAATGTGGATTTATTGTGCTTTGGTTCTTGTTTCCCAGCTGGCTGTACAACCTTTTCAGTGCCTACATTGACAAGGCCCTGCGCAGTTCTCTGCAGAAACAGGTGAGAGACAGTGTAATGCCAGACCGCAAACTCAACCAATAACTCTCTTCCTCTCTGACTGATCTCACTTCCTCTTTGACTCAACTCACTTCAACAATCACAACTGGTTATTCTTCTTCTGTTCTCTTGTCAATAATAATCGCTGTTTCATTGTTACAGATCTGTCCCCTAGTGGCTGATACTATTACTGACATGAACCCACACCTCAAAACTCTCAATGGTATTTTTTTTATTTTTTTATTTCACCTTTATTTAACCAGGTAGGCTAGTTGAGAACAAGTTCTCATTTGCAACTGCGACCTGGCCAAGATAAAGCAAAGCAGTTCGAAACACAACTTGTACATAAGAATGTATGATAATGAATCGATTAGTTCATTATTGTGTAATTCATAGGCTACTAAATTGATTAAAATATATATATATTATTCTGCCATTTTGAAGTTCTAGCCAAAGTGGACAAGTATGCTGAAGTTGAATATTCCATGGTGACATCACCCACCATTTCAAATGCCTCCATTGATTTCAGCTTGAAGGTGAGAACTCCAGATTTCCAACTACAAATGTATCCGTTGAAAGGTGTAAACAAGCAAGAGGCATAAAGGTCAAACCTCTCTATCTCTCTCTCTCTCTGCAGGGTGAGTTCTACAACATTGGGAAGCACCAGGAGCCTCCGTTCTCCCCCACGCCCTTCTCCCTGCCTCCTCAGGTCAACAACATGCTCTACATCGGAATCTCAGCATTCACCACCAACTCTGCAGGCTTTGTGTACAACAATGCTGGAGCACTTAGCCTCTATATCACCGATGATATGGTGAGGATCCCTTCACAACTGCAAACGTGTTTGTTCCAGACTCGTCCACAGAGTGATACAGAGTCCTCCTCTCTATTTTCTCCTGACAGATCCCTCCAAGCTCTCCCATTCGGCTGAATACCAGAACGTTTGGGGCCTTCATTCCAGAGGTGATAAACACAACCCACCATTGTCTTCATTTTACCTCACAATATTCAGAATAGTACAGAATGACATTACTGTCCCTCTAGAAACGGAAACAGGCCTTTGTTCAAACATCTAAGTAAGGATACCATGAGTGTTCTTCTCAGGTCAGAAGAGTGAAGATGTTCTTCTGTGCTCAGATATCCAAGCGTTTCCCTGGCATGATGATGAAGCTGCTGGTGAAGACGGTGAAAGAGCCCACCATCTTCTTTGAGCCCAACAACGTGACTGTCCAGGCCAGTGGCAGCGTGACAGCCTACGCCATCCAGCCCAATACCACCCTCTCTCCCCTCTTCGTCCTCAACATGGTCAGTCAGTCACTATGTCAGTCACTCAATCAGGAGGTAGAATGCAGTAGGTCAGACTGTCAGAGTGATACATAACTCTACAAGCTCTCTGTTCTCACTACAGGAGGGTAGTGTCAGTGCTCGACTGTACGTGACCGGGGTGAAATTGGCCGGGGCTGTCACTCTGAACAAGTGAGTATGATTGTCTACACGGTTGCAAAAGGGGAAGAAATAATTTTTCTGGAACTGACAAAAGAAACTGAATGCAGTCTGCTTTTCACAGAATTGAGATGACTCTGGAAACGAGTTATGTGGGACAGTTTCAGGTAAGAATGACATATTCAGAGCTTGTAACATGAATATTAATAGCTTTTTAAACACTTAAACACACTGAATCTAAACACTGAAACAGGTTCGATCTCTTGACAACATCTTCCTGATGGTTCTGAAAGTGGCTGTGATACCAAAGGTCAATGGTGAGTGCTTTCCTTCCTTGATTATTTATATTTATCCTCTCTTTTGATATTTTAGGTGGAAATTGTGCACCAATATTGAATTTTAAAAGCCTGTTATATTAAATAAAGTGCCCATTAATATCAACCACATGGAGAATACAATAAATCTGTCACTTCTAGGAAGATTTTAACCCATTTAATTCCCCAATTTCTCCAAGTTTAATTAACCATCATTGTAAAACCCTAGATATTTTGTTGCTTTGTGTTAGGTGAGAATTATCGGTTAATTGAATGATTAGAATATTCCGCCCTGAAACATATAATTGTATGGAAGTGATTAGAATGTATAACATCCTAATGAATAAATGTGTAGTCCTAGTCAGGATTAGGGTAAAGACAATATGTCTTTATGGTATTATAAACACAGACTGTCTGAGCTTGGTGCCGACCTGACTAGAGATTTGGGAAAAGAACAGGGACAAGGTCACTAATCTCTGGCGGCTGGGTAGCAGGACGTGTGTGTGTGTGCGTCTGTTTGTATGCATGTGTGTGTGGGTATGGTTGTGTGAATGTGTGGGCGTGAGAAGTCAGTATAAAATGAATTGTTTTGTATTCCAGACTTTAGAACGTTCCGTGAATAAACCTTTTTGACTATTTAGCTGGGCCTCCTGTTTCATTCGACCAGGATCTTACAAATTCTGGTTTGCAGACTGAGAAATATATTTAAATTGGGTTATGAACCTGGAGAACAAAATTCTCTTATCACTTTGACTAAGTCATTTCTGAATATTATTTATTTAATGTGATTAGTGATTAATTTACATCTGTCCCTCATTTTAAGGTCAACTGAACTCTTGTTTCAATATGATGAAAATAATCATTTTTAAAAATGTTAAAAGAAACATTGAACATCTAATAGTCAAATCAGAGTGTAAAAGCAGGTGAGCTGGTTCTACTCTTTTCAGCCATTTTCTGGTGTTTTGTGGTGGACAACTGAGTGGGTCGAGCATAACACGTCAACCCTGTTACGCATAGACAGGCGAGAAATGTTAACAATTTCATTTTTTTTGTGAAACTTGCATTCAATTACTCTCCCTGTCGCACACAACAAGCTTCTAATCCTCCTGTCACTAGGGGATTTATGAATGATTTAAAATGAAGTCATCAATCCTGTTACTTCATTTAAAAAAAATTGGAAAACATTTTTTTTGTTGAAATCAAAAGTGTATTGGTGGAAGGACACATTGTTTCTGCAATGATTAACCACTGTGTTTTTATCCTATAGCTCGCCTAGAGAAGGGTTTTCCCCTTCCGTCTATTGGAAAGATGAACCTTGTCAACACTCAGCTGCAGGTCCTGAAGGTACATTATATCTAAGAGCTCAGTGCTACCAACATCTATCATTTACAATATCTCCTATACTATAAACAGTGTGTGTCCTATATTTGACAAGCTACTGTTGCTTTTCTCTCTTCAGGACTACATGCTGATTGGGACAGACGTTCAGTTCACATGATAAGTGCCATGTAAATCTCACTGCAAATCAACAATCAAATCAAACCAACGAGACATGCAATTAACGTTTAAAAATCTAAATCTATTAAACATAACACCACATTCTTAAATATCTTTCAATCGTTTCAGTATTCCACTTTCGTCCAATTTATAATTAATATATTTGTATAATCAAACAAATCACAATAAAAGGTTTTTTATTTTATTTCATTTGACAAGTCTTCTTCAGTCAGTTGTCTCTGGATTGTATCTTTGACGATGTTACATCTGCGTCGTGGTGCCACAGAAGACGTCCACTCCACACTCACTTTCAGGGTACAGAGTACTAGACACCGTGTCTAGCGACTGAAGCCAGTTGTCCGTCATGGCGGTGGTCAGGTAAACGTGTGGCTGAGTCACTCAGAGAGGTGTGGCTGAGGGCGTGTCCTCTCAGGCTCTGGGAATTGGCTGATTCTATCTGTATGGGAGACAGGCCAGTCAGTCACAGGGCAGGAATAGCGCAGTTCTAAGCATGGTGCCCGATTACCTTTAAAATGGCTTATTTCTTGAAAATAACTACTTAAGTCCTTATAAGGACCTAAGCATTTAAATAAACATCCATCAAAGCAAAGCTTTTCATACATACAGAATAATTGAAAGAGAGAAGTCTTGTTGTGACTAAGTGTGATAGAAAATGTCGTATGAAACAGCTACGGCAGAATGAAAGTGTACCTTGACCAGGACATAGTCTCCCGGGTTGATGGGGGAAGTGTGTGTGTCAGTGCCTGTGTCAGTGGACTGACCAGCCACTTCCTGCCGAGGGAAAATCACCTTCACGTTCCCATCGTTCCTCCCACACAGATCCTGAGCTGATCTCTTACTCTCCTGGGGGGACGTGAAAACAAGGTCAATTGATATTGGAACGATGTGGGACAATTAAGTACCATTGCCTATATGTGAATTAAAGTGGGTTTTACATGAGTCGCCCGGGCGAATTTTGAATCCTCGTTGGCTCGACCTGCTTTAATACTACGTTTGCATGCCACGGGTAAATATGAATCGGTCCGGTCTAAATTGCTAGTCTCACCATGCAGGGTAAGTCTGAGGTGTGGGGAGCAGGGCCTCATGGCTCAATTCATTTCTATTTAAAGATGTACATTATGCTAATAGTAACCATATAATAAGTAGGGATAGCAGTTTCTCCCCATCAGGTCAGGTGGAAAGGCCAAGCATTGGGCCCAAGATATGAGGAGAGCGTTTTATTTCAAGAGCAGAAAAAAATGGTACTCACTCCCTCCACTAGGACGAGCTGTGTACAGCCGATGAGGGCGGAGTTGACCTTGGTGGCCTCCTCCCTGAACATGCCGATGAGCTCCTTGAGCCGCCGCTGCTTCACCTCCGCTGGCACGTCGTCCTGAAGACGATGGAACGCATGGGTTTTCTGGGAGAGAGGACACAGCAGTGTACACAGGATATACGGCATTAACACAATAAATGACATTTAATTTACTCTTGAAAATATTGTCTAATTTAGAGGGGCCTGGACTTCGTAACACAAACTCTATAGACCTCCGGGGGGAAAACTATGGTTGCGAACCCATGCTCTACACCAATGGTATTGACAGAACATGTGGAATCATTTCCAGTACGTTAATTGAGTTGAACGGACCTTCCGCATACTGTAGGCAAAGAGGAAGCCCACGTTGTAGCGCACCTCCCTGATCAGAGACAGGGTCTGCAGGTGGTCCTCTTCTGTCTCCCCACAGAACCCAGAGATGAAGTCACTGCTCAGGCTCACCCCTGAGACAGACACACAGGACTGAACCGTCACTGACCCAATGGCAATAAGACAGTCGGTGCTTTGAAAAGCATATTACTCAAGATGCCGTTGGCATGCAGCCAATGTGCATAGCCGAACCAGTCTGGAACGGTTACCTGAATTCACAGCAACTATTCATCAGAAAGAAACGTATAAACAAGTTGAGGTGGTCTACCTGGGATTATTCTCTTGATGTTATCCACAAGCTCCAGGTAAGCCTCCCTACTATAGCTGAAATTTCCAAAATGGACACAATTAAGACGACGAACATATTTGAATCTGTTTCCATGGATGTCGTTACATTTCTATTTGAGAGCAGAGTAAAAGCTGAAACAGAAGAGCTGTATTACCCCCTCCGCATGGCCTGTAGGACTGTGCTGCTGCCACTCTGAGCCGGGAGGTGGATCTGCTTACAGATGTTCGCCCTCTCTTTTATCAGCTGCAACACCTACACACAAACAGCAGGATCACAATGTCAACGTCAACTTTTCAATGCTGAGAACAATCTACTTTATAAACTGGGTGGTTCGAGCCATGAATGCTGATTGGCTGACAGACCATATACCACGGGTATGACAAAACATGTATTTTTTTTGCTCCAATTACATTGTTAACCAGTTCATAATAGCAATAAGGCACCTCTGGGGTTTGTGGTATACGGCCAATATACCACGGCTAAGGGCTGTATGCAGGCACTCCCCGTTGCGTAAGATCCGCCCTTAGCTGTGGTATATTGGCCATATACCACACCCCCTCGTGCTTTATTGCTTAAGTATATCCCTCAATGGTCAAATGTTTACCTTACATTTTTGCTTGAGATTAGTGTGTGTGTAGCAGGGAACATAATAAGAACAAAGTGCATTCTTTACAATCTTACAGACTATTAGAATAACAATATAATCCCAATACTATTAACATCAGTTTGCCTTTGGACTCCATTTGTACCTCATCAGGGAAGTCCTTGGGATGAGGGGAGGTGAACCTGATTCTCATGCCCGGGTCTATGAGGGACACTCTGTCCAGCAGGTCAGCAAAGCGCAGGCCCCCGGGCCGGGCTCGGTACACCGTCCTAAAGCCCCGGCTCAGCTGGCCTGGCTCTGAACTACAGAACTGTTCCTCTGATGTGTCCCTGTAGCTGTTCACATTCTGACCCAACAGGGTCACCTCCTTCACGCCCTGGTACAGAACAAAAACACAGCAATGTTACAGTCCATTAAGTCCAATGCATACAGTCCATTAAGACACAAACAAGAGAAGTAACTGCACACCTGAGAGACATTTAAAACACTGACCTGCTCCGACAGGATATGGACTTCCTCAAGGATAGAGGACACTGGTCGACTCCTCTCTCGACCTCGAGTGAACGGGACAATGCAGTAGCTGCACATGTTATCACACCCTCGCATGATGGACCTACAAAGCAGAGAGGGACATGAGGATGCAGGATCAAGGCCAATGTCCTGTATTCAATTCTATATGTAATTCTTGGGTCCTGTGTAACTCTTCTGATCGTAAATGGTCAAATGCACCAGAGTACATTCAACCTGACGAATAAACACTTGCCTAGCTGTACAAGATGTGACAGACAGTCAGAGAGACACTCACACAAAAGCGCTGTAACCCTGGGGGGAGTGGTGAACTGGCATGACATCAGCATATGTCTCCTCTAGAGACAGCAGCACGTTGCTAGCCTGCTGACCACCATGGGCCACAGACAGGAGGCGAGGAAGGTCCCGGTATGCATCTGGACCAGCCAGAACATCCAACAGCTTCTCCCTCTCCAGCAGCTCAGACTTCAGCCTCTCGGCCATGCAACCTGGGGCCACAAACATACAGGGGATCAGAGCCAGCATGAATGCTGTGTTGATCCTAGAGTGTCGGTTCAGACAGAGACATCAAATGTATCATAGTCACAAGTCAGACTGTAACTCATTCACCTAAGACTCCAATTTTCATGGGTACGCGGGTCTTTAAGCGTCTTTTCTTCATGGCTGTGAGTTGCCGTAGTCTGTTCCAGATTGTTTGTTCTGCTTTTTCTCTGTGCGAAGCAGAGCAGGGAAAACCTTGCTTGAGTATGTTGAAAGTTCAGTGAACAAAACTTAAGTAAAAATGCCTCCCTCTGTCCCAAAAAGACTTCGAACTTTACCTTATGGAGCATGTAACAAGGAGGACAACATCAGCCTGAAAGAGATAAAATGTATATTTAAACCACAGGTTTCTGTCAATAGAAATATTTGGTAATGCACATTTTAATCCTCCTAAAAAGTGAAAGTCATGTGTACCTCAGCGACATCACTTGTGCGTTGATATCCCTTCTTCTGCAATATTGACCAGGCAATTTCTGTGTCGTTGACGTTCATCTGACAGCCATAGGTTTCAAAACACACTGTAAAAAAAAAAATCAACATGCATTATTTAAACGGTCATTAACGGAAGACGATTTTTTTGTTATCCGTGATGTGAAAGTGCTGTGCACAAACCTGTCCTAGAGTTCCCAATTTCTGAGTCCTCAGGAAGATATGCATGCTTGTCAGTGTCTATCAAATCATCAGTGATAACAGGTTGCTGTTTGTTGATAGAAGCTCCCTTGACAAAGTCATGAAATCTTGGACCTGTGGCTATTTGAGTCTTGAATTTATCTGCCCTGCTCTCCTCGTTAGAATGAACGCTGACTGGCTTTGAACAACACAATCTGTGTTGCAAGCTCCATCTAGGTAACCATTGTTCAAAAGTAAGAAAAATAGGTCTTAAACGGTTGGTGTTTCTCATATTTGTCAAATACGTCTATAACGTCAATTACCGCAACATTTTTGCAATGGGTGAAAATGTGAAAACAATGTTCAAAATAGCTAAAGTTAGCCAGCTAACGTTAGTGGCTTGACATCTGAAAAAGAGCCCTCCGAATTTGTACTCAGCAGGTGCTGCAGCATTCGTGTGTCATCATTGTCGGTTGAATACTAAATTTGCCCTATTGAAGTCGTTTTAATCCTCAAATTGTCATTCGGTACACAAATAAATTTGCTAGCGTGATCTTCACGTCTCATGTGTAAACAACTGCCGTCTATCAATCGCGTCCTCAAGGACGTACAATATTGCGGTCCGTCTTGAACCAACTATTTTACAAAAGGTTCCACTGTGACAGTGCCATCGTTGTGCACCTTGAAGTATTCTGTACAGAACTTCAGAAAAACGGTTCCATAAATATACATTATATTCCAGATGTATTTAAACAAATAAAACATATAGATAGATGACCAATGAAAGAGAAGGGAGAGAAATCTAAAACATACCTCAACCAGTACGGTGAAAGGAAGAGAGAGAGATAAAGAGAGCGATAGAGGGGGAGTGGGACAGAGAGGAGAGAGCGAATTTAACATCAGAGGTGATGTCACTGGTGTCTTTGATGGGTTGGTTTAAAAGGTTTATTCAGAGAGTGATGTCCACAAAAAGCTGTTCCAGCATTTCTTCTGAGATGATGACCTGAACTGACATCAAGGACTGCAGGAGAAGGACCCAATAGAAATAACGCACACTTAATCCAGGTAACTTTAAGGTAACTAACTTGATGTTTCAGATTTGATGGTGTTTGTGTGTCAAGAAGACAATTTGATGATATGATTACATACATTGATATTGTAACCTTTTTAACTATATGTCAATCACTTTTTTTTATTTTTTTTTTATATAACATTTCTATTGTTAACATCAATCATACGTGGATGTTTAGTTATCAAATGCAAATCACTACACGTTTGTGCTTTAATTATTTATTGGTTGGAACATCAAACAAAAAATATATTACCTGAGTAAAGTTACCCATTTAGTGGATAAAGACATTTCACATTATAGCAAATATTTACTTAAATGTAGTTACATATTGCTACACTGAAAAATCTAAGTAACCATCAGAACAATATAGCAAGGCTTCAAGTCTACCTCTCCTAGAGAACTCAATGTCTACTGCAGTGATATCAGATCAGGGGCCAAGTGTGGAAAACTGGCTTCAGTGTTTTTTCTAATGTAATTTTAACACTGCCATGTCTTCTTGCTGGCCATTGTTTTCCAGAACTAGTCATGATGATGGATAGAGCTGTACTGCTCGTTTTCTGCTGTCTGGTGATGTCTGTATCAGTTGCCCCACTCTACCCATCTATTAGGTAAGAATCCAATCAATCTGCATGATAACAATTTTGTTTAAACATTTAAAGTCATTTTAATAGCATTAAAATGTGTCAAATATAAACCAACATGCTAATTTGACAAACATTGTATCTAACATGGGTTGTATGACGAATTGTCCAATATAATTATTATTTAGAAAATGTTTCTGATAATACATTTTAAGTTTGCTATCTAAAAAAAGCATGCTGATACTACTTGAGTTTAAATAATTAAATATTAATATGATTGCAACTGTTAAAGCTCACTAACCATAATGAACTTGAATTCGAAAGAGTTATTTATGATTCTAGTAGATTACTACTAGAGCATCCAAAATAGTTTTGCCACTTGTCATATGATTAAATTACATTTTGAATCAATTAGCTTTTCATGAACCCCTAGTAGCTATATCAGTAGTGGTGTGCATTGCCTTTTGAGTGACATTTACAACACTCCAATGTGTAAGTGTTCTAATACCAATCTCTGGGGAACAGCAACTGAACCTCCTCAGTAAAATATGTTACTAACCCTCTTGTTAAACAGGCAAATGACGCAGAGCTTGTTGAGTGGAATGATCCACACCTGAACTGCAGTTATCCCCCCTACTCTGCCCCCAGTCTCCTTGACCAGGGGCCAGGTATACACAAATACTCTCTGCTAGCTCCCTTTCCAAGAATTCAATTTTCACCCTGTGCTGCTGAAAAAAATGATGTAATGCTTCATCCCACTGATGGACGATGTAACAATGGAATGAACATGAGGTGTGGTTAGTAACAGACAAAGACTGGACTGCCAAGAGAGAGCAGAAAGAAACAGAGAATAATTGCAGCCAGCAGTCTGTCTCTGAACACCATGCTCTAAATCTATCAGGGGTCAGTGTGTCTGTCATAGTGTGTGCCCTGTCTTTTTATTATGCTAACAAGGGTCAAGATGTCTGGATTAGTCACTAAAATGTGTAACATTTGCACAGCACATTAATCACAGCATTCAGGGGCAAAGTATGAGACCATTGTTATGTATATGCAGAAAAAAAACATCTACTGAAAATGGTCACCTGACCTAACTACAATTGAGATAATGGCATTTGAAATATGGTTGTTGTTTACGATCATTTTGAATGTTATCTTTATAACTCCCTATAAAGATAAGAGCTGGCCAGACATTTTTGTTGTTGCGATTTCACTTGGTTTTGCGAAAGTTACCGCACCAGTGATACACTTCCTCATGCTTGTCCTGCAGTTGCCGAGATAAAACATGAAAAAAGCCTCCATAAACACCCAAATATGTCCTTTTAGAAACGGCAACGCTCTCGGTATAATGATGCAGGTCTTTCGATGTTATACTCTTGAAATTGTTATTCCGAACTTAATCTAAGTGAAATCTCACAAAAGGTGTCTGACTGCCCACTGGGCACAGACGTCAGTTCAACGTCTAGTTTTGATTTACATTTGGATGAGCTGTCAACTAATGTGAATTCAACGTGAAATCAACAAAAATTTCACCGTGTCACTGGATTTAGGTTAAAAGACCTAAAAAAAAAGACCTAATGCCCTTACCTTGATAACTTTTTGCAAATTCAATCAGTTGATTCAACTTCATCACATTAGATTTTTAGGGTTGAAATGTGGAAACAACTTTGATTCAAACAGTTTTGCACACTGGGTGGACACGTCATACCATATTTATGTGACGTGTTTTTCCCCCAGGTTTGGTCAGAGGGACACGTCCATCCTGTTGACCTCCTCTATAGAGCATCCCATGCAACTGCTGGAAGAAAACAGCACCCCCTTGACGCAAAAAGCCGAACTGCGGTCAGTGCCACCCCAAAATCTGAAATAGCTTTTGTTGTTATACAACAAAAAGGAATCAAGGCAATGACTGAACTTTCAAATTCTATACATCTATCCATGAAATGGTCATGTGCTCCCTCCCATCTTTCATCTCAGATCAGGAAGACATGCTGATGCTATCTTTACCAACAGCTACAGAAAGGTTCTAGGTCAAATCTCAGCCAGGAAGTTCCTACAGAGCATCATGGGAAAACGGCTACAGTGAGTAGCGGCTGTTTATGCAATCTGTCAGTAAGGATATACTATAGTTAAGCAATAAGGCCAGAGGTGTGGTATAAAGCCAATATACCGCTGCTAATGGCTGTTCTTAGCACGACACAACGCAGAGTGCCTGAACAGTCCTTAGCTGCAGTATATTGGCCATACATCACAAACCCCAAGGTGCCTTATTGCGATTATAAACTGGTTACCAACGTAATAACAGTAAAAATAAATGTTTTGTCATACCTGTGGTATGTCTGATATACAACAGCTGTCAGCCAATCAGCACTCAAACCACCCAGTTTATAATTAAGTATAGAAGCACTAAAAATGTTTATACTGTACTTATTCTACGCTTTCTTTTTTCAAACCCAGAGTAGAAGGCCGGAGCTATAATGTGAAATGTCAGTCAGACATTTACGAGGGCACCTACAAACAGGACCTGACATCTGTTCAGAGAAAACAGAGTTACAGGGGACAGCAAAACAATTTCAAGAAGCCAAGGTACAGTTCCCACCCAGTACATGGTTTGGAAATCATGATCTCACTGCAGACTGTAAGCCTTCAGGGCATACACATATGTTGCCAAATTGTAATATGTGAAGTGTGTCTCGTGGAAATGCATAGTTGTGATTGAACTGACATTCCTACTTAAAATGTTCTCTTCCAGACTTCTATGTAGTGAATGTAAGCGAGGACAAAGTGAAGACAAGAAGTGTTTATCTCCAACCCTAATGACCTGAAAATGTCAAAATAATAAATTAAAAGCTATTTTCCTATCAAAGCTTTGAGTCAAGAAAATCAATGTCACTCAGTTCATACACTCTGGAAAACAATTGTACTAAAGGATATGTAACCACAGTTTTCACAATAAAGCAAAGAGATTTGATATGAGTCTAGTGCGTTAATTTGACTTCCTTCTTCCAACTGAAACAAATACATTTTATAGGCACTATTATTTCAAGGACTTGAGTATGATAGAATTAGTGTGTATTGCACCAATAAGAAACAGCAGTACACTGAAATTAATCCCCATTTCTTTAATTACAAAAACATCAGATTTTCTAGGACTGCCCATTTTATTCTGGGGGGGGGGGGGGGGGGGGTATTTATTGTAATGAGTGAATAGCTCACACCCTCCACATGTAATTCAGTGAGGAGACAAGCAAATAATTACAGACTTACGATGAACATGTCAGTGAAGCCACCTCAATCAACTTCTATCAAAAGGCCTTGTAAAATGGATGGCTACCTTCTTGATGCAACTTTTTACAAAGCAGTGGTAAGATGGGCACTGAGAAACATGAATGTAAAAAAAAAAAATAAAAAAAAATCCATCCACATTTCATTATGAAACCACAAAATTATATCCCCAAGCCCATTATAAAAACAAATATTTTAAAAAGGGCATTTGCAAAACAGTCAAACAAAAATGAAGTGCAAGGATGATTAGTGTTACAGACCTCAGTAGGAGCATCTGTGTCAGTAAGCATCTGTCCGATAAAATCAAAGGTCTCGGTAGAGTTAACATTTACTTTCAAATGAAGTCAAACTGCATTTCAAATGTTCTATTGGATTCATGGAATAACATGCCTTTGACAGTCTGATGGTTGATGTGTCCTTAAATGACTCCTTGAAAACCAAGAACTAAGCATCTTAAGTCTCCAATCTTCGGTCATCATTTACTTGCAATTCTGCCAGAGAAGAAAATAGATACATTAGTATGTTTGTTGTACATGTTAATTATCAGACAAAGACCTTTAAAAAAATAAAATCTACAGTGAGCTCCAAAAGTATTGGGACAGAGACATGTTTTGGCTCTGTACACCAGCACTTTGGATTTGAAATTATACAATGACTATGGAGGTTAAAGTACAGACTGTCAGCTTTCATTTGATGGTATTGTCATCCATAAAAATCAGGTCAACCATTTAGAAATTACAGTATGATATTTGTGCGCGCATCTTTCTCACTCATCATTATCCTTTATCATGGTAGCATCCACATGAATGTAGAAGTGTTTAGAAACATTTTTACAATAAAAGTGACAATACATTATTTACAATAAATTTCTATTGGGCACTAAATTAAACTGAAATGAGATCTTAAAATGTAAAGCCTGCATGAGAAGTCCTGGATACATTAAAATCACATCCGATGTAAGAAACTTCATGCATTTCTTTCCAGCATAAAGATGAAGTGTACAGGATTTCTCCGCAACAGAATATGAACTGCAGAACAATGAGGATGATAGGATAATGCAGAGCTTAGCCAATGAGGAAGACCCACACACATTGCATCTTTAGAATAACCATGTACAATTGCAGGCAATATTAAGATTAATAACTGGTGACATGGACAGGATGGAAAAGGTGAGCAAAGATGATTTTATGGTGGGATGAGCAAGACGCTGGTGAGTGAGCACTGCGCCACACAGCCATGCATTATACAGGGCAATGGGGATGCACTGGGATGCAGTCCATAGAGATGCCCTTACTTCAGCCTGGAAGACTGGCCCTTTGTTATTAGAAAACAGGCCTTTACCGCAGGCTCCTATACTTTGCCAACCTACTACTTTGCTCTGCGGCAATCCTGAAAGAGAGATGTAGCAAGGAGTAGACAGGAGAGTTAGGGAGACAGGAGGGCACTATAGGAGACGGTGGCTAAAGAAAGAAAGTCAGGCTAGTCAAGTTTCATCAATTGTGAAATTAAATCAGCTGACTCTACATCAACCAAAAGGAGCATGAGACTAGAATATGGTTAAAAGGACTGGGTCAGAAAGGACAGAAGTAAGGTGCAGTAATTCCACAGTAACACTAGGCAATTAGAGCTTGACGCCTTCAGCCAGTGACACTTATTACCGCTGTGTCTCTATGGCCTTTGGAGAGCTCTACATGTGCAAGGCTTGAGGGGAAAATCACCCACACAGTTCAATCTGGCCAGGCCCTCTCATGCTCGCAGCAGACATACGCTCTACAGCGGCGGCTCCACTTCTGCTAGCCTGGCAGGGCGAGGGGCCCCTGGGGGACACACACTGAGGGGGCAGCGCGTCACAGTAGACCCTTACACACGATCTCAAGGGCCCTGAGTGAACGTCCGGCAGCCACAATCTCAGAGAAGCACCAAGAGGTCCCAAAGCCCCAGAGTCCTTCTCATATGAAGAGGTCAAACTTTCTCCCTGTGGTCAAGAGCTCTCTAGGCAGAAAATCTGACAGTCAGTCTGTGTTGCGAAAGCTAACAGAAGCCATACCTCTTGACTGCTTTCTGGGCCAACATGCGGTTTCCAGCCAGGAAGGTGAGACTGCCGATGATGGCCAGGTACTTGAGGGTCTGGAACATGTTGAGGTGAGTCCAGTAGACGTACATCAGTCCCAGCATGCCTGAAACATCACAATAAACAGAGTAAAGGTGATAAACTAGGAAAAAGAGATATCGGTGGAGTGACAATGCCAGTAGTTTCCATTGTAATCCATGACTCAGAACTCCGTACTCACATGCGTGGCCCACATGGAAGAGGACAGCGCTGGGGGAGAAGCTGAAGTTTGAGATGTTGGCCCCGAGTTTGAACCACTGAACAGAGAGGGGGGCGAGAACATTGTTCATGGACCACGGCAGTACAACAAAAGGTCTGGAAATGGATTCATTTACAATGCACTGATGCAAGCCTTTTGCAGTATGGACAATGTCATCAAGCAACGGTGTCAGAAATTACATACAGCATCACTATTGTCATTTCAAATCAAAACAAGTGTTGTTAACCAAACTCCAAGGCTCATTCAGGAAGTATCAAGGTTTTATTCTAAAGGGCCTTGCTAAACAGAAAAGACAGATATGAAAATGTTCTAAAAAGAAACCTTTGGACCTTCAAACAATTCAAAAACTTGAAGAAGTAAAGAGTGTCACCAGAATAAGCAGCAGCAGGAAGGGTGAGAGGACCAGGGCTGTGAAGGCGTTGGACACCACTGTGGGTGGCTTCTTCTCTGGCTCCCGGAACAAGTGCTACACACGACAAGAACATCAGGTCAAGTCCACCTATTTTTTTCAACGGCCACGCACAACATGGACATTGGCGTAATCGTTAAGCCAAAACCGTAGCAAACGGAAATCAAGTTTTTAAATTGGACAAATTCAGGTAGTTCCCGCCCCGTTTTGTTCCTGGTGAATACACCCCAGCTATTCATCTATTTATTTGTCAGGGACCACGCACAACATGGATATTGCATCAGAGTTAGCTTGGCTATATAGCTTATTTCAAGCTATGACTAGCAACCAGAAGACTAGAGAAACAAACTAATGTGTTAGATTTACATGCAAGACTTGTTGTTTACCTGGATATCTGGCTTAGGCATGTAAAGGGTCTTAGATTGGATGGCTGCTGGGGCCTCCTCATCAAGGAACTTCAAGACAACGTCAGCCACGTTCCACAGAATGGGGTTCTCCAAGGTGGCATCTCCCACAATGAGGTGGAGGGCATATGTTCCAGACATGGAGTCAAACTCAGACTTCCTCTCGGCTGTGTCCAGCTCAAACTTGTAAAGGTTCTTACTGTCAGGCTCGGCCACAAACACAACCTCCTGGCCAGTTTTATGATTGTGCAACCTCACAAAGGTCTGGAGAGAAAGACAATAACAATACTCAAGAGATATAATAGCACAATGCAACGTTGACAGAATGAGAGTATGAACATAAAAATGTAGACCCACAGGAACAGCCAAATACCTGATGGGGCGTGAGCTCTACTCCAGTGTTGACATCCACTAACTGGAAAGTCATGGCAAAGTTCTGGTGGCTGTCTGCAGTAAAAGAGCCCTTGGCCTTGAAGGGATAGTCCACCCTGGAAATAAAAAAATATATACATTTTGTGTGGCTAATGCGTAGGGCCATGAGTTTTTCCTGACCATATAACCTGCAGGAAATAACTCTGGGTCTAGGTTATGGGTGTGACAAGGGCAGTATTAAAAAGGGCTTCATATACGAGATTGGGCTCTCTAACCTGGATGTCTTGGTGCCGATGCTCTGGTCCTTATCCACTACAGACAGGTCCATGTTAGTGATGGCCACCTCAGTGGACACCTTCACTTTTAGCTGAAGGCATGTGGGGAGAAGGAGAGAGAGATGCAGGAAAATGAGAAATTCAAGGGAATTCATATGATGAAATTCACATGCAAATTTCAGGGTGATTAGTGTCACATTTATGGTGAATTAGTGTCAGAGAGAGTAAAAGAAAATGCTAGAGGTTAATTGCTTTGACACGTGGTTAAGTAACATAAAGGTTTGCAAGCTAATGAAAGCGGCAACTAAGTAAGAATCCTCCATTTTGAGCACAATGAACTGCTAACCTTTTGGCAAAAGCGTAAAGAAACTGACTTAACTTACAAGAACTGTAACTTCTCACAATTACAAATCCAAAACTATATACAGTGCATTTGGAAAGTATTCAGACCACTTGACTTTATCCAATTTGTTCCGTTACAGCCTTATTCTAAAATGGATTAAATTGTTTTATTCCCCCTCGCCAATCTACACACAATAATCATAATGACAAAGCAAACAGGTTTAGAAATGTTGGCAATTTTTTTACAAATAAAAACACTGAAATATTACATTTACATAAGTACTCAGACCCTTTACTCAATATTTTGTTGAAGCACAGGCTCAGACTGGGCCACTCAATGACATTGAGACTTGTCCCGAAGCCACTCCAGCGTTGTCTTGGCTGTGTGCTTAGGGTCGTTGTCCTGTTGGAAGGGGAACCTTCTCCCCAGTCTGAGGTCCTGATCGCTCTGGAACAGGTTTTCATCAAGGATTTATGTACTTTGCTCTGTTCATCATTCCCTCAATCCTGACTAGTCTCCCAGTCCCTGATGCTGAAAACCATCCCAAAAGCATTATGCTGCCACCACCATGCTTCACCGTAGGGATGGTGCCAGGTTTCCTCCAGACATGACGCTTGGCATTCAGGCCAAAGAGTTCAATCGTGGTTTCATCATACCAGAGAATCTTGTTTCTCATGGTCTGAGAGTCCTTTAGGTGCCTTTTACTGAGGAGTGGCTTCAGTGTAGCCACTCATCCATAAAGGCCTTATTGGTGGAATCCTGCAGAGATGGTTGTCTTTCTGGAAGGTTCTCCCATCTCCACAGAGGAACTCTGAAGCTGTCTGACTGACCATCAGATTCTTGGTCACCTCCGCCAGCTCTAGGAAGGGTCTTGGTGGTTCCAAACTTCTTCCATTTAAGAATGGAGGCCACTGTGTTCTGGGGACCTTCAATGCTGCAGAAATGTTTTCGTACCCTTCCCCAGATCTGTGCCTCGACACAATCCTGTCTCGGAGCTCTACTGACAATTCCATCGACCTCCTGGCTTGGTTTTGGCTCTGATATGCACTGTCAACTGTCAGACCTTATATAGACAGGTGTGTGCCATTCCAAATCAAGTCCAATCAATTGCATTTACCACAGGTGGATTCCAATCAAGTGGTAGAAACATCTCAAAGATGATCAATGGAAACAGGATGCACCCGAGCTCCATTTCAAGTCTTACGGTAAAGTGTCTGAATACTTACGTAAATAAGGTATCCGTTTTTTTCTTTTGTAATAAATTAGCCAACATTTCTAAAAAGCTGTTTCCGCTTTGTCATTATGGGGTAGTGTGTGTAGATTGATGGGATTTATTTTAAAATCGATTTTAGAATAAGGGTGTAATGTAACAAAATGTCAAAAAAGTCAAGGGGTCTGAATACTTTCCAAATGCACTGTACCTTTTATACTTGGTGATGAGTGAACCATGCCCCCATTTTGGAAAAATGTAAACTGGCATAAACTAACAAATAATATAGAAGATTGTTTATCTTGCATGTAAGCGGGTACAAAATGATTCCCAATATATTTTATCTTGAAAAGATGGCCAGCTCACCTCAACCTGACTGGCAACCAATCGGGTGTCCCCGGTGATAGCCACAGTGAACTGGTAATATCCACTGGCTGGCTGGCTAGTCATGAAGTTCAGTTCAAAAATGCCACTGTAAAACAGGTAGAAAGAATTATTATACACTACAACGCAGACATACACAAATCATCCATATTAAAAATCAACACAACTAGCAACATTAGTGCCCAGACAAATTCTAATCCTTCTGTCTATCAAACTTACTCCCTGAGGGAGAAAGGTGCCTGGGTGAGTATGACGTTCTTAGAGACCACAGCTTGAGCAGATTCCACTACCACACTGGCTGAGGCAAGAGGATTGGAGAGGACGTCAGTCACCAGAAGCTGTGGTAAAGACAAGGAGGCAGAAAGATGTCAGTGAAAAGAAAAGCATAATGTGAGAGAGAAGACCATTGCTCAGTGGATGACTAGAGCAAGGTTTCCCAAATTCGGTCCTGCTCCCACCCCGTGTGCACATTTTATTTTGCCCAAGCACTGCACATTCAAAGCTTGATGATGAGTTGGTTATTTGAAATAAGCTGTCTAGTGCAAAAACTAAAAAACATGCAGCCGGGGCCTATGCGAAAACCTTCAAAAGTGTCTCAAATTGATGACGACCAAATAATGGACATGAAAAAATGAAGTGTAGTCAGTCACTGATTTAGAAACACCGGTCATAGTGGAGTATACCTGCAGGATTGGCTGGTTGTGGGAGACGGTGGCAGGCCCCTGGGCGCTGACGATGACTGGCACCTGGAAGCGGTTGTTGGAGAGGGCGGCAGCAGCACAGGCTACGCTGAATGCCTCAGACAGGGATTGCCAGGACTTCTTACTGAACACAGAGTTCACGAGCTGGATCACCTGGTCCTGTGAGGAAAACGGTTCACATTAGTTCCACATGCATAGTTATTTTAAAATAGGTAGGTTGGTGTTGTTATTCTAGATTTCTATTATCAAGTATTATACAGAGGTCTAATACATGACACATGTTCAGGAACAATCCATGGCCCTACTCATGCAGCCTGCTTTCCTTCAACTCCCCTGCATCAATCTACCACCCACATAAATTGTGAGAGCAGTTTACCTCTTTCAGAGGAGGCTCTGTGTCCACATGGTCTGAGAGTGTGTAGGCTGCTGTCACAAACAGGGCAGTTGCCTCAAGTCCCTCCTCGAACTGGAGGTACACTCCACCCAAGTCATCCAATCGTGCTGCAAGATCCTTAAGAGGGAGAGAAAGGTTAAAATACAACACCTCTGCTTAAGAAACCAGTTTGCATGTGAGTAATTAGTACCTTTGTAAAGTAATTTACCCAACTAAACCTGCAGCACAGCACCACCTGGTGGACTTGTGAAACTCACCTCAATCTCCTCCAGGATTCCTCCAAAGTCAGCCTGCTGGGAGAGACGGGTGGCAGTCTGGAGTGCCGTGGTGATCCTGTACAGAAAGACAAGAAAAGAACAGTCACAATACAATGACAAAACACGTCATGGCTTTAGATCCATGTCATTAGGAATATCTTCTGTTCAAAAGCAGTTTGTTTGAAACGATTCAAAGTAACAATTAAGTTCAGAAGCTTATTTCTACCAGTTAAACATGGCAGATCTCACAAAATATCAAATAAATGATCCAGCAGCAAGTCTGATCCACCTGCCAGGCTAGCAGGTATTACTCACGCCAAGACGTTGTCCTCTTTAGCAATACGGGCGACCAGGGCACCGACGACTTCCTGTGAAGCCAGAGGAAGCCCTAGGGAACTGAGGGCGCTAACAGCTCTGAAGATCTGCGTGACTGTGGAGTCCTCGCTGACTGCTGCCAGAAGGATGTCACGGGTCTCATTGGACACCGGGATCTAAAAGAGGATGAATAAAGAAGTCAACAGAATCAAGCTATTAGTGAAGAATTCACTGGCAGAGCATCCAAAAGCACAAACACAAATGTTGTTCGCCAGTTCATCTTGCTGGAGGAGCAAATGACATGTTTTGGTAATATAGAATCAAGCACCCTATACAAGTACCTACCTCACAGTCTGAGATGGCCTGACTGGCCTCAGCAGCAAAGAAGAGGGAGTCGACACTCATGGGGTCCAGTTGGGCCTTCAAGAAATGACAGGCATCCTGCAAAAGGAAAAAGAAGGATTTGGTGAAGTAAAAAACTGTACTAGTGTCTCCCGTGGATTTTTTCTGTAGTGGAAAACATTGTGGACGTGAATAGCAAAGGTGCAAACTTAACATTAGTGCAAACATGTCATAGGCTACATGTTTTGGGTACTCCAGTCAAGCCCCTTTACTTCAATACTTAGTAGCCCGTTTTCTTACATTTTCATCAACAACTGAGGCTCCAAGCTTGCTTAGACCAACAATCGAGTAGTATGCTGATGCCAGGTCTGTGAAGGGTTGGCTCAGGAGAGCTTGAAGTCTAGCAACGTCTGACAGGGAAAGGTGATGGGATGGGGTCAGAGCCTGGGCTCCGAGAGCCACGGTGAGGAGGACCAAGCTGAACAAACCTGTGGGCACATACATGATGGTTACAGGAAATATTGCAACCGTTTTAAACGTGTGAAGTAGTTCGTAGACTCAATCATGCAGCCATTACACAGACACCCATGCAGAACATGCCATTCCTTAACTAGAGGAACCAGCTAGTTATCTAACTTACCTAACTAATTTAACTAGCTAACGTGAGCGAGAGATTTCAAACTCACTAGACAACGCTAGTTCGTATTCAATCCAATGGTCTTCATGATGACCTACCTGTAAAATACACGTCTAGCAAGATCTTGCTTGCTAGCTACGACAACCGTGTTAGCTAGCTTACTAACGTTCGCTTCCATTGGCATGGTCCTGCCACTCCAAATCCATTACATACCTGCACGCGCCATTTATAGACTAAGAAAACTCCGGTAATATAAAATCACCGCTAGATTATGACTAAATTATAATAACAACCATTAATATGAAGTGTACTTATATGGTATTTAGGGCAAACAAAACCTAAAATACTTACGAGGTTGGGCCATTTCTTGTCTAATGCAGCGTCACCAAAGAGCCGGAATTGCTTCCGGGATCCAAGCCTTGGACACTACCATTTCAAAGACAAGGGGTGGTAATTGCATTTTCAGTCTTGGTATGTATTATTATTATTAGACACACACATTTCACATAACGTATTGTGTCCAACTATACTACAATAAAATAACATGTTTAAATCGCATATCCTCAGATGCTTTGTTTTATTCCATGCTCAATCTAACAGTCGTTACCCCTATTCGTGTAATTGGTTACAACCAACTCCTGAAAATGAATGAACTTGTTCGGATATCAGAACCAGAGGTTTGTTGGACCATCTGAAATGTGGGCGAGAATCATTTCCGTTTTGAAATATAAAATAATCTCGTATAATATCCGCAAATATTGTACATTTACATACAAATTCACATTTTATTTCAGTGCCTTTCAAACGTTACCGGGCTCCCGTGTTCGCCCCTCAAAACAAAAAGGGGCATTGTGTCCGTTTTTCATTGGTCCTCAACAAGAAACAAAACCAGTCTCTCAAAATACTAATCTGGCCCAATCTATTATTTATCAGAAAACCAATAGTTCACCAACCTACTAGGTCAATAAAAAGCAACTTCTAAAATGGCATCATAGATTTATTACTTGTTCAATCACACATTGTTTAAATGCACAGACAATTTTACAAATTGTTCATAAAAATGTATTATATATTTTTTTTTACATTAGTCAGATGATTTACTCATACATCTTGTTATCTGCAAGCAGAAAATTATCTGTTTTCAGCAGAAACATTCTGTAATTCAAAGCACCATAATCTTATCAAATCTATACAACTTTGGACATGGGAATATGGCAACCTGAGTGTATGATGATTCTTCTACAGTGATTCATATTCACATCACATTCTTCTATTCCTAATAAAATAGTAGCCTATAATAAACCTTAGATTGGCTAGTAGACTACATAACGTAAAAATAGATAATAGGAAACTAACATTTCAGCAACACCTCAACAACTCTGTTCACTTGTGTGTCAACTTGTTTCAATCCATTATTGATTGATCAGGTAATCAAATGCATGAGACAGTTACAACCGAAACTCAATACTGATAGATGTCAGTGCAGATGTCTATACTTGAGATATCAAATTGAAAACATTATGATAGACCTTTACATTACTTTTGAGTATGACAAACGTGATGCAAGTGTGGATTATTCAATTGTTGATGGACTGTGGTAAAACTTACTAGGAAATGGTGTGTGTAGATTCAAACATTACATTTGGAAAAACTTGAAATAACAAAGTTGCCCTACAATAAAAAATATCCCATATTTACAAGTATCCTCTACTTTTTGAAACCTATAACAAACATAACCTTGCTATGAAAGAATACCAACACAATAAGCTTTGGAATAGTTACATTAAACATGTTTAACACAATGAAAATGTCTGCACAGCAGAGAGTTATGCCACATTCACGTGCTTGTCAGAACTTCCTATTTCTTAGTTGTGATGACGGGAATACAAATTTGTTTCATTCATGTACTTTTTGGTCAGAACAATTCTTCAACCAAATCTTGATAAACTAGCTATGTTGCTAATAATAAACAGCTAGCTTGCTTAGCATTGACAATATCGTCAAACTAGCTAAATTCTCCATATTGATAAGGTTGTAGTTGTCAAAAACTGATGTCATCTTTTGTTTGAAAAGGTAAAAGGGCACTGGTGAAACGTCACAACTCTGCAACAACATTTTCTCACTTGTAATCCAACTATTTATTTAACCCTTATTCTACCAGGTAAATTGACTGAGAACACATTCTCATTTACAGCAACAACCTGGGGAATTGTTACAGTGGAGGGGATGAATGAGTCAATTGTAAACTGGGGATGATGGTATGAAGACCAGATTGGGAATTTAGCCAGGACACCCCTACTCTTACGATAAGTGCCATGGGATCTTTTGTGACACGAGAGTCAGGACACCCGTTTAACGTCCCATCCGAAAGACGGCACCCTACACAGGGCAACGTCCCCAGTCACTGCCCTGGGGCATTGGGAAAGGGTGCCTCCTACTGGCCATCCAACACCACTTCCAGCAGCATCTGGTCTCCCATTCAGGGACCAACCAGGACTAACCCTGCTTAGCTTCAGATACAAGCCAGCAGTGGGATGCAGGGTGGTATGCTGCTGGCATAGAGGGTTGTTTAAGTGAAACTTCCCAGACACAAATAGGAATTTCCCCAACTCTGATAGCATGTGAGATCTTGGTAGTGAGGGAGGGCTCAGGACAGGATGAGGGCCCGGTTGGGAGCGTGGGATTTTAGTGAGCGGAGGTAACATCTTGCTTTCTCTGTCATTATAAGTTGGTCCTTAGTCCGTCCACATACCACTGCTTCCCATGCCTGGGACATCTAAGGACACAACAACGCAATAACTTAAGATACAAACAAACAAGGGAAATAAAAATTCTAAAATATGACAAGACATAATATTATGATACTTACTGGTGTTGGTGGCACTGGGTTGGAATATGCACAACTCTCCCTGGGTCCTAAACAGAAGCCCTGATCCAGAACATTCTCCTCTTTATATTCCCTCTTCATGCAAAAGGACGAGGAGTTGAGAGACGTCTCAGCCTGTAACAAAGACAAGCCAAAATCCAAAATCAATGAAAACACTATAAAAAATAACAGCATAACCATTTCATCCATGTCCAATGAATGTACCTTAGGACAGGGTTGGGGCCCAAACTTAATGGACTGATGCCTGGAGGTGACCGTCTCTTTGCAGTCCATGACATCCAAGGCCAGAGATTTACGCACTTTCTTCATTGTAGGTCGATGCTGGAATCAAAAGGAATGGACCACATATTCAGACCATTCCATAAAACTGAGAAACAGCATTGGTTGAAGGAAATGATGGTTCTTCTTAGGTGTAAACTTCCTCCTGCCATCTTTCATCACACTCACCACCTGCTTGCGTCTTTGCTCAAGTGGACTCTCATCCATCACGATCAGCTCAATCCCAGTCTCTTTCAAGAGGACTTCTTTCAAGTCCTCCTCATTCGGAGTCTGAGGCTAAGACAAAGCGAGAACATGCTTTTTCAGTGGAATATTGAATATATTATACACACAGACAATTAAGTTGCTTTCGTTGACATCTGTAGCGAATGAGGGACTCACCAGAGGCCGCAGAGGACCATACTTCTCCATGGCATTTTTGAATGGAGTTGGAGTCCGCGGGGTGGTGTCAAGATTTGACTTGTGGTTGGGTGTGATGAACCTTTACAAAAATAAAAAATGAAATAACATTATATTTTGCCACAAGAGAGTCATCATATTGCATCCTAATAATCCCTTATTACATACAAGAAATGTGTGTGTCAATAATGAATTATTACATACACTGAGTTTGAGTACAGCTTGGACGCAAACACAGAGTTTTCCTTCTGTGTGAGTGGAGTCTTGTCGCGGTGTAGTGGTGTGGTACCCGTGGACTTCTGACTACAGACTGGGGTAGAGGTGAGGGATGGATTCTCCAGTTCAAAGCTGTCCTGTTTGGTCCACATGTTGAGGAACTGGAAACATATTCAAAGTAAATGTGACCCCCGACATCCAATTGCAATCGTACCAACAAAAAAAAATATGGCATTTAATGTAAGGGATATAACAATTGGTAGAATGTGTTTTTGGCAACATCATTCGTGACAGTTGAAAAATATATGGCAAATTGGAAATCCAAACTGGATGGTCTTCAGAGATAGATGGGAGGGGTTGGGGGTATCAGAAAGACGGGACTAAAAACCAAACATAAGACAACTAATGTAAAATATACTGTGTACGTAAAATGTATATAGCATGTATAAACTGGAAGTAGAAGCCTAAGTGTTGTTGCCAAATTAGTTTACACCAATTAAGGGGAGTGGTAGGATTAGGGGAAAATAAAGGAAAATATACACTACCAGTCAAAAGTTGACACACCTACTCATTCAGGGGTTTTTCTTTATTTTTACTATGTTCTACATTGTAGAATAATAGTGAAGACATCAGAAATATGAAATAGCACATGGAATCAACTAGTAACAAAAAAAAGTGTCAAGAGTGTGCAAAGCTGTCATCAAGACAAAGGGTACTTAGAAGAATCAAAAATATATTTTGATTTGTTTAAGACTTTTTTGGTGACTACATGATTCCATATGTGTTATTTCATAGTGTTGATGTCTTCACTATTATTCTACAATGTAGGAAAAAGTAAAAGTAAAGAAAAACACTGGAATGAGTAGGTGTGTCTTAACTTTTGACTGGTACTGTATACTGCCGGTCAAACGTTTTAGAACACCTACTCATTCAAGGGTTTTTCTTTATATTTACATTGTAGAATAATAGTGAAGACATCAAAACTATGAAGTAACACATGGAATCATGTAGTAACCAAAAAAAGTCTTAAACAAATCAAAATATATTTTGTATTTGAGATTCTTCAAATAGCCACACTTTGCCTCAACCAGCTTCATGAGGTAGTCACCTGGAATGCATTTCAATTAACAGATGTTCCTTCTTAATTAGTGAAATGTCTTTCCTTAATGCGTTTCAGCCAATCAGTTGAGTTGTGACAAGGTAGGGGGTATACAGAAGATGGCCCTATTTGGTAAAAGACCAAGTCCATATTATGGCAAGAACAACTCAAATAATCAAAGAGAAATGACAGTCCATCATTACTTTTAAGACATGAAGGTCAGGCAATGTGGAAAATTTCAAGAACTTTGAAAGTTTCTTCAAGTGCAGTCGCAAAAACCATCATGACTCTTATGAGGACAACCACAGGAATGACCCAGAGTTACCTCTGCTGCAGAGGATAAGTTACCAGCCTCAGAAATTGCAGCCCAAATAAATGCTTCAGAGTTCAAGTAACAGACACATCTCAACTAGAGGTCGACCGATTATGATTTTTCAAAGCCGATACCGATTATTGGAGGACCAAAAAAAGCCGATACCGATTAAAATCGGCAGATTTATTTTATTTTATTTGTAATAATGACATTTACAACAATACTGAATGAACACTTATTTTAACTTAATATAACACATCAATAAAATCAATTTAGCCTCAAATAAATAATGAAACATGTTCAATTTGGTTTAAATAATGCAAAAACAAAGTGTTGGGGAAGAAAGTAAAAGTTCAATATGTGCCATGTAAGAAAGCAAACGTTTAAGTTCCTTGCTCAGAACATGAGAACATATGAAAGCTGGTGGTTCCTTTTAACATGAGTCTTCAATATTCCCAGGTAAGACGTTTTAGGTTGTAGTTATTATAGGAATTATAGGACTATTTCTTTCTATACGATTTGTATTTCATATACCTTTGACTATTGGATGTTCTTATAGGCACTTTAGTATTGCCAGTGTAACAGTATAGCTTCCGTCCCTCTCCTCGCTCCTACCTGGGCTCGAACCAGGAACACATCGACAACAGCCACCCTCGAAGCAGCGTTACCCATGCAGAGCAAAGGGAACAACTACTCCAAGTCTCAGAGCGAGTGACGTTTGAAACGCTATTAGATCGCACCCCGCTAACTAGCTAGCCATTTCACATCGGTTCCACCAGCCTAATCTCGGGAGTTGATAGGCTTGAAGTCATAAACAGCTCAATGCTTGAAGCATTGCGAAGAGCTGCTGGCAAAACGCATGAAAGTGCTGTTTGAATGAATGCTTACGAGCCTGCTGGTGCCTACCATCGCTCAGTCAGACTGCTCTATCAAATCATAGACTTAATTATAACATAATAACACACAGAAATACGAGCCTTAGGTCATTAATATGGTCGAATCCGGAAACTATCATCTCGAAAACATAACATTTATTCTTTCAGTGAATTACGGAACCGTTCCGTATTTTATCTAACGGGTGGCATCCATAAGTCTAAATATTCCTGTTACATTGCACAACCTTCAATGTTATGTCATAATTACGTAAAATTCTGGCAAATTACTTCTGTGAATTGATTTTAAGAAAAGGCATGGATGTTTATGGTTAGGTACAGTCGTGCAACGATGGTGCTTTTTTCACAAATGCGGTTTTGTTAAATCATCCCCCGTTTGGCGAAGTTGGTTGTCTTCGTTAGGAAGAAATGGTCTTCACACAGTTCGCAACGAGCCAGGCGGCCCAAACTGCTGCATATACCCTGACTCTGTTGCAAGACAAGTGACACAATTTCCCTAGTTAAAAGAAATTCATGTTAGCAGGCAATATTAACTAAATATGCAGGTTTAAAAAATATATACTTGTGTATTGATTTTAAGAAAGGCATTGATGTTTATGGTTAGGTACACGTTGGAGCAACGACAGTCCTGTTTCGCGAATGCGCACCGCATCGATTATATGCAACGCAGGACACGCTAGATAAACTAGTAATATCATCAACCATGTGTAGTTAACTAGTGATTATGATTGATTGATTGTTTTTTATAAGATAAGTTTAATGCTAGCTAGCAACTTACCGTGGCTTCTTACTGCATTCACGTAACAGGCAGGCTCCTCGTGGAGTGCAATGTAAAGCAGGTGGTTAAAGCGTTGGACTAGTTAACTGTAAAGTTGCAAGATTGAATCCCCGAGCTGACAAGGTAAAAATCTGTCGTTCTGCCTCTGAACAAGGCAGTTAACCCACCGTTCCTAGGCCGTCATTGAAAATAAGAATGTGTTCTTAACTGACTTGCCTAGTTAAATAAAGGTGTAAAAAAATATATATATATATATATTTTTAAATGCGATTTCCGATTGTTATGAAAACTTGAAATCGGCCCTAATTAATCAACCATTCTGATTAATCAGTTGACCTCTAATCTCAACATCAACTGTTCAGAGGAAACTGCGTGAATCAGGCCTTCATGGTCAAATTGCTGCAAAGAAACCACTACTAAAGGTCACCAATAAGAAGAAGAGACTTGCTTGGGCCAAGAAACACGAGCAATAGACATTAGACCGGTGGAAATGTGTCCTTTGGTCGGGCTTTTCTTTGCAACTCTGCCTAGAAGGCCAGCATCCCAGAGTTGCCTCTTCACTGTTGACGTTGAGACCTGTTTTTGTGTGGGTACTATTGAATCAAGCTGCCAGTTTTTGACTTGTGAGGCGTCTGTTTCTCAAACTAGACACTAATGTACTTGTCCTCAATGCTCAGTTGTGCACCGGGGCCTCCCACTCATTTCTATTCTGGTTAGAGCCAGTTTGCGCTGTTCTGTGAAGGGCGTAGTACAGAGCATTGTACGAGATCTTCAGTTTCTTGGCAATTTCTCGCATGCAATAGCCTTCATTTCTCAGAACAAGAATAGACTGACGTGTTTCAGAAGAAAGTTCTTTGTTTCTGGCCATTTTGAGCCTGTAATCGAACCCACAAATGCTGATGCGCCAGATACTCAACTAGTCTAAAGAAGCCCAGTTTTATTGCTTCTTTAATCAGAACAACAGTTTTCAGCTGTGCTAACAATTGCTAAATGTTTTTTAATGATCAATTAGCCTTTTAAAATGATAAACTTGGATTAGCTAACACAACGTGCCATTGGAACACAACGTGCCAATGAGTGATGGTTGCTGATAATGGGCCTCTGTACTCCTATGTAGATATTCCATTAAAAAAAACTGCCGTTTCCAGCTACAATAGTCATTTACAACATGAACAATTTCTACACTGTATTTCTGATCAATTTGATGTTATTTTAAAATGGACCCAAAAAAATTGCTTTTCTTTTAAAAACAAGGACATTTCTAAGTGACCCCAAACTTTTGAACAGTAGTGTGTGTGTGTGTATGTGAGAGAGATATATATATACATACACACATTATTCAGAATTAAGCAAAAGGCACTGATGAGTCATATCACTGTGTGTTAGGTCATGGTGGTTGAGCGATTACCTGTGAGGGAGAGAAGGGCAGGATCTTGACCGGGGTGCTCTTGGGGGTCCTGGAATAGTTGGAGTCAGGAGATAGAGCGATGCGACGGCGGCTGCGGCGGGTCAGTATGGAGGGTGGGGTGATTCCTCCAGGGGAGATGGGAATCAGCTCTCCCCGGTTGCCCTTGCTCAGCTCCTGCAGGGCGCTGCCCTCCAGACGGAACTGGGTCCGCTCTGGGCTCTGGCTCTCCTCAGGCAGATCAAAGACAGACATGTTGCACCATCCATCTAGGTCCTGGTAGAGGGCAAGAAACAGTTAATGAAATATAATTTCCCAAGCTAGGTCTGCCCCAAATCTAGTCATACTCTACATCATGTTTTACATATCTGTTCAAATATGACTTCTTTGGTGATTTATGCAAAGTATAAGATTAACGTCGTGAAACTAAGAAGACTGAGGTATTAAAACCCATCCAGAACTCTTACCCCATCCACCATATCCATCACCTCCTTTAAGCCTGGGCCGTTGGGAGAGAGGAAGCCTGAGCTGTCCACCACCCAGCTATTGGTATTCAGTTCACGTCCTGGGGTGTCTGGCTCACTTTTGGGTGTCTTTGACTGTTGAGGAGAGACAGCCTTGTGGGAGCCTGCTTCCCTTGGTCCGTCTCTCACAGTGGATGTACTGGCATTCTCCTGTAGGGGTGAAATTAGCTTGAGACATTAGCTCTCTCAGTATGAGAGAGAGAAGTACAGATGAACTGAATATGAACAGCTACCAGAACAATGTGTTCTACCTTGAAAAACAGTATAGGTTGGTGATATTTTAACACGCTCTGTATCTACTACACTATATATTTGTCACACAAAACACTACAGTTTATCTGCCTTTTACCCCCACATAGAAGATAGCCGGCATACAGTGTTTGAATTCTTACCAGCAGTGTAGTGTCTTGGTCTGAATCCCTCTCCATAGAACCATCATAGTCCATCTGTAGAGACATAACAAATCATGTTTCACAGCACAACATTCAAATAAGGATTAGTGAGGATAGCACAGATGTCAAACTGATTTCAAGCAGAACCTACAGTTTAAGTCAGAAGTTTACATACAACTTAGCCAAATACATTTAAACTCAGCTTTTCACAATTCCTGACATTTAATCCTAGTAAAAATTATAGTTTTAGGTCAGTTAGTATCACCACTTTATTTTCAGAATGTGAAATGTCAGAATAACAGTAGAGAGAATTATTTATTTCAGCTTTTATTTCTTTCATCACATTCCCAGTGGGTCAGAAGTTTACATACACTCAATTAGTATTTGGTAGCATTGCCCTTAAATTGTTTAACTTTGATAACATGTCGGGTAGAGCCTCCCACAAGCTGGGTGAATTTTGGCCCATTCCTCCTGACAGAGCTGGTGTAACTGAGTCAGGTTTGTAGGCCTCCTTGCTCGCACACGCTTTTTTCAGTTCTGCCCACAAATTTTCTATAGGATTGCGTTCAGGGCTTTGTGATGGCCACTCCAATACCTTGACTTTGTTGTCTTTAAGCCATTTTGCCACAATTTTGGTAGTATGTTTGGGGTCATTGTCCATTTGGAAGACCCATTTGCGACCAAGCTTTAACCTCTTGACTGATGCCTTGAGATGTTGCTTCAATAAATCCACATAGTTTTCCTCCCTCATGATGCCATCTATTTTGCTAAGTGCACCAGACCCTCCTGCAGCAAAGCACCCCCACAACATGATGCTGCCACCACCGTGCTTCACGGTTGGGATGGTGTTCTTCTGCTTGCAAGCCTCCCCCTTTTTCCTCCAAACATAACGATGGTCATTATGGCCAAACAGTTCTATTTTTGTTTCATCAGACGAGAGGACATTTCTCCAAAAAGTACAATCTTTGTCCCCATGTGCAGTTGCAAACCGTAGTCTGCTTTTTTATGGCGATTTTGGAGCAGTGGCTTCTTCCTTGCTGAGTGGCCTTTCAGGTCATGTCGATATGGGACACGTTTTACTGTGAATATAGATACTTTTGTACCCGTTTCCTCCAGCATCTTCACAARGTCCTTTGCTGTTGTTCTGGGATTGATTTGCACTTTTTGCACCAAAGTACATTCCTCTCTAGGAGACAGAACGCGTCTTATTCCTGAGCGGTACGACGGCTGCGTGGTCACATGCTGTTTATACTTGCGTACCATTGTTTGTACAGATGAATGTGGTACCTTCATGCTTTTGGAAATTGCTCCCAAGGATCAACCAGACTTGTGGAGGTCTTTTTCTGAGGTCTAGGCTGATTTCTTTTGATTTTCCCATGATGTCAAGCAAAGAGGCACTGAGTTTGAAGATAGGCCTTGAAATGCATCCACAGGTACACCTCCAATTGACTCAAATGATGTCAATTAGCTTATCAGAAGCTTCTAAAGCCATGGCAACATTTTCTGGAATTTTCCAAGCTGTTTAAAGGCACAGTCAACTTAGTGTATGTAAACGTCTGACCCACTGGAATTGTGATACAGTGAATTATAAGTGAAATAATCTGTCTGTAAACAATTGTTGGAAAAATTACTTGTGTCATGCACAAAGTAGATGTCCTAACCGACTTGCCAAAACTATAGTTCGTCAACAAGAAATTTGTGGAGTGGTTGAAAAACAAGTTTTAATGACTCCAACCTAAGTGTATGTAAACTTCCGACTTCAACTGTACCTGCTGATCTTTACTGTGGTGGGCCATGCCCTCCTCTGCGTCCACCTGATGATGCTTCAGAGTAGGATCCACCCCACTAAAGAAGCCCATCTCAACCCTACGCTTGATGGTTGAGTTCCAGCGGTTCTTCACAGCATTATCTGTCCTGGAAGGGCACATTTGAACATAATATTGTAGTAATGAAGATGTGGAGTACGAAGGTGAACTAATGATGTGGAACAAAATGCTGTCCCTAAATGTCACCAATCCACTCAAATTGCATTCATCACAAAATATGTGGAGACCAAGAAGCTGTTCTGAGTGATCATGACATTTCAGCACAGACATGGTAGAGATATTCTCTTAGCTGGAGTACCAGTCAAGACAGTTACCTTCCGGGGAGCAGCTTGGCAATCTCAGCCCAGCGGTTTCCCAGCATGCAGTGGGCCTTGTAGATAACGAGGTCTTCCTCTTTTGTCCAGGAGGACTTCTTCACATCCGGGTTGAGGTGGTTGTGCCAGCGTTCCCTGCACTGTTTCCCCACACGGCCCTTCAGGTGCTTAGCCACTATGGCCCATTGCTTGTTGCCATACCGTTTCACCAGTTGTATCACCTGTGGAGAGGAATGCAGGGTTGAAGTTTGTCTGGAAATGTGGCTCCATGTCTGCAGTACAAGACAGGAGTCAAAGCAGCCAGTGGAAGGTATATTTCCCTCTTGTAGTACAACAAACATGATTCTGAGATCTGACTGGACGACTGTTGATAAAACTCAAATTTGCTGTCACAAAGAAGTCTAGTAGAACTCAAATTGTATTAGTCACACGCGCCGAATACAACAGGTAATACAACAGGTACCTTACAGTGAAATACTTACTTACGAACCCATAACCAACAATGCAGTTTAAAAAAAATGTGAATAAGAATAAGAGATAAAAGTAACAAGTAGTTAAAGAGCAGCAGTAAAATAACAATAGCGAGGCTATATACAGGGGGTACCGGTACAGAGTCAATGTGCGGGGGCACCGGTTAGTTGAGGTAATATGTACATGTAGGTACAGTTATTAAAGTGACTACGCATAGATGATAAACAACAGAGTAGCAGCGGTAAAAGAGGAGGGGTGGGGATGGGCAATGAAAATAGTCTGGGTGGCCATTTGATTAGATGTTCAGGAGTCTTATGGCTTGGGGTAGAAGCCGTTTAGAAGCCTCTTGGACCTAGACTTGGCGCTCTGGTACCGCTCGCCGTTGTGTAGCAGAGAGAACAGTCTATGACTAGGTGGCTGGTGTCTTAGACAATTTTTAGGGCCTTCCTCTGACACCACCTGGTATAGAAGTCCTGGATGGCAGGAAGCTTGGTCCCAGTGATGACTTGGCCGTACGCACTACCCTCGTAGTAGATGACATCCGGCGCCGGAAAGAGATGGCCGCCTCGCTTCGCGTTCCTTGGAAAATATGCAGTATTTTGCTTTTTTATGTGTTATTTCTTACATCGGTACCCCAGTAATCTTAAGTTTCATTACATACAGTCGGAGAACTACTGAATATACGATTAACGTCAACCATCATCGTTCCTACCAGGAATATGACTTTCCCGAAACGGATCCAGTGTTTTGCCTTCCACCCAATACAATGGATCTGATCCCAGCCGGCGACCCTGTGCGACGCCGTAAAAGGGCAAACGAGCGGTCTCGTGGTCAGGCTTCGGAGACGGGCACATCGCGCTCCACTCCCTAGCATAGTACTCGCCAATGTCCAGTCTCTTGACAATAAGGTTGATGAAATCCGAGCACGGGTAGCATTCCAGAGAGACATCAGGGATTGCAACGTGCTCTGCTTCACGGAAACATGGCTAACTCAAGAGACGCTAACGGAGTCGGTGCAGCCAGCTGGTTTCTTCATGCATCGCGCCGACAGAAACAAACATCTTTCTTGGTAAGAAGAGGGCGGGGGGGTATGCCTTATGATTAACGAGACGTGGTGTGATCATCATAACAACACACAGGAACTCAAGTCATTCTGTTCACCTGATCTAGAACTCCTCACAATCAAATGTCGACCGCATTATCTACCAAGGGAATTCTCTTCAATCATAATCACAGCCGTATATATTCCCCCCCAAGCAGACACATCGATGGCCCTGAACGAACTCTATATGACTCTTTGTAAACTGGAAACCACACACCCTGAGGCTGCATTCATCGTAGCTGGGATTTTAACAAGGCTAATCTAAAACAAAACTCCCTAAATTCTATCAGCAATCGATTGTGCTACCAGGGCTGGGAAAACCCTAGATCATTGTTATACTAATTTCCGCGACGCATATAAGGCCCTCCCCCGCCCCCCTTTCGGAAAAGCTGACCACGACTCCATTTTGTTGATTCCAGCCTACAAACAGAAACTAAAACAACAAGCTCCCGCGCTCAGGTCTGTTCAACGCTGGTCCGACCAATCTTAATCCACGCTTCAAGACTGCTTCGATCACGCGGATTGGAATATGTTCCGCATTCGTCCAACAACAATATTGACGAATATGCTGATCGCGTGAGCGAGTTCATTAGGAAGTGCATTGACGATGTCGTACCCACAGCAACGATTAAAACATTCCCAAACCAGAAACCGTGGATTGACGGCAGCATTCGCGTGAAACTGAAAGCACGAACCACTGCTTTTAACCAGGGCAAGGTGACCGGAAGCATGACCGAATACAAACAGTGTAGCTATTCTCTCCGCAAGGCAATCAAACAGGCTAAGTCCCAGTACAGAGACAAAATCGAGTCGCAATTCAACAGCTCAGACACAAGAGGTATGTGGCAGGGTCTACAGTCAATCACGGATTACAAAAAGAAAACCAGCCCCGTCGCGGACCAGGATGTCTTGCTCCCAGACAGGCTAAACAACTTTTTTGCCCGCTTTGAGGACAATACAGTGCCACTGACACGCCCCCTACCAAAACCTGCGGGCTCTCCTTCACTGCAGCCGAGGTGAGTAAAACATTTAAACGTGTTAACCCTCGCAAGGCTGCAGGCCCAGACGGCATTCCCAGCCGCGTCCTCAGAGCATGCGCAGACCAGCTGGCTGGTGTGTTTCGGACATATTCAATCAATCCTTATCCCAGTCTGCTGTTCCCACATGCTTCAAGAGGGCCACCATTGTTCCTGTTCCCAAGAAAGCTAAGGTAACTGAGCTAAACGACTACCGCCCCGGAGCACTCACTTCCGTCATCATGAAGTGCTTTGAGAGACTAGTCAAGGACCATATCACCTCCACCCTACCGGACACCCTAGACCCACTCCAATTTGCTTACCGACCCAATAGGTCCACAGACGACGCAATCGCAACCACACTGCCCTAACCCATCTGGACAAGAGGAATACCCATGTGAGAATGCTGTTCATCGATTACAGCTCAGCATTTAACACCATAGTACCCTCCAAACTCGTCATCAAGCTCGAGACCCTGGGTCTCGACCCCCGCCTGTGCAACTGGGTCCTGGACTCCTGACGGGCCGCCCCCAGGTGTGAGGGTAGGAAAACAAATCTCCACCCCGCTGATCCTCAACACTGGGCCCCACAAGGGTGCGTTCTGAGCCCTCTCCTGTACTCCCTGTTCACCCACGACTGCGTGGCCATGCACGCCTCCAACTCAATCATCAAGTTTGCGGATGACACTACAGTGGTAGGCTTGATTACCAACAACGACGAGACGGCCTACAGGGAGGAGGTGAGGGCCCTCGGAGTGGGGTGTCAGGAAAATAACCTCACACTCAACGTCAACAAAACAAAGGAGATGATTGTGGACTTCAGGAAACAGCAGAGGGAGCACCCCCCTATCCACATCGACGGGTCAGTAGGTGAGAAGGTGGAAAGTTTTAAGTTCCTCGGTGTACACATCACGGACAAATTGAATTGGTCCACCCACACAGACAGCGTTGTGAAGAAGGCGCGGCAGCGCCTCTTCAACCTCAGGAGGCTGAAGAAATTCGGCTTGTCACCAAAAGCACTCACAAACTTCTACAGATGCACAATCGAGAGCATCCTGTCGGGCTGTATCACCGCCTGGTACGCAACTGCTCCGCCCACAACCGTAAGCTCTCCAGAGGGTAGTGAGGTCTGCAGAACGCACCACCGGGGGCAAACTACCTGCCCTCCAGGACACCTACACCACCCGATGTCACAGGAAGGCCATAAAGATCATCAAGGACAACAACCACCCAAGCCACTGCCTGTTCACCCCGCTATCATCCAGAAGGCGAGGTCAGTACAGGTGCATCAAAGCAGGGACCGAGAGACTGAAAAACAGCTTCTATCTCAAGGCCATCAGACTGTTAAAACGCCACCACTAACATTTAGCGGCCGCTGCCAACATACTGACTCAACTCAGCCACTTTAAAAATGGGAATTGATGGAAATTATGTAAAAATGTACCACTAGCCACTTTAAACAATGCCACTTAATATAATGTTTACATACCCTACATTACCCATCTATCATGTATATACTTACTCTATATCATCTACTGCATCTTGCCATCTTATGTAATACATGTACCACTAGCCACTTTAAACTATGCCACTTATGTTTACATACCCTACAGTACTCATCTCATATGTATATACCGTACTCTATACCATCTACTGCATTTGCCATGCCGTTCTGTCCACCACTCATTCATATATCTTTATGTACATATTCTTTATCCCTTTACACTTGTGTGTGTGTATAAGGTAGTAGTTGTGGAATTGTTAGGTTAGATTACTTGTTGGTTATTACTGCATTGTCGGAACTAGAAGCACAAGCATTTCGCTACACTCGCATTAACATCTGCTAACCATGTGTATGTGACTAATAAAATTTGATTTGATTTGATTTAGAGGTCGACCGATTAATCGTAATGGCCGATTAATTAGGGCCGATTTCAAGTTTTCATAGCAATCGGTAATCAGCATTTTTGGACGCCGATTACATTGCACTCCACGAGGAGACTGCGTGCAGGTTGACCACCTGTTACGTGAGTGCAGCAAGGAGCCAAGGTAAGTTGCTAGCTAGCATTAAACTTATCTTGTAAAAAACAATCAATCTTAACATAATCACTAGTTAAATACACATGGTTGATGGTATTACTAGTTTATCTAGCTTGTCCTGCGTTGCATATAATCAATGCGGTGCCTGTTAATTTATCATCGAATCACAGCCTACTTTGCCAAACGGATGATGAATTAACAAGTGCATTCGCGAAAAAAGCACTGTCGTTGCACCAATGTGTACCTAACCATAAACATCAATGCCTTTCTTTTTTTTAGTTAAGATTGCCTGCTAACATGAATTTATTTTAACTAGGGAAATTGTGTCACTTCTCTTGCGTTCTGTGCAAGTAGAGTCCGTTGGGTTCGTTGCGAACTGTGTGAAGACCATTTCTTCCTAACAAAGACCATATTTAATTTGCCAGAATTTTACATAATTATGACATAACATTGAAGGTTGTGCAATGTAACAGCATCATTTAGACCTAAGGATGCCACCCGTTAGATAAATACGGAACGGTTCCGTATTTCACTGAAAGAATAAGCGTTTTGTTTTCGGAATTATAGTTTCCGGATTTGACCATATTAATGACCTAAGGCTTGTATTTCTGTGTGTTTATTATATTTTAATTAAGTCTATGATTTGATATAGCAGTCTGACTGAGCGGAGGTAGGCAGCAGCTGGCTCGTAAGCATTCATTCAAACAGCACTTTCCTGCGTTTGCCAGCTGCTCTTCGCTGCGCTTCAAGCATTGCGCCGTTTATGACTTCAAGCCTATCAACTCCCGAGATTAGGCTGGCAATACTAAAGTGCCTATAAGAACATCCAATAGTCAAAGGTATATGAAATACAAATGGTAGAGAGAAATAGTCCTATAATTCCTACAACCTAAAACTTCTTAACTGGCAATATTGAAAACTCTAAAAAGGAACCACCAGCTTTCATATGTTCTCATACTTAAACGTTAGCTTTTTTTACATGGCACATACTTTCTTCTCCAACACTGTGTTTTTGCATTATTTAAATCAAATTGAACATATTTCATTATTTATTTGAAACCGAATTGATTTTATTTTATGTATTATATTACGTTAAAATAAGTGTTTATTAAGTATTGTTGTAATTGTCATTATTACAAATATATAAATAATCTGCTTTTTTTGGTCCACCAATAAATCTGTATCGCTATCGGAGTTGAAAAATTATAAATCGGTCGACCTTTACTCTGTAGTGCCTTGAAGTTGGAGGCCGAGCAGTTGCCATACCAGGCAGTGATGCAACTGGTCAGGATGCTCTCGATGGTGCAGCTGTAGAACCTTTTGAGGATCTGAGGACCCATGCCAAATCTTTTCAGTCTCCTGAGGGGGAATAGGTTTTGTCATGCCCTCTTCACAACTGTCTTGGTATGCTTGGACCATGTTAGTTTGTTGGTGATGTGGACACCAAGGAACTTGAAGCTCTCAACCTTCTCCACTGCAGCCCTGTCGATGAGATTGAGGGCGTGCTCGGCCCTCTTCTCCTGTAGTCCACAATCACCTCCTTTGTCTTGATCACATTGAGAGGTTGTTGACCTGGCACCACACGGCCAGGTCTCTTACCTCCTCCCTAAAGGCCGTCTCGTCGTTGTTGGTGATCAGGCCTACCACTATTGTGTCATCGGCAAACTTAATGATGGAGTCGTGCAGTCACGCGTGAACAGGGAGTACAGGAGGGGACTGAGCACGCATCCCTGAGGGGCCCCAGTGTTGAGGATCAGCATGGCGGATGTTTTGTTACCTACCCTCACCACCTGGGGGCGGCCCGTCAGGAAGTCCAGGATCCAGTTGCAGAGGGAAGTGTTTAGTCCCAGGGTCCTTAGCTTATTGATGAGCTTTTGAGGGCACTATGGTGTTGAACGCTGAGCTGTAGTCAGAGAATAGCCTTCTCACATAGGTGTTTCTTTTGTCCAGGTGGGAAATGGCAGTGTGGAGTGCAATTGAGATTGCATCATCTGTGGATCTGATAAGGTAGTATGCAAATTGGAGTGGGTCTAGGGTTTCTGGGATAATGGTGTTGATGTGAGCCATGACCAGCCTTTCAAAGCACTTCATGGCTACAGACGTGAGTACTACAGGTCGGTAGTCCTTTAGGCAGGTTACCTTAGTGTTCTTGGGCATAGGCACTATGGTGGTCTGTTTTAAACATGTTAGTATTACAGACTCAGAAAGGGAGAGATTGAAAATGTCAGTGAAGACACTTGCCAGTTGGTCAGCGCATGCTCGTAGTACACATCCTGGTAATCCGTCTGGCCTAGCGGCCTTGTGAATGTTGACCTGTTTAAAGGTCTTTCTCACATCAACTGTGGAGAGCGTGATCACACAGTCCTCCGGAACAGCTGGTGCTCTCATGCATGTTTCAGTGTCATTTTCCTCGAAATGAGCATAGAAGTAGTTGAGCTCGTCTGGTAGGCTCGTGTCACTGGGCAGCTCTCGGCTCTGCTCCCTTTGTAGTCTGTAATGGTTTGCAAGCCCTGCCACATACGACGAGCGTCAAAGCCGGTGTGTTACGATTCGATCTTAGTCCTGTATTGGTTCGTCGGAGGGCATAGCGGGATTTCGTATAAGCTTCCAGGTTAGAGTCCCGCTCCTTGAAATCGGCAGCTCTACCCTTTAGCTCAGTGTGGAGGTTGCCTGTAATCCATGGCTTGTGGTTGGGGTATGTACGTACGGTCACTGTGGAGACGTCATCGATGCACTTATTGATGAAGCCAAAGACTGATGTGGTGTACTCCTCAAAGCCATCAGAGGAATCCAGGAACATATTCCAGTCTGTGCTAGCAAAACAGTCCTGTAGCTTAGCATCTGCTTCATCTGACCACTTTTTTATTGATCGAGTCACTGGTGCTTCCTGCTTTAATTTTTGCTTGTAAGCAGAAATCAGGAGGATTTTTTTCTCTCTCTCCTTTGCACCCCAGTAACTCGACTTGCACATTCATCTTCTGCACACCTATCACTCCAGTGTTAATTGCTAAATTGTAATTACTTCGCCACTACGGCCTATTTATTGCCTTACCTCCCTAATCTTACCTCATTTGCACACACTGTATATAGATTTTTGTTCTATTGTGTTATTGACTGTACGTTTGTTTATTCCATGTGTAACTCTGTGTTGTTGTTTGTGTCGCCCTGCTTTGCTTTATCTTGGCCAGGTCGCAGTTGTAAATGAGAACATGTTCTCAACTGACCTACCTGGTTAAATAAAGGTGAAATTAACAAATTTTTAAAAACACAACATGTAAAGTGTTGGTCCCATGTTTCATGAGCTGAAATAAAAGATCCCAGAAATTCTCCATACGCACAAAAGGCAGGATTGAATCTACATTTGCCCAGCATTTTAGCTATCGATGTGACATTTGGTGGCGCCTAATCAGTCAGTTCTGTACCTGCCTGGCTGAGTGGCAGTGTGGGTGGAATGATCGAGCTAGCCTGGCAACCAGAGCACGAAACACGAGGAAATAAAACTGGGTAGTCTGCTTGAAAAATAAAGACAAATCAATTTTTCTAATATTTTTCATAAACATATTTGATAATTTTCTGATCTCTTATTTTAATTTGAGAAAATGTCAGATTTTCAAGGTATTCCTGTACTTGAATTTCAGAGTGCCAAATTCAAGTACTTTAAGCACCTTGTGTGAACCCTGTGATTGTAGAATGGTCGCCATCACACCACTTACCTTCTCGTCCTCCTCTTTGGTCCAAGGCCCTTTAACCAGATCTGGATCCAGAACCTTCAACCAGCGGTGCTGGCACTGGTGTTCTGAGCGATTCTGTGCAGAAGCGTTACCATACAGTTAATGATTTTATGCAATAGAAACCACACAACCCTTCAGACAGCAAATTGGAGTCTTTTCTATTTTAAACGCTTCAGTTGTATTATTTGCATTGTCAACTGGATATTACAGAATATATACTGTAATCTGTCGATATAACTCACCAGTAAAAAACTGGCTATGTGTTTCCAGTCATTTGGTCCCAGGTTTTGGACCAATGCTTTCAGATTGTCATCCTGAGAATAAAGGACAGTCATTTTATGAAGAGCAAAGTAGCCAACTCTTCCCCACTTGTTGCAAATAACCAACCATGTCCCCCTGATCTATAAATGAACTCACCTCCTCTTGTGTCCATTTCACTTTGACCTTTCCACCGTCTCTCTGTTCAGCCACATCAGAGTCGGTGTCCTGATACATAGCCTCCTCCCTATCCTCTCTGGAAAGACAAGCAACCAGTCAACAGGGTGTGGTAGAGATCAAACCCATGCAGAGATTACCTAGAGCATTCTTTCTTTAACAGAAACTGACCAGCCCCCAAATCTAGTATGCATGCATTCTATTCCCTGAAAAGTAGCTGACATGGGTGAGTCGCATACGTAAATTGTCACACAATATATTTTGATTCACTAGCTACATAGCTAGATACTACAACCAGATTCAGTTAACTAACGTTTGTGGCAGACATTTCGAGCTTTCCGATTACTCCGGTATGTATTAGAAAATTCCTTAGATACATTTGTTTCATGACATTTGGCTAGCTAACGTTCAAAACATCTGACATCACCCCTGGTAGGGTTACAAAAGCTCATTCAAATCACGTAAACGCGCAAAAATAATCAATGACATCCTGTAATCTCATAACTTATAAATGGTGCATAGATCCCTGTCCTATTGAAAACATAGGATGTGGAATCGACATCCTGCTTACAGCTGCTGTAACCTTAACAAGGTTAAAATCAGATTACTTACCCGCGCAACCACCAGGACATTTATCTTTGTTTTACCGCTAAAATACAATTGTATATTTTGTCAACCACGTCGTGCATAGATTCGCGAACTATATACCATGAGCAAATCTGTGTTTGTCGTATTGAATCCACGTCCATGAAACTGTATTTTGTCGGAGGGCTGGGTACTCCACTTCTGTGTTGCTGACAACACTAACGTTAGTCCGCGCTCAAGTTTCTATCTCGCGCGCTTCTTTTTCTTCTTCTTCTTCTTTGATATCATGGCGGTCCGCAAACAAACGTTTAAAGTGCATGCCGCCAACTACTGTATTGGAATGTACGATCAATCATGTTATGCCCAATTCGGTACTACCGTGAAAATAAAAATCTAAACCAAATAAATCCCTACTTACTTCTTTATGGAAATTTCCACCAGCACTGGGGAGCCTAAATAAATCTGCACCGTTGGAAAGCTGGAATTCACCTCTCCTGAGTGGCACAGTGGTCAAAGGCACTACACATCAGTGCTTGGGGCATCACTACAGACACCCTGCTTCAAATCCAGTCTGTATCAAATCAAATCGTCTTACAGCCTCAAAATATGATACATCATGACTGATCCTATTTCTCTAAGCCTCTCTATGCACCTGGCATCCACCAAAAGTCCCATTCTTTGGACATTTAAAACACCACAGTGCATACAGAACAAATTCTCTAACAGGATTCCATAGATTCAATATCTGTACTTTTCCCAGCAAAACATTCTCAAACCTCAGCACCACTGATAAGCTTTCACTTCTTTGTGCCTCTTCCCTACTGATCAAACTTTTGGCCCGAATCACTCTGCCTCCCTTCACATTTTCTTTAATATTATCTGTGGACATAGCTATCAGGACACCAGTGTTGACTCCCCTCAACCGAGCATAAGCACCAGGGACATGGCTTTTAATCTTCTTCCCATGAAGCTTTTCCATTTGCAGAATCTTCCCTTGCTGAGCCTGGCTACCACAAACTATTATCAATCTACCATTTCCAATTAACCCGGCTAGTTTAACTTCACCTCTCTTTCTCTATGACATCAGTTAGTCGGATAAGGTGTATATGAGGCCCTATGGTCTCATCAAACACCATCACAACTTTCAACTCCGACACATGATTATTCTTGCTTCCTACCGTAACCCTCTTTTAGCTTTCTACACTAGACGCACCACTGATTTCAGTATCGTGATCTCTCTTCTTCCTATGTCTTTCCACTACAGACCATTCAGATCCTTGACAGTCATCCTCCCGCTCCATATCTTCAGAACGGTCACCCATATTGATCGCATTCCAGCACAGTTGTTGCTTCTCCAACGTTCTCTCCATTTCGTCCACACTACTCGCTGCCATTTCAAGCCGATGCTGCGCGTCTCCTCAGCATCATTCATTTGTGTACCTCTTCTCTCTCTCTCTCTCGATTATTTTCTCGCAGACTCTCAAAGCTTTCCCGGAGTGACGTGACCAGAGGTGCGCGCGCCGAATTGTGATCCTATGAATACTTCAAGGGGCAGAAAGATTTTTATTCCAAAGTGACTTTTTACAATGTTGTGTCTGTGTAATTATAGTCTACCGAATACACTGTTGATCATATCTATGCATACATACAATAAGAGAGAAATGTGCGCTTTTCTAACAAATTATTCACCCCTGTGGTGGTGCGTGGGTAAAATCACTCCGGAACCCACAAAAAAGCCATATTACAACCTTTGTTGTGATAATTGCGTTGTTTGCTCTATAACCTGTTAATTCATTTGCCTTGCTACCGCGATATATAGGCCTAAAGGCCGAGACAATAAGAAGACACAGCGGCAAAATAAATCCAACAACACCATTGTTTTATCACAAAACGGATAGAAAACTGTCCGGTTTAGTCCAAAGTTTTCAGATTTGTCGGACCACTACACAACTATTGATTTAGAACCACAGAGTTGCCGCAAGTCGCAAAGAAAACAGTATCTGACGCCACTATTCCAACACAATTTCGATTTCAACATAACCAAATCAAATCAACTACACAACAGGTGTAGTAGACCTTACAGTGAAATGCTTACTTACAGACTCTAACCAATAGTGCGAAAAAAAGGTATGTGTGTGTAGGTAAGAAAATAAATAAAACATCAGTAAAAATACATTTGAAAATAAGAGTAGCAAGGCTATATACAGACACCGGTTAGTCAGGCTTATTGAGGTAGTATGTACATGTAGGTATGGTTAAAGTGACTATGCATATATGATGAACAGAGTAGCAGTAGCGTAAAAAGAGGTGTTGGTGGGTGGTGGGACACAATGCAGATAGCCCGGTTAGCCAATGTGCGGGAGCACTGGTTGGTCGGGCCAATTGAGGTAGTATGTACATGAATGTATAGTTAAAGTGGCTATGCATATAAGATAAACAGAGAGTAGCAGCAGCGTAAAAGAGGGGCTGGGGGGCACACAATGCAAATAGTCCGGGTAACCATTTGGTTACCTGTTCAGGAGTCTTATGGCTTGGGGGTAAAAACTGTTGAGAAGCCTTTTTGTCCTAGACTTGGCACTCCGGTACCGCTTGCCATGCTGTAGTAGAGAGAACAGTCTATGACTGGGATGGCTGGGGNGAAAACAGTCTATGACTGGGGTGGCTGGGGTCTTTGACAATTTTTAGGGCCTTCCTCTGACACCGCCTGGTGTAGAGGTCCTGGATGGCAGGCAGCTTTGCACCAGTGATGTACTGGGCCGTACGCACTACCCTCTGAAGTGCCTTGCGGTCGGAGGCCGAGCAATTGCCATACCAGGCAGTGATGCAACCGGTCAGGATGCTCTCGATGTTGCAGCTGTAGAACCTTTTGAGAATCTCAGGACCCATGCCAAATCTTTTTAGTTTCCTGAGGGGGAATAGGCTTTGTCATGCCCTCTTCACGACTGTCTTGGTGTGTTTGGACCGTTCTAGTTTGTTGTTGATGTAGACACCAATGAATTTGAAGCTCTCAACCTGCTCCACTACAGCCCCGTCGATGAGAATGGGGATGTGCTCGGTGCTCCTTTTCCTGTAGTCCACAATCATCTCCTTAGTCTTGGTTACGTTGAGGGATAGGTTGTTATTCTGGCACCACCCGGCCAGGTCTCTGACCTCCTCCCTCTGCTTAATCTAATACAGTGACAACTAAAATATACCAAAAACAATTTAGTCCAACATAAGCTAAATATGTCCATGGTTCTGATGTATGTGTGTGTATATGTGTGCGTTCGTGCAAGTAAAAAAATATGTAGACTCGAAACTCCAACACCATCCTCCTCTCTTTCATGTTAAACGGTTGAGCACTCTGTCATACAGTACAAGCTTTTATTTTTTGTTGTCCTAGACTACCTGGCTAAAATGCTTGCTCACTAGCCTAACTTCCATTCATGAGCAACATTATTTAGTTAACATTAGCCTAACAGCTAGCTACATATTGAACTTCCATCCTCGCAGGCCAGGGGCACAATAATGGATGGATCAGAATCGCCGTTATAATAATTGGCCAGTAAGGAAAATTAGTAAAACCACAAGTTCAAATCCCGATCTCCATCCATTGCTAATTTAGGAAAGGGCCAACTTTAGCTAGCTAGCTAGCTACCAAAGGACAATGACATGCAACAATTCAAGTTGTTTCTGTCAATGACGTATGCCCTCAATGTAATTTCATAGGAGTGACGCCAAAATCCAAACTGGCTTCCGTTGACACTTTTTTTTGGTGGGCCAGGACCATTCACAGTTGAGCTTGCTCAGTATAGCTCAACGCTGATTGGCTAATTTTATACTTTTTTCAATACTTTTTTTATCAAGGTAGGCCAAATGCTCCATTCAATGCTACGGGCGGTAACAATGTCATACTCGTTTGGACCAAACAGCATCAGATAGATGGCCTACACGTAGAGAGACAGAGGGGCGCTGTTTCGCTTTCTCCTGTGAGATTCAATTCGCAAGAGGCTGAATGTAAGGAAATTATGAAACACAGAGACAAAAGATACATAATTTTTTTATTGGTGAATTTTTTGGGGAAGCCTGACTTCCCTTGGCTCCATTAATACACGCCACTGCCCCCTCCCATCATTGCTGTTGGCAGTTGCCTTGTTGGTGAAGTCGCTCATCATCGCCACACAGGTGAGCCAATCAACTAGCAGATTAAATACAAGCTGCATTTTAATTAGGCAACTGTTCAACAATTGACCCAAAAATATGAGCGAGGAGCTACCCAGTGCTGGTAAGACTGAACAAGCCAAAGTGGTCATGTGACAGTGCTATACTGAACAGTTGAGGTAAGGTTCCCAGGCTCAGTAACTGCTGCTGTGTCTTGTCCAGCAAAAAGTCATTTTGGTGAAAGTGGACCACACTTTGGCATGCTATTTCCTAATTAAAAGTGTATATATTTGTTTTATGGCTGGGCAACTAAGACTTCAGAGGTTGTTTAATGGCTTGTAAATTGACATGTTCTCTAATTTCACTTTTACAGACAAAGGGACACAAGAAGATGCCAGTCTGAAGAAATTGTATATTTTACAATCTATTATAGTAAATAAAGTTTTTTTATTGATGAAATCAACCATGTATTGAGGAAATGATGGAACACTTTACACAGTAAATGCCAAAATGTGTCATCCTTTACCACAAGTAATCAATCAGATATGGAAAGCCTTATACAATATTCATTTAACTTGTCAGATTTAGTTCATTAATCTAATCAACTATATACATTCTGTTTAAAGGCTAGGGAGTTAAATTCTTGTAGTTACTGGAAAAACTATATGGATACATCTATATTGAATGCGTGTATATACAAGCCCATGAAAAATACATAAAATTGCAACCTCATTGGTTGCAAGTCATCAGAACGGGGAAAACCTGGTCTCTGTGTCAAGATCATGTTCCTGTATGGGAGAGATCATTTTAATTACATGAATCACAAATTAATGTCAATCATTGCCTAGATCAACTAACCATGTGTGCATATACCAAAGGTTCTGATGTTCATATGGCTCACCTGATTGAGCTTCTTGAACTCCACGACCTGGAAGAAGATGTGCTCCAGGATGTGTTTGGCATCCCTCTGATCTTTATCCAACTTCCCCGTCACCCCCAAGATGTCCCCACACTTCCTCACGTAGAACTCTAGATCATCGTCTGTGCCTGCAGGAAGAACAACAACATCATTAAGTCAAATAAGACCTGGGGTTAACACTGACATTGTCGGAGATCAGCTAACAAAATAATAGGATGTAATATGACGGTTCAACACTTACATTTGTTGGAGAGCTGTGCCAAACGCACCTTCTCAGAAGAGAAGGTTTCATCCAGGTCAAAGAGGTCAAGCATGGGGGGAGGCAGATCCCTGAAGGCAGGCGGGAAGACCTGCTCAAAGCAACCCATAGGAAAACACAGACAGATCTTGGAGGGATGACAAATTGGTCATTTTCTACAATGATCAAGTGTGTATAGTCGCATCACTAAATCCCAGTCAATAAGCTCGATTTGAATACAATCACTAATGCACATGTCATTCTCAGTTGAGTGTATAGAACCCACACAATGGTTGACCTAGAGGAGATTGTGTAGAGCTAGAGAGGGGTGCTGAGGGGAAACTTACAGCAGGCTCCAGCTGTGGAAGGGGAGTCTCAAACTGAGGTGTGATCAGCTGGAGGGGCTCATGTTTGACATTCATCTGCTTGTAGGAACTGCAGGAGGACAAGTCAAACACATTGTCAACAAACATACCGTAAGATCAAGGACCTCAGCCACCCGAGCCACGGCCTGTTCACCCCGCTACCATCTAGAAGGCAGAGACAGTACAGGTGAATCAAAGTTGGGGCAGAGAGACTGAAAAACAGCTTCTATCTCCAGGCCATCAGACTGTTAGATAGTCACCACTAGCCGGCCTCCGCCCATTACCCTACCCTAAACTTAGTTACTGTTACTTGCCGGCTACCACCCGGTACTCAACCCTGCACCTTAAAGGCTGCTGCCCTATGTACATAGTAATTGAACACTGGTTACTTTAATGTTTACATACTGTTTTACCCACTTCTTATGTATATACTGTATTCCAGTCAAGGCTCATCATATTTAACTACTGCTGTACACACCTTTTCTATTCATATACTGTCTATACACAGCATCATATACATATATATTTATATTCCAGACTCTGACATTGCTCGTTCTGATGTTTCTTAATTCCTTTCTTTTATTTTGGGATGTGTGTGTATTATTAGGTATTACTGCACTGTTGGAGCTACAAACATAAGCATTTTGCTGCACCTGTGATTACATCTCGAAATGATGTGTACGCGACCAATACAATTTTATTTTATTTATGATTTAAACATGCAGGTATGGAAGACAAAACAGCCTGTACCCACTTCCACTGTAGTGAAAACTGATGTCTCCAGTTTATAAAGCAGTATGTGTTCTCACCTGATGACTTGGGGCAACGTGTTCGTTGATAGTTTGAGTAGAGACATGTCAAACAGGGAGGTAAAGTCTCTTGGATTTTCCTCTCCCTCTTGCAAGCATACCCGCAGTCGCTCAGACAGGCAGCCAGTGTCTGGTAGCATGGTGTAATCTGTGATCTGAGCCAAACATAATGAGAAGTGTCACTTCTAGAACTCAAAGGTAAAACTGCAGATCCTAAAACATGCCTTATAGCTTCTCACCTCGGGGTCCTCTGCATCTATCTGGTTCAGATTAATGTTATCACCCATGAGCCACTGGAAAACTACATCCTGTATAACAAAAAGAGAAAGGGAACATTACAACCGAATGGAGTCCGTAGGGGATCAAATAGTGGATCACCAACCATTACCATTACAGTGCTATTTGGATCACACTCTCACAACTATTCTTGTGTTACTGTGAAGAAGTTAACAAGCCTCCCATCAGGAAGTCGTCAAATACCCTTTTCACACAACTGAGCTGAGCAAAGATATGCACAGCCATGCTGTACTGCCCTGGCCTGGTTATGCACCCATCATAGTTGCTGGAACCATTCTGGAAAGGACAAAAATCTCTAAACCAACACATTGCAGTTGGGTTGGCATGATCGTGTGAAAAGGGTAAAAGAGGCTACATTATTGGCTCTCAAACGTGACAAGTCTGAGTGTTTATAGACAGACACTCCACTCACCATTATTTTACTGTTCTCCTCTTTGTCCAGGTACTGGTCACTGAACATGTGACAGGACCCCATCACTGCCAGTTTGCCTGCCTCCTAAATTACAAAAAAAAACAATTGGCACAACTAGTAAATAACTGACACACTGTATCTTTGAAAAACAACGTATGATCATGTTGTGGTGTTGGCAGGAGGTCAACGGTAGCTCCTCACCTTGACCTGATAGAAGGCGAGGACAGGCCTGTTGAGGGGGAAGCAGACGGACCCAGTGGAGAGAACAGCCACAGCAGGCTTCATCACGCTCAGTGTCGCTCCATACGGGTACACAAATGTGAGGGCCCTGTTCAAGTACACATTAAGAATACAGGTTGCATTTTTTTTTTACCAGGGGGGCACTGGACAAGCCAAACTGCAATCACTGTTTCACTCATTGGTTTGCTTGTTCAACAAGGGCCAACCGCTTTTGGAAAATCTGCCTGTTTGTTTATGTCTGGCATATGATATGATTAGACATGAAACTGTGATAATATTTCTGTTGTCTGGTGAGAGTGTTGACAGTTATAAACATGAAAACAAACATACACTTGGCAATGATGACATGAAAACAGAGAAGACCTACTGTGCATTGTTCCCGACACTTTCATCTTCGATGATCCCCGTCACCACTTTGCCTGCAGCCCGACTGATCTCTCTAAAGGATTAAAAGCAAGATGCTTGTACAGTAGCGCAACAATGCCTGTGTCTCATAGCTTGTGAAAGTATCAACCACATTATCCTTTTCTGCTACATTTACTTAATTGGCATTGACAAGAAAGCAATGATAAAAGCACTATTACTTTGGGACACACCAAATATCCAGATGTCTAAATGGTTAATCAACTAACCTGTTCAGAACACCATTGGACACAAGTGCTTCTTTTGGATGGAAATACTTGTAGTAAACATTCCTCACGACAGCATCTACAGTAAAACAGAGAATGAAGACAGAACACTCATCATCAATAAAACTCTGACAGTGAAATATCTGGATGACAACAATCGTAGTCACAAGGTCTATTCTCATATGATCCTCACCATTGTTGACCATTATCCCAAACTCCTCAAGGAGGAAGTTGATATTGGTGTCATACTTCATCTCCCCTCCTTCACCCAGCATCACAAGGACATCTCCTCCCCCATCCAGGTACTGCTTCAGGACCTCCAACTGAGCACGAGAGGGCGAATCAATGTCTGACTCAAAGCATAAAGCAACCAACATACCTAACAGTGTTTAGGTTGGCAGAAAAAAATTATATATTAGTGGAATGTGTTGCTGCAGAATTGCAATGCAGGGACACGTCAAACTTTGATATGAAACTTTTAAATCTGTTCTTTGATTACTCTACCCAAAACTCCATCCAAAGGCATGTCATTTGACCTCCTACAACTGACCAGCAACACACCTCAGCAGCAGTGAACTTTTCCCTGGGGCCAGCAGTAATCCACAACTTCACACCATTCAACTTCTCCAAGGAGAGCTCCTCTTTCATGCTGTGCAGGAACAAACATAAAACCACATATATGAGGAAGTAACCTTATTATGATGACAAATACGTGACTACAATGTATTGTTCTTATGTAGTTATTGCAAGCAATATAGCCAGCTAACTAGCTTCCTAACGTTAACTTACTTCTGAATCTTCCATTGTGCCCTGAGTCTCTTCTGCAGGGACTTGTAACCATTGTTGGCTGTGAACAGTTCTCTCTTGGATGCGTTAAAAACAACACTGCTGCGCTGCTCCTTCTCCATTGTATGTTAACTTCTATTTAAAGACCTGTGACAAACACGTTAAATTATTGCATTGCGTAGCTATATGATGATCTACTCAACGTTAGCTAGCTAGCAGCTAAGTTAGCTAGCTAACTTACACAAATCGTTACTAGCGAGCAAAGTGTTGAAGGACCAATCATTTGCTGTTTCTTTGTATATTTGAACAAAGTAGCTAAATCCCTAATACATCTTAAAATATTAACGAATTTATATAAAAAGGATAATTATCGTTGTAAGTGAAGTTAGCTGGCTAGCTAAATACCTCTAGAAACCATCTTCCAGTGGCTCAAAATGGTGCATTGTGGGTACAAAACTGATCCACAAGAGTAACCATGGGCGCTACATGCATAGCAACAGGAGAAGGGATCACAGACATAGCACTGTAGCAATACATGCTCCACGGTCTCTTTTTCCTGGCAATAATCACACTTTTCTGTTGGGTGCTTTCCTATCACATTTAAAGTGATATTTAACCGGCTGTGTCCCATCTTTCCACGCACATCCACCTGGAGTGTGAGGTCAGTCACGACCTATCTATATCACTATATTCTCTTAACTAACCCTGAATTTCGAATAAAATAAAATAATTCCCTACAAACCTCGCTACTCCCATCACCACCACCCAAACTATCACCCACTCCCCTATCTCGTCCAACCTCTCTGACCCTGTCAAACGACCTCTCCCGTTCAACATCATACATTCCACAAAATAATATATGTTCAACTGTTTCCTCTACCATACAGCCATTACACATTCCAGTACCATGTTTCCCTATCAATTTCAAAGATGTATTCAATCCTGTGTGCCCTAACATAACTTCCTTCCATTATATGACACTATCTCCCGTACAGATTTCCTTGTACTATAAAAATGTCTGCCTTTACTACTTTCATCCCAGGGTCTCTGCCAGCAATCTAACCCATTTTTCCAAATCAATGTTTTAATTTCCCCTCTACCCAACTGCACCTTTATATCCACAATATTATTTTTCACTGCTTTTTTTGCTAATATATCTACTATATCATTTCCATAAACTCCTGTATGAGCCAGAATCCAACATAACTGAATTTCAATACCATTTCTTTGTAAGCCCAACAACAGCATCATATATATATATTTTACCCCCTTTTTCTCCCCAATTTCGTGATTGTCCAATTGCGATCCATTTACGATCTTGTCCCATCACTGCAACTCCCCAACCTTGCTCGGGAGAGGCAAAGGTCAAGTCATGCATCCTCCGAAAACATGACCCGCCAAACTACGCTTCTTAACACCCGCCCACTTAACCCGGAAGCCAGCTGCACCAATGTGTTGGAGGTAACACTGTTCAACTGACGACTGAAGTCAGCCTGCAGGCGCCCTAGACCACCACAAGAAGTCGCTAGAGTGCAATGAGCCCATTAAAGCCCCGCCCCCCGGCCAAACCCTCCCCTAACCCGAACAACACTGGGCCAATTGTACGCTTCCCTATGGGACTCCCGGTCACGGCCGGTTGTGACACAGCCTGGGATCGAACCCGGGTCTGTAATGACGCATCATGCAGTGCCTTAGACTGCTGCACCACTCGGGAGTCTAGCATCGTTATTTCTAACCATAAATCCTCACGTTCTGACTTTCCAGATATTAAACTACACAAAACTGATGCAGAGTCCCAACATATTACTACTCTTCTTGGTTGCACCTCCTCTACCCATTGGAATCCAACAATTATCGCAGCCATTTCTATTGAATATACAGATAAATCATGTGTTAGTGTCTTGCATAGATTAACATCGAACTCAGGAATAAACACACCTGTTCCTGTCTTTCCATACATGGCATCCTTTGAACCATCTACAAGACAAGAATAAAACTGATTACTAATATATTGATCCACTATTGTTTCTACATTACCTTCTTCACACACAGTTTATTTTTCTTCGATCAGGCTAAGAACAACATGTGGTCTTGTATAAAACCACGCCTCTTCCTCTCTGTCAGCAGTCAGTCTGTAACATCAGCCAGGAAAGGACGCCAGCTCATACCGTGTTCAAATGAACTTGGAACTCAGACGTCTCTGACTGCAGTGCGTTCAAGAAAACTGGGAATTTGGGGAAAATCGCTTTGAACGGTCATCCAACTCGAAATTCCAACCCGGGAATTCGGGAATTTACTGACCTGAAGATCGCTGACGTCATAATTTCAGTTCCCAGTTGTCTTGAAAGCACCAGTATCCTAATCCACCAGGTACATTTATGTCAGGGGAGAACAACTCATTGTCAGGGGAGAAAACAGAAAACAGGATCCCCCATTATAGTGGAGGGGGAAATGGCAATTTTCGTGATCAAGCTTTGAGTAACTAAATACACATTTCAAAGACAATCATGGTACCAATAATTGCTAATATTACACCAGATGTATATCCTGCTATAGCTGCCCCAGTCAAGTGGTAGGCCACACAAGCTCACAGAACGGGACCGCCAAGTGCTGAAGCGTGTAGCGCATAAATATTGTCTGTCCTCGGTTGCCACACTCACTATCAAGGTCTAAACTGCCTCTGGAAGCAACGTCAGCACAATAACTGTTTGTCGGGAGCTTCATGAAATTGTTTTCCATGGCCGAGCAGCAACACACAAGCCTAAAATCACCATTTGCAAAGCCAAGCGTTGGCTGGAGTGGTGTAAAGCTCTCCGCCATTGGACTCTGGAGCAGTGGAAACGCGTTCTCTGGAGCAATGAATCACGCTTCACTATCTGACAAGTCGACCGACGAATCTGGGTTTGGCAGATGCCAGGAGAACACTACCTGCCCGAATGCATAGTGCCAACTTTGGTGGAGGAGGAATAATGGTCTGGGGCTGTTTTTCCTGGTTCTGGCTAGGCCCCTTAGATCCCGTGAAGGGAAATCTTTAACGCTACAGCATACAATGATATTCTAGATGATTCTGTGCTTCCAACTTTGTGGCAACAGTTTGGGGAAGGCCCTTTCCTGTTTCAGAATGACAATGCCCTCGTGCACAAAGAGAAGTTCAAACAGAAATGGTTTGTAGAGATCAGTGTGGAAAAACTTGACTGCCTGCACAGAGCCCTGACCTCAACCCCATCGAACACCTTTGGGATGAATTAGAACTCCAACTGCAAGTCAGGCCTAATCGCACAACATTAAAATCCTCCATTTACATTTACATTACATTTAAGTCATTTAGCAGACGCTCTTATCCAGAGCGACTTACAAATTGGTGCATTCACCTTATGATATCCAGTGGAACAACCACTTTACAATAGTGCATCTAACTCTTTTAAGGGGGGGGGGGGTTAGAAGGATTACTTTATCCTATCCTAGGTATTCCTAAAGAGGTGGGGTTTCAGGTGTCTCCGGGAAGGTGGGGATTGACTCCGCTGACCTGGCGTCGTGAGGGAGTTTGTTCCACCATTGGGGTGCCAGAGCAGCGAACAGTTTGACTGGGCTGAGCGGGAACTGTACTTCCTCAGAGGTAGGGAGGCGAGCAGGCCAGAGGTGGATGAACGCAGTGCCCTTGTTTGGGTGTAGGGCCTGATCAGAGCCTGAAGGTATGGAGGTGCCGTTCCCTCACAGCTCCGTAGGCAAGCACCATGGTCTTGTAACGGATGCGAGCTTCAACTGGAAGCCAGTGGAGAGAGCGGAGGAGCGGGGTGACGTGAAGAGACTTGGAAAGTTGAACACCAGACGGGCTGCGGCGTTCTGGATGAGTTGAGGGGTTTAATGGCACAGGCAGGGAGCCCAGCCAACAGCGAGTTGCAGTAATCCAGACGGGAGATGACAAGTGCCTGGATTAGGACCTCCGCCGCTTCTGCGTGAGGCAGGGTCGTACTCTGCGAATGTTGTAGAGCATGAACCTACAGGAACGGGTCACGCCTTGAGTTAGTTGAGAACGAAGGGTGTTGTCCAGGATCACGCCAAGGTTCTTAGCACTCTGGGAGGAGGACAAATGGAGTTGTCAACCGTGATGGCGAGATCATGGAACGGGCAGTCCTTCCCCGGGAGGAAGAGCAGCTCCGTCTTGCCGAGGTTCAGCTGAGGTGGTGATCCGTCATCCCCACTGATATGTCTGCAAGACATGCAGAGATGCGATTCACCACCTGGTTACAGAGGGGGAAGAGAGAAGATTAATTGTGTGTCGTCTGCATAGCAATGATAGGAGAGACCATGTGAGGATATGACAGAGCCAAGTGACTTGGTGTATAGCGAGAATAGGAGAGGGCCTAGAACAGAGCCCGGGGACACCAGTGGTGAGAGCACGTGGTGCGGAGACAGATTCTCGCCACGCCACCTGGTAGGAGCGACCTGTCAGGAGGACGCAATCCAAGCGTGGCCGCGCCGGAGATGCCCAGCTCGGGAGAGGTGGAGGGAGGATCTGATGGTTCACAGTATCAAAGGCAGCCGATAGGTCTAGAAGGATGAAGCAGAGGAGAGAGAGTTAGCTTTAGCATGGCGGAGCGCCTCGCTGACACAGAGAAGAACAGTCTCAGTTAATGACTAGCTTGAAAACCTGACTGATTGGATCAGAAGGTCATTCTGAGAGAGATAGCAGGAGAGCTGGCCAGAGGACGGCACGTTCAAGAGTTTTGGAAGAAAAGAAAGAAGGGATACTGGTCTGTAGTTGTTGACATCGGAGGGATCGAGTGTAGGTTTTTTCAGAAGGGGTGCAACTCTCGCTCTCTTGAAGACGGAAGGTACGTAGCCAGCGGTCAAGGATGAGTTGATGAGCGAGGGTGAGGTAAGGGAGAAGGTCTCCGGAAATGGTCTGGAGAAGAGAGGAGGGAGATAGGGTCAAGCGGGCAGGTTGTTGGGCGGCCGCCGTCACAAGACGCGAGATTTCATCTGGAGGAGGAGGGAGAAAGAGGTCAAAGCACAGGTAGGGGCAGTGTGAGCAGAACCAGCGGTGTCGTTTGACTTAACAAACAGAGGATCGGATGTCGTCGACCTTCCTTTAAAAATGGTTGACGAAGTCATCAGCAGAGAGGGAGGAGGGAGGAGGGGGAGGAGGATTCAGGAGGGAGGAGAAGGTGGCAAAGAGCTTCAGGTTAGAGGCAGATGCTTGGATTTAGAGTGGTAGAAATTGGCTTAGCAGCAGAGACAGAAGAGGAGAATGTAGAGAGGAGGGATGAAAGGATGCCAGGTCGCAGGAGGCGAGTTTCCTCCATTTCCGTCGCTCGGCTGCCCGCCCTGTTCTGTGAGCTCGCAATGAGTCGTCGAGCCACGGAGCAGGAGGGAGGACCGAGCCGGCCTGGAGGATAAGGGACATAGAGAGTCAAGGATGCAGAAAGGGAGGAGAGGAGGGTTGAGGAGGCAGAATCAGGAGATAGGTTGAGAAGTTTGAGCAGAGGAAGGATGATAGGATGGAAGAGGAGAGAGTAGCGGGCGAAGAGACGCGAAGGTTGGGACGGCGCGATACCATCCGAGTAGGGGCAGTGTGGAAGTGTTGGATGAGAGCGAGAGGGAAAAGATACAAGGTAGTGGTCGGAGACTTCCTCCAACCTCATTAAATCTGAATGGAAGCAAGTCCCGCAGCAATGTTCCAACATCTAGTGGAAAAACCTTCCCAAGAAGGGTGGAAACTGTTATACGCGAAAGGGGACCAACTCCATATAATGCCCATGATTTTAGAATGAGATGTTCGACGAGCAGTGTCCACATACTTGGTCATGTAGTGTATTTGCAACTGCTCGGACAAAGAAATTCGGTCCACCCAACAGCCTATTGACCAAACAATAGACCAGTCGACTAAATGGGGTCAGCTCTAAATGTAACAATCATTTATTGTTACCATCTGTGATTTTCTTACAAATAACCTGTTCGATCCCTTAACAAATAACCTGTCGATCCTTACAATAACCGTCGACTCCTTACAAATAACCTGCTCGACCCTTACAATCAACCTGTCGATCCTTCTTACAAATAAACCTGTCGATCCCTTACAAATAACCTGTCGATCTCTTACAAATAACCTGTCGATCCTTACAAATATACTGTCGATCCCTTACAAATAACTGTTCCGATCCTTTAACAAAAACCCTGCTTCCCCGATCCCTCACAAATAACTGTCGATCCTTACAAATAACCGTCGATCCCCGTTACCAAGATAACCTGTCGATCCCTTACAAATAACCTGTCGATCCCTTACAAATAACCTGTCGATCCCTTACAAATAACCTGTCGATCCGTCTTTAAAGCCAATGGGACTGTCATCAAACGCTTTTAGCTCTTGCTTTTTTACTCAATGTATTGATGAATTTCATCATCTACAATACTTCGCAAACTCAATGTGCAATCAAATGTTATATGAATGCTTCCTTCCAAAATGTGTATATTTGACACAGTTTAATATTATCTCCAAACAGGGAAACCTAGGTTTGTCCTCTGCTGGGTGCTCACTTGGATTTATGCCAAGCTTTGACTCAGTGCCAGTGCCTAGTCATTACTTGATTACTTTATTGTATCACTATGATAACGCTATGATGTCCAATGTGTAAGACGAGTGTGAGACATCTCATCTCCTGTATTTACTCTAGTGTCCCTTACATCTATGGTAAACACGGGTAACAACTCAGGGGAGTGTTTTGAGCAGCTGCAGTACCAAGGGGTCCTGAGGATGGATACATGTGATGAGGTGGAGGTCAAGGTGCCAGTAGATATGATATACACAGATGTCCCGGACAGAGTGATTGAAGTGCTGCAGGACATCTACTCAGCAGCTAGCCAACTAGAGCATGAGCTTCTCCAGAGTGTCTCTGCCAGAGCCATTGTAAAAGCGGTCGTGCAGCAGATCAATGCAGCTCTGTCTAGGGCCCTCCAAATAACCTGCTTAGATCGCAATTACTTGCTATGGTGGGATCTGCCAAGCGCTATCGCGAAGATGGGTTGGCAGCTGTTGAGGGCCATGGAGTTCCTTTGATCACCCCTTCAGCAGACATCTGTGGCAATGAGGAAGGAAGTAGACCATTGAAATGTCGTTTTAACATTTTCCTTTGTGTCATGTCAGTGAAACTGAGGAGTATCTCCAAAGGGATTAAACAGAGTAACAAGGGAGCATAACAAGAGCACAGGCTAGTTGTTGACCTGCCATCTTCTAGCAAGAGTCAGCAGAGGAAGCTGGGTCTAGTACAGATTCTGAACCCTCTAGGGAGATCACTGAGGTCAGGGAAGTCCTTCAGTCGGAATCAGACGATTCTCTACCATTGGGGCAATGCTCTACAACGTTGGGTTCATGCCGCAGGAAGGACGTGTTGATGAAGGCTTGTCCAAGGCTTGTTCCAGGACAACTTCTTTAGCACCACTTTCTCAATTGATGAGACCCAGAAGACTGTCGCTACTATGAGCACTTCTGGAAGTGACAGGGGTACTAGCATTATCACTACCTCAGAAACCCCACTGCAGAGTCTGCACCACCAGGAAGGAGGTCTCCTCAGAGAAAAGAGTGGCCGAAAGTGACAGAAACAGCCTTGCAACCTGGTCAGATGCAGAGGGATTTAGTACTGCAGAAATGGCTGTGTCGGAGCTAATGGAGAGGATGGTGCTCAGCCGGGAGGATGCAGCATCCGGAGCCTGGAGATCCTCCTCTCCTCTAGTTGTCTCCGTCCTCACACTGACAATTTAGTCGACCAGCTGCACAACCTTTTGACTGTGAACAGCACTTTTACAGCACCATCTGTTTCCAACAGATTCAAATCTGAATCTGCTCTGCCGAAGTCCAAAATAACAGGGGAACTCAAGGGAGAGTTTTCTATAGATGGCATATGCTCTCACCGAGAGACCTACACTCAACAAAAATATAAACGCAACATGTAAAGTGTTGGTCCGATGTTTCAGGCACACACAAAAAAATCCCAGAAATGTTTCATATGTACAAAAAGCTTATTTGTTTCAAATGTTGTGCACAAATGTGTTTCCATCCCTGTTAGTGAGAAGCTCTCCTTTTCCAAGATAATCCATCCACCTGACAGGTGTGGCATATCAAGAAACTGATTAAACACCATGATCATTACACAGGTGCACCTTGTGCTGTGGACAATAAAATGCCACTTTACAATGTGCAGTTTTGTCACACAAGTTTTGAGGGAGCGTGCAATTGGCATGCTGACTGCAAGAATGTCCACCAGAGCCGTTGCCAGAGAATTGAATGTTAATTTCTCTACCATAAGCCGCCTCCAACGTTGTTTTAGAGAATTTGGCAGTACATCCAACCGGTCTCACAACCGCAGACCCAGCCCAGGACCTCCATATCAAGCTTCTTCACCTGCACCTTCACCTAAGGAATTTCTTTCAATTGACTGATTTGCTTATATGAACTGTAACACTGTAAAATCTTAGAATTTGTTGCATGTTGCGTTTATCTTTTTGTTCAGCATAGCCTAATAAAATAATCCCCATAAAATCTGCCAGTTTTAAGCAAGCGATATCAGTTTCTTTTTTCATTGGATGCATCTCAATCCACCACATCGGCCTATGTAACAATTCCGCATCTGTGGTGAAAGGTGACAGAGCTAGAAACATGAAACATCCTGAAAATCGGTCTTCACACAAAGTCGTCTGTAGTGTCCGAACAGTTTAGCCTAAATTTAGTTAAATTACTTTTTTTAAATTATATATATTTTGTGCTACAAAAATGTCCCGGTTTTTCATTTCCAAAATCTGGTCACCTCAATCTATGTTTATTTCTGAGGCTACCATATACATATTGATGTGTACAGATTTGCAATGATTTTCTTGAGATATGCATGGTAAACCCACAAATAACAGAACAAAATATTTATTATGACATCAAAACTGATGCCACATGTTAACAATTAACTCCCCATTCATATGTTTCAGGGAATGATTTATCTATCATTGCCTTGAAAATACTAGCCTATTTGCAATTTTTTCTTTATTTGCATTGTTCATTTCTGCATGAGATACAATAATACCTTTACAAATAAAATTATAAAGTAATCGAAAATTAAATAGGACACCGGTTGCAGGTTTTACTTCCAATGTAATATCATACAAGGGGATATAATAAACAGAAATGTTTTTTTTTTTTTTAAATTTTTTGCTCTGTGTGTATGAAGAAACAATAGGGGTGCATTTTAACAAAGTGGGCGGGAGAAGTTTGGTCTCTTTTGGGTGGCAGCAATGTAGAATCTGAATGTCCTACACTAGAGAAAGTTGTCATCACTGGAGACATAGGAGAAGCCAGTGAAAGCATTTGGGCTGCTGGTTGATAAGTTGGAGAATTCAGGGGTAACCCCCACAGAGCCTGACACCATCTCTTTGGTGAACTCTGGATCAATATGCTGCATGTCTGCTGGGCCTTTCTGTTGGGACAAAAGGTTTAGCACAGCAGAAAATACGGAATGAATGTTATATTAATTGTGTATGTATGTTATGGATAGAAATTCTACGAAAAATAATACTGAAATCAAATTTGTTTTACACACTTACCACGTTGGGGTTGTATGGAGGTTTGATTCTCCGATGGTAAAGGTCATCCCAGTTTATCGGCGAGAAAAAAGTATGGTTTTTAACTTCGAGCTATATGTGAAAGACAAAAAGATTTTCAAGGCTCAATGCAGCCGTTTTTTATTTTAATATCATATAAAAAAAAATTCTGGGTAACAATTAAGTACCTTTCTGTCATCGTTTTCCATTCAAATTGTAAAAAATAAACAAAAATAGCTTTTTTAGCAAAAAAACTATTTCTCAAGCAACAATTTTGCTTGGACTGTCTGGGGGTGGTCTGAGTGAGGGGCCTAGTTGGAGGGGCCTAATTGGAGGGATATGTAACCTGAGAACTATCTGTTATTGGCAGGGAGGTTTGAAACTCTCTTTGTTATTCGTCTATTAACTTATACTGCCTGCCAGGCAGTGAGAATCTGAGGCCCATATAACCACGTGGACTGCGGTTTATGAGTCAACCCAGGCATCACTATCAGAGGACACCTGGACCACCTATTGAGATGTGCCTTTTGTTAAAGATGCAATCCTGTATCTTAAGTGCTTACAAACATTTTTTTTGCAGGATGTAACATATCATATGAAATGGATGATGTTGTACACAATTGTGCACAATTTTCGGGGAACTGTTTTGCCTCGTTGGCACTACTTTCAAAACTACTGGCTGAAGTTATAGAAAAGCTCTGGAGCATCACTAAGTAAATCAGATGATAAATTAGGTTCTAGTGATTCTGGAGTGGGTCTTTTAAAAATGACATGTGTGTATGTGTCTGGTGAGGACATCCTCATCCTTTGTATTGTGACAAGTTCACTCACAAAGTCTGCGATAGCACCCAACCTGCGATGATGGTCTTTCTGTAGGAGGCCCATCAGCAGGTCACACGCCACAGAGCTGGCCCCCCCTGGCAGACTCAAGGGCCTGTGGAGGATGTTGTCATACATCTCAGACATATCCTGGCTATAGAAGGGGGGCTGTAAGGAACAGAGGACAAAATGAGTTGATACCCACAATGAGGTGTAGACGACTTGGTTTGGAAAATGATAAATACATGACTATAGTATGCAGAACCATAATACATTACAGCAAAGTCCACGTGAATAGGCCTTTCAGAGGGTATGCTCACCAGCCCATATATCATCTCATAAAGTACAGTTCCCAGACACCACCAGTCTACCGTGTGGTCATAGGGCTGCTGTTTCAACACCTCTGGAGACAAATACTACAGAGCAAAAGGCAGTGTCAGTGGATACAGTGACTAAGGGAAATGGGGGGACTGTAGGATATACAATAGGAATCAAAACTTACCTCTGGGGTTCCACAGAAAGTGGAGGTGGTGGACTCCGGGTCTATCCCCTCTTTACACAAGCCAAAGTCAGTCAACACAACATGGCCCTGGAGAAGGTCCAAATCAAAACATCAGGGTGACCTTGTTTAACCCACGGAGAACTAATATAACAATAGTCCTGAATTCATGATATACATACACTTACCTCGGAGTCTAGCAGGACATTCTCGGGCTTCAAGTCTCTACAACAGAGAGGATTGTGTTTTTAAAAAAACAGAGAACCTACTGTACACCCTAAAGGCACTGCTGACAGAATGACCTTCCACAGAGGGAGCATAGGAAACCAGCAGAGAACATGTGGGTTTACTGTGAACGACCTGTGAATGATGTTAAGTGGGTGAGACTTAGTTGTCAACATTGTTGAGAGGGTGTGACTGACCTGTAAACAATGTTGTGCGAGTGTAAGTAGCCGATGGCACTGGCCAACTCAGCCGTGTAGAAGCGAGCCCGTGGCTCTGAGAAGCAGTGCTCTCGCTGAAGGTGATAGAAAAGCTACAGTAGAATATCAAAAGTAGAAGGAAATTAAATTTATTTTTATCTCTTGTACAAAATCAAAAAAAGAGCATATGTCTTTACTCCATACATTACCTCTCCTCCATTGACGTAATCCATGACAAAGTAGAGCTTCTCTGGGGTCTGGAACGAGTAGTGGAGCCCTACCAGGAAGGGATGTTTCATACTCTTGAGCAGCACATTCCTCTCTGCCATGATGTTCTTTTGCTTCACATGGAAGAATCCAGCGCCAAATAAATACAGCAGTTGTGAATCATTACTGTTAAACCCACTCCTACTGACAGCATGTTTTGTATCTTGTTTGAGTTTTTTTTAATCTACTGTTATATTCAGAATTATGTGAAACGCTGCGTGGAACCTCTTTTTTCTTCAGCACAATTTTTTTCTGCAGCACTTTCACAGCATAGAACTTGTTGTCGGATTTCAGTTTGGCAAGAAGAACCTGAGGACACAACAACATTGATTAATAATAAGGTAATAACACAAAGTAAAGTATATAAATTGTTGGTTATACACCAACAGCATTTTTTGTCAATTTAGAGAGCACTTCCAAAGATGACCATACCTTCCCAAATGTTCCTTTCCCAATTATAGCCAGGATTTCAAAGTCTGATGGCTTGGCACTAAAACATAAGAGGGAATGGTGTGGGCGAAAGAGGCAAATGGCTTTAGTAGCAAACTGTACAATAGTATACAGTGTGTCTTTAGATTTTAAAATGTTTAGGCAAGGTATCTCTTTGTTCTGAGGAAAGCCTTTCCATGTCATCCCCAGATATCACCAATACCAGTGTAGTTGCCAAAATAGTGACACATCCTCAGGGTTCTGTCAACAAGTTAAATCATGTGAATATCAGAGGATCTGCTATTTTGTTTTGGTGAGAACCATGTTAAAGCCTGGGAGGGTCATCTCTCGATCAGACCGCATGCTGGTGTTGATAACAATAACAGTATTGTTGTGATGTTTCATCTGTCAATTGACTATCCACTCAGTGTTGGCTATGTGCTGCAGGTGGTGAAGTACAGAAAATAGCTAAAGAGAGACATGGGTTTACTAATTCCCTCTGGCGTCAGCAGGCCTGCCCTTAATCCCTTCCTTTACACTAGTTCCTGACTGAACTTGCTTCACCTCTCAACTTAGTTTCCAATTGGCTCTTTCATCCCCCCCCCTCCTCTCCCCTGTAACTATTCCCCAGGTCATTGCTGTAAATGAGAACGATTTCTCAGTCAATTTACCTGGTAAAATATGGGTTAAATAACAATAAATTACTAACTTGTATAAAAAAAATAAGTGTGGACTGCAACAATGATCCCAGTGTGTGCATCCACATTGCTTATTGCATATTATCATAAAGCCTGGTTACTCACTGAGGATTGTGTGAGTGACCAAGGTTGACGTCAGTGGAGTTTGCTGATTGAAGCTGGGAAGCAATTTGAGGAGACAATATTACTGTGCTAAATGGTTTGAAGTGAACAATGCCATGTTCACTGATTCGATTGATTGTAGAGGGGACAAATAATAGGTATACAATAATGAACCATCACACACCCATGTCATTTTGTGAAAATAAAAGTGATTGGAAAATATACATTCAAATATACCTGACTCGAATTATCCATGTCTCTTTTTTGTGCCTATCAGGGTGGGAGTCAAAGGCATTTGAACAGAAATTGATTATTTATTTGTACCATCAAATATGAGTGAGCTCAAAATAACTTATACATTTCTTTTTAAATACTGACTTGAAACCTAGACACTCATTGCTAGAAATCAATAAAAGTCAGCAGTATACAAAAAAAATGTACAAAATGTAACTGTAAAATAAACAATACATGAGCATTAAGTTGGTCAAGGAGCTTACCCTCTTGTGTGTAGAGGACTTTTTTCCTCAGGTATTCTCAGGTAGGCTATTGGTATTCTGTCCTCGCAAGAATCTGTGACTTGCCAAATAACCTACAGCTTATTTTCAAGTCTCAGATGAATAAGTATCTTTGGCCAAGTCTTATGTCCAAAAATCTACGACAAAACAGCGTAAATTCAGAGAAGATTCTCGGGTATGTAAAGTGTAAGAAATGGATTGATGCTGGACATCCAGAGGACTGACGCAAACTCGTTTGCACACAACAGGTTGTATCACTGTAAACAAGTATTACGCAAACCCACATGGTAGTGTCATGACGTTGGGTTGGGGGTAGGTTTATGACAATCATAAATACCTCTTTTCCCCCTCCCCCGTTCCTCTTCCCTACTGATGTGACATAAGAAAACCCATTGGTTAACATAGAGATTCTGGGGACATCAGAAAGTGGGGGGAAATGAACTATATTCTGGTAATCCGACAACTGAACATATGCGGTGGTACTTAAGGTATATTATGTCAGTTCGGTGGCCCTCTGACACATTCTCATCAATGATAGAATGACATAAACTCTACTGTAGAAAGTCTAAACGTCAGAGGTATCGGATTCACATGGAATTGTTGTTTAATTGAAATGTTTGAATATGACATTATTTGTGAAGAGGTGAAATGTAATTTTAGCTTCCAAATGAGAGATCTGTACTTTCATAAGTTTTYCTCTGCTCACAGTGGCCCACCCCTGTGAAGAGGCATGGGTTATAAACTTTTCAGACACACCCCTCTACCTCCACTATATAAAGCCAGTGACAAGAATATAACTTCATGTTCCGGGGTACACCAGGATGACGGTCCTGTGTCAGAATGGTTCAGACAATAACTACAGAACTAGGCCAACATCAGCATGGACTTTGATTGTGAATGGTATGAACTTTGAACTCGTGTTCACTACAGAAGTGATATCTCCTAGCCGTTGAGTTGGCAACAGCTGCTACAAACGCAGGTTAGGAAGGACAGTCCGAGTATCCCGTCTACTACCCACAACGTATCCCGTGACTACCAGAGACATTCTCCAAAGGACAGAGGACTCGGGTTGGCGATACGGTCTTCCATCTACCACCAACCTACTGAAGCGCAGCTCAGAGTAAATATGTATTGCATTTTCTTTTTCAAATGGGCGGTAATTTAGAATGCATCAGATACTGTATTTACGACAGCACAGCTCGCCTATGTTCCAGCCTCCCGCTCTTTCACTAAAATCCCGCCCCTTCCCTTTGTGTAACAAGCTGTCAGAGCTATTCCGCCCGCTAGGGACGTTTTTCTGTATGACGTAATTTGTGATCAAGTGATGATTTAATTGTGTATGTGTGTTTCTGTGTGATTAGTTAGGTATTTAGTAAATAAATAATTAAACCCAATTTTGTATTGCTGATTCAACTTGTTAGCCAGGATTCTTGCAGATAATCAAGGACTTACAACTTTCAGATGAGACTGAATAAAATGACGATTAATGTGACTGCTATTTAGTAAAATATTACTAAATCTTTAAGAGTTTATTCGAAAGATAACAGCTCTATAAATATTCTTTCGTGGTGTCCCTCTCAAGTTAATTAATATTTACATGATTAGTTCAATCAGGTAATATTAATTACGGAGAAATTATTTTATAGAATAGCATGTCATAGCAATCAATCTGGCATAGTCAAAGACACGACAGTAGCATGTGGCATGTATACAGAGTTGATACGCTCAAACTACTAATTCAAAGGTGCATTCACCAAGAGGGCCCAGGAATTTAATACTGTAGCGTAGTTGTCTCAACATATTTCCTTTTGAAACAAACCAAACTGCACATATTATTTGACACACTGCGTGTACACACACATTTTATTGCAATTAATTAGGTACATCTTATTATGGTGACCATTTCAAATAAGACAGTCAAAGCCAAACATGTCAAGACTGTTTATAAACATGAGTGCTTAACACATTATTTTTATTTTTTAATGCTGACTTATTTCCGCCCCTAAATCAGATTTCTCAGAGCAAACAGTGACATGATCTTCTTTGAAAATAGCCAATACATTATAGTAATGCTGTATGACAAGTCAATACTCAAATGACAACTGTCTAGACTATACAGACAGCATCAACTACACCAATAGCAAAGAAACCAACAAATCTGGCAAATTCATAAACTAGCATAATTAATCAAAACATTTCAGAGAAAGTAACTGAATCATAGGGAGAACAATTTATATGGGAAAAGATATGTGATTGTTGGGTCTTCATTTCCTTCTATTTTAGATTTGTGAAGATAGGTAGATGGCAAGGTATTATTTTAATACTTTAGCAATCACGATTTGATAATGGAATACCAGAGATTCAATGAAGCAATGCAGATGGTGTTAAGATTTAAAATTAGAAGTACGAATTCATTTCCTCTTGAAAGACCAACATCAACCAGTATCTTTAACATGACGCATAAGCAATCTCAGAAAGATAAGGAAACTGAGAACAACTCCGGAGTGACGCAGCGGTCTAAAGTACTGCATTTCAGTGCTAGGGGCATCACTACAGACCCTGGTTGGATTCCAGGCTGTATCACAACTGGCCGTGATTGGGAGTCTCATAGGGCAGCGCACAATTGGCCCAGCGTTGTCCGGGTTCGGGCTTGGCCGGGGAAGGCAGTCATTGTAAATAAGAATTTGTTCTTAACCGACTTGCCTAGTTAAATAACGGTTCAATAAAAAAAGAACTATGCGTTCTATAGTAATCTACAATCTTTCAGCCTGGTTCTCATGCAAAGTTCAAAACATGAAAGATGTTAACATACTACAATCACAACCAAGTGCTCGCCTCTGGTTCCCGGCTCAGACTTCACTTTAGAGCGAGACTTGCGTTTGTGGGAGCGAGAGCGAGATTTGTGGCTCGCGGAGCAGCTGTGAGACTTGCGTGCCGGAGCGAGAACGGGACTTCCTGGTGCTAGAGCGGGACTTGGAACGGGTCTGGGATTTAGAGTGGGACTTCACGGATTGAGAACAGGATTTGTGGTCGGATCTGGTGCAAGAGTGCTGTTTACTGCATGAGAGTGACCGGTGGAGGACAAACACACAGGAATTTAAACTTGGACTTGTATTTGTATAGTTGTATTGTAAAGTATGTGTGCTTGTCAATATGCTGCTGTGTTACAATGAAATTTCCCCTCTGGGATGAACTAAGTATTAATCTATGCAACTACCCCAGCCATGTGAAGTATTGGAGTTCTTGGGCAGGGCAGATGCAATTTGGTCAGTGTTCTTTCCGTGAGAGTGACCTGGAGTGGCTGCCAGAACTTCTGCAGCTCCTTCTGCGAGAGCGACGTCTGTTACGAGACCTGGGAGATCAAACACATTGTAAGCCTGGGTTAATTACCAGTTTTGGTACTAGAATGATAGCAAATGAAACCTACAACACCTTCCACATTAGGGCAGTGAGGACCCAATGCCTGCATTTATGAGGTGATGTAAGTCCAGACCTAGAGCAGCTGCCAGAAGAAGAGCGTCGGCGGCGAGGCTTGTCCTCCACCAGGCAGATCTTCCTCCCATTGATGTCAGTGCTGTACAGCTTGTCCAGGGCCCTCCTCATGTCCGAGCTTGATCGGAACTCAATCACCCCCTCATTGGTCCACTCCTTATGGGTGTCGGCATAGGTCCCTTCACCAGCTTGGCGCATGACGTCCTGTCAACCCCAAAAAATGGTGTGCTTGTAACATGTGCTGTTGTTCAGAACCCAGTTTTCAGAGAAGGACGGATAAAATATAAATGGAGACTTGAGCGCTCACCTTTAGATCCTGCCAGCTGCAGCGACTAGAGAGGTTCTTCACAATAAGGCTCTACTCTGTGCGTGCAGGTGCCCCGTACTTGTCCCGGCCAGTGAGGCTACTCCCTTTAAAAGAACACGGAACAGACAGTATGGCACAGTGGGAGAGTCTACAGAGGCGACACTGGGGGTGAAAACTTAAGGGGGGCTACTAGAACTGATCCTTGGACGTTTATCCCTGTGTGGACCAGGCCACTAGCCCCTTAACATGATTGTACTAATTAGTGATGTGGTCTAACATTGCCTTGGCAGAGGTAGTAACACATACATTCAGCCAATGTACATCTGAACATCATGGCAGTCACAGGGAATGGACAGCATTCCCACTCTTTGCTCAAATGCCCATTTCTCTGATTCATCGACCTCAAGCTTACATTTATTCTGCTGTACAAAAAGGTATACATCACAACACTAAAATGGGGGAGAAAATATATACGACTACCAACTGATGCCACAGTAGCTGGCAGAAATGTACCAGTCCACAGATACCATTTAACTTACAACTGAATGCAAACGGCTCTCTTATGTAACAGTTAACTAACACAGACGCCAACATGGCTTCAACCTTTTGCGATATTTATTTTTAACAGAAAAACGAAATGGGATTCCTCACCATCACCCTGGTCTATTGGCAAAAGGCTGCTGTCGTCATGTCTTCCGGTAAGGTCAGCCAAGAGGTCATACGTCAAAGGTCACACACATTAAGGTGAACGTCCAAACGGGACAGACAGGCAATCATCTTAGCCAGTCATCATCAGTCATCTTAGCCTAAAGGTAAACAGATTCAGCCCACAGTGGACTCTTCCAAATTGAAACATCCAAGGACTTTGTTAAGATGGTATAATGAACACATTGCATCTATAATCTTGAATATATATTACAGCTAGGCTGCTTGCATCTAAAAAACAGGCAGTGTGTGCATTAAGATTGCATGTGCCAAAGCAAGCAGCACAGCAGAAATGTAAACACTACATTTTACATGCCCAACCCTTCATTTTTAGTCAGTTAAGGCAAGTCGGTTAAGAACAAATTCTTAGTTACAATGATGGCCTACCGGGGAACAGTGGGTTAACTGCCTTATTCAGGAGCAGAATGACAGATTTGTACCTTGTCAGTTTGCGGATTCAATCCAGCAACATTTCGGTTACTGGCCCAACGCTCTAACCACTAGGCTACCTGGATAGCCAAATTACAACAAAGCAGATCTGTGGGTAAAACGTGTTTAACAGCAGCATTGTTAGAAACCCGTAAGTAAGCATTTCACTGTTAGTCTACACCTGTTGTTTACGAAACATAGTGACACATACAATTAGATTTGTCAAATTGTGTTTTTCACACGCTAATAGATCCGCAATGGCTTAAAAGAATTTCGGCAAACAAGACACTGCATACATCCAAACATTATTCTAACATTCAATCTTGTGCTTTTGCAATTATAAGGCTACAGAGAGGAGGTACTATTTCAGCGGCCCTACAAATGCCAAGGAACAGGTCGATAACGTTACGTGTTGTTCATGACTTTACTGCCCCCTGCTGGAACTCTCCATCATCACACCTGATAAAAAAGTAAATAATGTAATTTTGCTGTAGTTATACATACAAGTAGAGATACTGGGGTGCAAAAGAGCAAGAGGATAAGCAACAATATGGGGATGAGGTAGTTGGGTGTCATTTACAGATTGGCTGTGTACAGGTACAGTGATCGGTAAACTGCTCTGACGGCTGATGCTTAAAGTTGGAGAGGGATATATAAGACTCCAGCTTCAGTGATTTTTGCAATTCGTTCCAGTCATTGGCAGCAGAGAACTAGAAGGAAAGGCGGCCAAAGAATGTGTTGGCTTTGGGGATGACCAGTGAAATATACCTGCTGAAGCGCGTGCTACGGGTGGGTGTTGCTATGGTGACCAGTGAACTGAGAAAAGGCTGGGCTTTACCTAGCAAAGACTTATATGTAGTGAGGGCCAGTCAACGAGAGCATACAGGTCGCAGTGGTGGGTAGTATATGGGGCTGGCACTGTGATAGACTGTATCCAATTTACTGAGTAGAGTGTTGGAGGATATTTTGTAAATGACATCGCCGAAGTCAAGGATCGGTAGGATAGTCAGTTTTACGAGGGTATGTTTGGCAGCATGAGTGAAGGAGGCTTTGTGCGAAATAGAAAGCCGATTCTAGACTTTGGATTGGCGATGCTTAATGTGAGTCTGGAAGGAGAGTTTACAGCCTAACCAGACACCTAGGTATTTGTAGTTGTCCACATATTCTAAGTCAGAACTGTCCAGAGTAGTGATGCTAGTCGGGCGGGAGGGTGCGGACAGCAATCGGTTGAAGAGCATGCACTTAGTTTTACTAGCATTTAAAAGCAGTTGGAGGCCACGGAAGGAGTGTTGTATGGCATTGAAGCTCGTTTGGAGGTTTTTTAGCACAGTGTCCAAAGAAATCTCAGACTAAAGACTTTAGTGCGTTCAAGACAACTGGCAACGGAAAAAAACGAGCTCCAACTGGGAAAATTCATTTTGAATGGTCATTCAACTCGGAATTCCAAGTCAGGAACTCGGGCCACTTTCGAGAGCTCTGACTTTCCGACCTTAAGATCATCGACGTCATGATTTTACCTCGTTTTTTTCAGAGTTCCCAGTTCTATTGAACGCACGGGCAGCGCCATTGAGGGCTTCGACCATTTTAATGTAGTCAATTGGGTGGGACTTCCAACTTCATTGGCTGATCCCACTTGATGACCCGGTTGGTGTCATGTCCAACCGGGTCATCAAGTGGGATCAGCCAATGAAGTTGGAAGTCCCACCCATTTGTGAAGAAGAATATTGAGCAGGCTACTTTAAAATGGAGACAGTTTTAATGGCGTCACAGACGCTTTAACGGAACAAATACTAAGATGAGTCCTCTATCTCCATGGTTTGTGCTCTGGAGCGTACACTAAGTTGCCTACAGACATTTTTTCCTCGCTTGTAAATTTTGTTCAAGCCACACTGATGTGCAGTTTGTGCACATCAAAAGATCTGGCCATCAACAATTCTAAATGTTTGTTGGGCACACGTGATGTTATCTCACAGAACAAACATATGATATCCACTAAGCCTGTGTTAACCTCAGACCTTATTTTTGCATTCAGCCCAAAACACTATTCTTTCCCCACACATTGTCCCCATAGGAACGACTGATGGAATGGCTGAACGTAACTAATTTCCGGATTTTGGACCATCAAAAATCCAAACTGTTTGTTGGGCAAACAAAAATCCACTAAATATTAACGTGCACTTGATTTCTATTAGCAAGAATCGTTTTTTTAAAGGCCTATAAAATTTGAAGCTACCATAACTACCCATGGGACCTGTTTCTCCATGTTTTTGTTAACTTTGTAAACAAACTATACTGATGCATAATGAATGACGTTTACTCTCGCTCTCTCCTACCACTCAACTCTCGGATGAGCACACCTCTGGAACACACAGACACAGGAAACCATTTTGGGACTCATAACTAATGGAAGGGAAACTCCTCAGAGTTTGACAGAGCTCCAAAATGAGGAGCTAGAGACCTTTTAGAAAGAGCTGGACAGAACAGCCACTGACATAGAGGAAGCTGGCCTGGCTACTGTACAGAAAGTCATTAAGACTGGAGCACAGAGAGATGAGTATATCCAGAGAACTTTCCTGACCAGGAAACAAAGTGAGAATGAACTCATAAAGGACATGAAAGAGACTCATTAAAGGACGCCAATTTATTTCATTCTTCATTTTCTTTACAGGTTTACAGATAACTATATACATATCTAATTCTCCAGATAAAGCAACCTAGGAGGTTGCTGGAAAGCATTGATTGTCCACATCCTCTGACACTTAACACCATGCTGAAGGGGGTGAAACGTAAAATAAATAACACACACGCAGATGGAACAGACACAAACACACACAGACAGACACACATTCTTATGGGTTCCATCACAGACATGTAAGTCTGGTCTCAGATCTGTTTGTGTGGCCTCTCTATATGCCCTGTGAGGGCAGGAATAGGAGGGGGGTGATAAAGGACAGAAATAGTTGGTAAGGAAAAGAGATACGATATATAGAACCCTGGTACACACACAAGGCTACATAGAACAAAAGGCACTGCCAGCAGGAACAGCCTAAACATTGAGAAGGTTAGGGTTGGGTTATAAGGGGTTGAGGTGGTAAGGGGATGGGATGGACATGGGCATTTCTTTTGGGCTCTCTGCATCAGGAAGGCATGTGCTTTTAGACGATGGTAGAGACTCATTGGAATACATAGGTATTAACTCTCATATAATATTTATACTATTATCTCCAGCCCAGACTCACACGCCAATGGCAACAATCATTATAACCAATATTAATCATTTATCCTCCCATGTTTACTTACAGTGCCTTCAGAAAGTATAGACTTTTTCCACATTTTGTTGTGTTACAGCCTGAATTTAAAATAGATTACATTTAGATTTTGTGTCACTGACCAACACACAATACCACATAATGTCAAAGTATAATTTTGTTTGTAGAACACTTTTGAAATGAATACAAAATTTAAAGATGACGCGTCTTGAGTCAATAAATATTCAACCCCTTTATTGTGGCAAGCGTAAAAATGTGCTTAACGAATCACATAGTAAGTTGGATAGACTCTGTGTTCAATAATAGTGGTTAAAATGATTTCTGAATAACGACCTCATCTATGTTCCCCACACATACAATTATCTGTAGGGTCCATCAATCGAGTAATGAATGTCAAGCACAGATTCAACCACAAAGGGCAGGGAGGTTTTTCAATGCCTCGCAAAGAAGGGCATCTATTGGTAGATGGGTAAATATAAAATAAAAAGCAATAGCTGAATATCCCTTTGAGCATGGTGAAGTTGTTAATTAGGCTTTGGATGGTGTATCAATACACCCAGTTACTACAAAGATAGGCGTCCTTCCTAACTCAGTTGCCAGAGAGGAATGAAACTGCTTAGGGATTTTACCATGAGGCCAATGGAGATGTTAAAACTGTTACGAGTTTAATGGTGTGATATGATCAAAGTGAGGATGGATCAACAACATTGTAGTTACTCCACAATACTAACCTAAATGACAGAGTGAAAAGAAGGAAGCCGGTACAGCATGCATCCTGTTTGTAGCAAGGCACTAAAGTAATATTGCAAAAAAACGTGGCAAAGAAATTAACTTTTTGTCCTGAATACAAAGCGCTATGTTTGGGGTAAATCCAATACAACACATCACTGAGTATCATGCTTCATTTTTTCAAGCATGGTGGTGGCGGCATCATGTTATGCGTATGCTTGTCATCGGCAAGGGCAGCGTTTTCCAAACTCTGTCCTCCGGCTTGATGATTAGTTGATTATTTGAATCAGCTGTGTAGTGCAAGGGCAAAACCCAAAATGTGCACCCCTTGGGGTCCCGAGGACCGAGTTTGGGAAACTGGACTAGGGAGTTAAAAAAATTAAATAAAATGGAATACAGCTATGAGCACAGGCAAAATCGAGAGGAAAACCTGCTTTCTATGGTAAGACTTGAAAATGGCTGTCTAGCAATGAATGATCAAAAATCAACTTGACAGAGCTTGAATAATTAAAAAATAAATAAATGGGCAAATATTATAGTGCAGGGGCCTCATTTATCAATATTGCGTAGAAACTATTCTAAAATACTATTTACAAACTGAATTTAGAATGGTGTATGCATAGAAAAAGTGTGATTCATCAAACAATCCTACGAGCATCATATGCACACTGGTAGGAGATAACCATTGATAAATACCAAATGTTCTCAGCCCCAGTGCTCTTGCACGACCTTGGTGGTTTGCGTTTCAAAATGCCCCTAAATAAACATAATTAAACAATGTTTAATTAGGGGCTTTTTCAAATGCAAACCACATTTCAAAACCATCACGTTAAAGCACGTGGGGAATATACAACTCCATACCATGAAATACAACAGCCTAACCAAAAAAAGGCAAAGAAAAAAATAAAAACTTTTCTGAGACTGAAATTGAGGTGCTGATGTCAGAGTGAGTACAACCAAAATATTTTATTTGGCTCGCTCGGTTGTGGCTTGACTAGTAAAAAAAAAAAAGCATGGCTACAAAGAGGACCATTATGACAATTCAAGTTGCTTTAGCAATGGCAAATATACTTAAAATAAGTAGGTAACACTAACCAATAAGCCATCCATCTTCAACCTGATTTTGATTCAACAGCTCCCTCAGGTAGGCGTATAGGTCAACATTGCTGTTCTGCAGAATGAACGAGTCGAGTCGTGCGTTCCTCCTCGCCACCACATTCAGCAGCGTCTTTTGCGCATCATATAACCTGCACATAAAGAGTGGAAGCCTTTTCTGCTCACATAGTTTGAATCGTTTTGGGATGGTAATTTGATGGCGATGTGGGTGCCGTCTATTGCTCCGTTCCTATTTGGGAACCCGTTGATGGCATCATGGCAAAGAAAGCCCTCTTGACTTCAATGTGTTGTGCGATGGTGTATGGAAATTGTATGTGTAACTAAGTTTTGCTGATGATTTCATCCAAAACATTGTCTCATCAAGGGCTGTGAGATGCCAAACGGCAAGCTCCCGCTGAAAAGTACCCGTTGCCAAGTACCCTTAAAGTACCCTTTTTAAAGTAGGTCTTAAATCCTCTCTAAATTAAATTATATCTGACGAGCCAATCTGTACTTTCTGCAGAAAAAGTCCCACCTGTCTCTACAAAACGCGCTTTTTGCGAAATGCAGCGTGTGCCTAATCTTCAAACCGAGCAAGATCCGCCATCACTCATTCCATTTCACATTAGCTCAGGCTTTTATAGCATTTCAACAATGTTTGAAATACTTTAACAAATGACTGTACTTTATATGGATTATTATCTTAACACATGTACCCGATGCGGTCAAATGATATAGCATGTATGTTGCATAAATTCACAATGAAAATACAATGAAATCAAAAAATTCTTTAATTATTACTCTGATAATTTCACACATTTTCAACATATATTTTCCCCATTCTACACTCAATAAGCAGTTCCCATATTCCAGCATTTGGCACTGTGCGTAAGCATGGTCATGGTCGTGCATAAATTTATGCACACTCTCAAGCAAGCGTTCATATTCATAAATCTTACACTTTGCGTGGAAACGACTCCATGTATGGTTTACACACAGATTTGTGCATCTGCATGATTGATAAATGAGGCCCCGGGTGTGCAAAGCTCTTAGAGACTTACCCAAAAAGACTGTCGTCACTGCCAAAGTTGCTTCTACAACTATGACTCAGGGGTGTGAATATTTATGTAAATTAGATATTTATGTATTTCATTTTCAATACATTTGCAAACATTTCTAAAAACATGTTTTCTCTTTGTCATTGTGGGATATTGTGTGTAGATGGATGAGAGAAAATATTGAATCCATTTTGAATTCAGGCTGTAACAACAAAATGTGGAATAAGTCAAGGGGTACGAAAACTTTCTGAACTCACTGTATGCGTCACACTCAGATAAACATCATTGGTACGATAAAATTCAATTTCTACAAAATAATCACTAATTTCATGCCTAATTTCATGCCCCTTCACTAGGATACTCTACAGACCTGTGGCCAGAATCAGTTTGTTTATTCTACAATAAGTCATATTTCCAGTCAGATATCCCACTACCGCTGGGGAGTCACTTGGGTGTGATCAACAGAAGGGTGTTTCTCAATGAACAATACGGACAGGAGTTTTTCCTGACCACATGAACTGACCAGGAGTACCTCCTGGCGGTATGACCCTTGACCTCCAATCAGTGTTTAAGCATCAGTTCCTCTCATTCACTCAGTCCTGTAACAGTCGGCTCAGTAGCAGGGCTTCATGGGCCTGTCACAGCAGCACAGAGTGGCAGGCTCTAACAGGCCTCTAACAACAGTAGCTACAGCTGCATACGCTCTACACAGACACAGAGCCAGCAGCACGGCAAGTCTCTCATCAGAGGAAATGTCCATTTCCAGGTTAGGAGATAGGGGTCGGGGGTTACTGATGACAGGGTGAACAGTTCACGAAGAATCAGAACATCAACATCCCACTGAGCTGTTTGTAAATGCTTATAACACCAGCAGACAGTTCAAGCAGTGAAGGAATGCTTACTTGTGTTGATTGTTTACGTACTGTATGCTTACGTAGAATGGGTTAATGAATAACAGGGTGGATATCTATTGGGTATAGAAGGCCTATTGTATGTTGCTATATATATATATATATATGTGACTGCTGTCAGGGTACACAAATGGCTATCTGAAGAGATGGGAATAACATCTACCTATGAAATACACGTCTGTCTGCACAAGACCTCCCACACTAGCATGGTTACTCTGGTAGAGGGAGATGCAGGGTTAAGTGCAAGTTAGCCGCCTGAGATAGAGGGTTCATTTCAGTGCTGGATAAAGAAGTTAGGACAGAGATGTTCAAGTCTTCTTATGATTCTGTAGCCTTCTGAGCTAAATAGAGCAGTTCTATGAGAAATACTGCTGTACATCCCTGGGACTGATATGAGAGGAGTCTGAAGATGAGAATGGATTCTGGTGTTCCTTTTTCCACACCCTAACCCTACACAGCTTTACCCCACCATACCAACCCTGCTTCCAAATCCAACCATAAAAACCCCCCATCCTACCCTCGGCCCTGGACAGGAGGCATGCAGGGACAACATGAGAGTTGATATAATAAACATCAAGTAATGGAACATTCCAGATGGTCCACCCACCATGGAGCGTTGCTTTGAATAGTAATGTCTGTTCTGGTCCTAAATCTTTATGCATGGGCACCGGGGCAGATAGAGCAAGGTGAGACTCATGCGTAAGTAACACTTGCAGTAGCAGCGGCAGCAGCAGCAGAATCTTCAAAACATTATCAGACCAAACTGAGATTCCAAGTAACATTACAAGACCCATCAGGTCAGATTGTCAGATCAAACCGAGATATCCGAGCCCCAACGAAGTCAGACGGTCCTTCAGTTCAGTGTCTTTTTACTCGCAGGGATACACAGACTTCTTTTGTTCCAGCATCCTGTCCACTCGTCCTTCAAACAGTCCCTTTTCCCCTTTCCGTGCTTTCTCAACCCCGCCTCTCTTCTCCAGAGGGGATGTGAGGAGTGAGGGAGGGGCTGCCCGTGTCCTGAGGGGAGAATAGTAACCTAAGCCTCAGTGGGCTCCTGTCTCTCCCTGGGTCAAAAGAGGGTGAGGGTTGAAAGGTCAGAGTGAGAGATGAGGTGTAAAGGGTGAGGGGTCAGGGTTGATCCTCCCGTAATGCCTTCTGCAAGCTCTGTCGGTAGACTGCGAATCTCTGCTCCACCAATCGCACACGCTCGGCCTCCTCCTTCTCCAGAATCACCAGGAAGTTCTGCAGCTCAGGAGCCGAGAACGCATGCCACTGAGATGGAGAGAACGAAAGGGAGAGAGAGCGGTATTAGTGATGTTAGAGATGGCATTCATGTAGCAATTAATGATTTTAGGACACACAGTGTGTGTGTGTGTGGTGTGTGTGTGTGTGGTGTGTGTGTGTGTGTGTGTGTGGTGTGTGTGTGTGTGTGTGTGTGTGTGTGGTGTGTGTGTGTGTGTGTGTGTGTGTTGTGTTTGTCTTACCTCTCTACCTCTCCGGTCTCGTTCTCCTTGAGGACAAAGCTGAGCAGCTCAGGGTCTGGCCCTGCCACCAGTCTCAGAGAGAGAGGACACTCCACCAGAGGAAGTTTCTGGAACAGATCTACTCAGACACACAGCAAAGGAAAGACACATCAGGTTCCACGTCCAGGCTATTAGCATATTATCAAATATCTTCAGACCTACACTCAGTAGGACCAGAATGTATATGTGTATATAACTCACCCTGTCCATCGCGGTGTGTCTGTCTGTACAGGGCAAACTTGCGTGGGTTATCCAGCACCATAAATTTCTTCAGCAGGCCCTGTATGACCTCCCTGACCGTGGTAGTACTACTAATGTGGAGTTGCTTCGCACAGTCACTGGGCAGGTAGAACGACGTCCGCTTCTCACTGAACCCTGCTCCCGCCCCCTCCTGGCCTTCTGACACCGTCATTGGCCGACCGTGTCTTTCCGCCTGGCCGTCTAATCCCGTCCCCTCCACAGCGAGCACCGTGACTGGTCGACTTAGTCTGAGGTGGACCTTAATGAAGCCAGTGTACAAACCATCAGCACCCTGGGGGAGAGAGAGAAAGAGATAGAGAGAGAAAAGAGAGAGAGAGATTCATGTGTGTCTGTATTGGTAAATTCCCACTCAGTACTTCATACTAGTACACTCTTAGAAAAAAGGGTTCCAACAGGGTTCTTCGGCTATCCCAGTAGGAGAACCCTTTTAAGGTTCTAGATAACACAGTTTTTTCTAAGAATGTAGCTATGTGTATATGTAACGTGTTGTAGCACTCACCAGTTTCATGCCATTCTCTGAGACCGTAGAGTTGTAGTCCTCTATTCTGGCCCGCAATTCTTCCTCTGACAGAGCCTTGGGCCCTCTCTCCTCTTCGACCTCCTTCTGCTGAAACACAGAGAGAGAGACAGACAGCAGGCTGTGTGAGAAACAGGAACTGCAGTACAGGGGGAAGTTGAGACAGACAGAGCAGTCATTATGACTCAGACCTGAGGACACCTGGACTATATGATGTTTCTTTCAGGCTGCTGCTATCACTCCAAACAGCAGAGGGCGCTGTCTTTCAGACAGGCACAGTGGAGTTTCCACTTAGACCTAAGAACCCAGGGTGCACTGTGTGCGCGCACACGCACACACTCACATAGTCTTGTACAGCTAACCTTGTGGGGACACACAATTCAGTTCCATTCAAAATCCTATTTTCCCTAATCCTAACTGTACTCTTACCCTAACCTTAACCCAAAAACCTGACCTTAACCATAACCTTAGCTCCTAACCCTAAACCTTAACATAATTCTAACCCTAATTCTAACCTTAACCCTAAACCCCCTAGAAATAGCATTTGACCTCGTGGGGACTGACAATGTCCCCAGTTGGTCGAATTGTTATTTTTTTACTATTCTTGTGGGGACTTTTGGTCCCCACAAGAATAGTTAAACACGTCCACGCACACACACACACACACACGCACGCATGCACCCCCACACTTCTGGACATTGCCCATTGGGCTCTAATATTTATAGAATGTTGCGTGACTCTTCATTCTTGTCTCCCTTTCCCTTCCTCCTCCTCCCATCCACCCAAGCCCCAGCATGACAACACTGCAGTTGCCCCCACAGACTGAACAGGAGGCAGGAAATATTCTGAATGGAGCAGAGATATAGAGAATTACACTGACACTATGACTCTATGACTCTGTGTCGCTCTTTTTCTCAGTCTCGCTCCCTCTTTCTCTCCCCCGTTCTCTCCCTCTTCATCCCCACTGACAGAGACATCAAGCAGTCACTCGGACAGCTCCAATCTCTCCCACTGCTACGGCCACGAAAAAGCACAAAACTTCCCCTCCCAACATGCAGTGTGAGTGAAGGGCTCATCATGAGGCTCGCTCATTATGGGGGTGAGGGAGAGATGAAGGAGGGACGGGGGATGATGAGGCGCGAAGGGAAGATGAGAATGGGGGAGAGGAGGCGAGAAGAGGAGAGAATATGGGGAGGCATGGTTGCTGAGCAAGCCTTAGCAACACAGAGTTTGACTGGGTTATTTATAGATGCATCCTCTTATGTAGATGCTGTTTTCTTTTTTTCTCCTCCTTTTCACTCTCTTTTTCTGGGAAACGGTGGTGTGAGCGACAGACAGCTAGGGGAAGAGAGAGAGAGAGAGAGAGAGAGAGAATGCAGGGCAGGAACCATTTATGTATGGGAGTCCTCAGGGCGTGAGGGGACAGAGTCTGCTTCATTCAGTACAGTCGCTTTGTATACGCGCGCGCGTGTGTGTGTGTGTGTGGTGAGGGTGCAGTATATCTTGGCTTGCGTTTAGCAGAGATGGGGAGTAGGATCAGTCTGAACAGGACGTGGTGTCTTCCCTTTCTTCACTCCTCTCTTGTCGCATGACAGACCATTAACTTCTCTCCTCCATGAACAATCTGCTCGGGCGGAGAGTTATGTTTAGTGTGCGTTTACGGCTTAGTGTGTTGTGTGTGTGTTTATCTTGGCAGGTTCCAGTGCAGTAAGAGTTAATGATGTGAGAACGCAGAGGGAGCTTTGGGCAAACTGGTATAAAATGTCAAACTGACCATCTCTAAACAGCCGTGAGACTAAACACAAAGACCTTGAAACAGCATGAATATTCCTGCAACATCAAAACTAGAGGATTGGCACAGCATTACTGTATTATGTGCAACTCAATGTCTGCTGATGGGGAAAATACTCCACTGCAGACTGTATGCATTTTGTTTTATACCTTACAGTTGCTCTATGCCATAGAGACGCATTTTGAACACACACACCTGCCTCACACATAGGCAGGGTCAGACTACGGCATTTGGGATGCCGAGGCACCTAATTCCCCAACCCCCCCCTGCTGTTTTATAGCTCATCTCATGCTATTCTTCAATAAGATATTCCAATGATCCTGGGATTAAACACCTCTCTCTGACACTGGATCCTGGACTTCCTGACGGGCCACCCCAAGTTGGTCATGGTAGGAAAAAACACATCTGCCATGCTGACCCTCAACACGGGGGACCCTCAAGGGTGCGTGCTTAGTCCCCTCCTGTACTCCCTGTTCACCCACGACTGTGGCCAAGCACGACTCCAACACGTCATTTTGTTTGCAGACGACGTAACGGTGGTATGCCTGATCACCGACAGCGATGAGACAGCCTACAGGGAGGAGGGCAGAGACCTGGCAGTGTGGTGCCAGGACAACAATCATTCCCTCAATGTCAGCAAGACAAAGGAGCTGATCGTGGACTACAGGACCAAGCATGCCCCCATTCACATTGATGGGGCTGTAGTGGAGTGGGTCGAGAGCTTCAAGTTCCTTGGTGTTCACATCACTAAGGCTCGATCATGATCTAAACTAGGGTTGAATATTTTCGATGTATTTTACAAATGTTCCATCCTGAAAATAAATGACTTTTCTCCAGGGTAACCTGGTATTTCCCGCCAAAACCGGAAGTGTCATTCAAAATCATTATAAAGCATATGCATCGTGCCTTCGTAAAGTATTCAGACGGCAGGGACAGGGAGACTAGTCAGGATCGAGGCAAAAATTAATGGAGCAAAGTACAGAGATATCCTTGATGAAAACCTGCTCCAGAGCGCTCAGGACCCCAGACTGGGGCGAAGGTTCACCTTCCAACAGGACAACGATCCTAAGCACACAGCCAAGACAGCGCAGGAGTGGCTTCGGGACAAGTCTCTGAATATCCTTGAGTGGCCCAGCCAGAGCCCGGACTTGAACCTGATTGAACATCTCTGGAGAGACCAGAAAATAACTGCTATAACCTAGCGCGTTCGCTCTTCTTTCAAACTACCAGTGAGTTCTACTGGCCGCTGTATTTAACATTCAGCAAAAAAGAGCTTGTGTTCCTCTTCGAGTAGTCTACTGTTATAAGAAATGATGCCCAGCAAGCTATTCTAGTCTAGCTTTTCCTGCATGGGACTCCAAGAGCTAAGGAGAGTTTTTTAATGAGAGGCCAGCGGAGCACAGGTATTGCGCAAGAGACAGAGGCAATAAGTTAGAAGTGTATTATGCTTAACCCATCATTAATTAGCTACATATAAGGCTAATACTGCAATGAATGTATTACCTGAAATAGGTAGGCTAGGACGTCTATATATAGGGCTATATACTGTATCAACCTAGAACAGGACGATCTATTTTGGATGCAATTTGAATGGAGTTGATGGAGAGGGAGAAAGTGCTCATGCACTCTTTCTGTTCTTTTTTGTGCTGACATTCTTGCTCTGGCTCTATGCACACTCACTGTACTCTACCCACACACTCATACATACTACACTGACACTCCAACACACTACATGCACTCACACACATAAAACACACACTCACACAGACAACCTTTCACACTCTTCACATACGCTGCTGCTACTCTGTTATCTATCCTGATTGTCTAGTCACCTCAATCTAAATGTACGTATTACCACAATTATGTCAACTACCTCGTACCCCTGCACATTGACTCGGTACCGGTACTCCTTCTATATAGCCTCGTTATTGTTAAAAAAAATAGTTTTCTTATTTGCTAATCTTTTCTTACTTTTTAACTCTGCATTGTTGGTAAAGGGCTCGTAAGTAAGAATTTTGCACATGAGACAACTAAAATTTGATTTGATTTTGCCATGTAGATGAGAAAACATTTTGCAGTTTTAAAGCTAATTTCCTGCTATTCTACACATTTTGCCATGAGGCTGAGATACAAGATTCCAGGGTCAGAATTGAAAAATCCTCCACTAGTTCTTAGTTCTTGAAAACTATCAAGTCTCTCAGGAATTCCTGTGTTTGTGGCTTGATGTTTCCTAACTGCTAAATATAGTTATCTCCCTCCCCTCTGTGCATTCCTCTAGAAGTGAGAGAGAGAATGGTCAGAGGACAATAGAATAGTAGGACAATACTGAACCATTCACCCCTGCCGGGTCCATGGCCAACCACACCCACACAGAGCTCAGGCCCAGAGAAAGTAAACCAGAATACCCCAACTCAGACCCAGGGCTCCCAGACATCCACAGCCAGGGAAAGTAAACCAGAATACCCAAACTCAGACCCAGGGCTCCCAGACATCCACAGCCAGGGAAAGTGTACATGGCTCACACATTGGAGGTTGTTGTTGCCCCCACTTTGACAGGATCAAACTCTGTGAAGCATTCATTTGGGCTGCAATCTGAGGTGCAGTTCATTTCCGACTTCTGAGGCTGGTAACTCTAATGAACTTATCTTCTGCATCAGAGGTAACTCTGGGTCTTCCTTTCCTGTGGCGGTCCTCATGAGAGCTAGTTTCATCATAGTGTTTGATGGTTTTAGCGACTGCACTTGAAGAAACGTTCAAAGTTCTTGACATTTTCCAGATTGACTGACCTTCATGTCTTAAAGTAATGATGGACTGTCATTTCTCTTTGCTTATTTGAGCTGTTCTTGACATAATATGGACGTGGTCTTTTACCAAATAGGGCTATCTTCTGTATACCACCCCTACGCTGTCATAACACAACTGATTGGCTCAAACGCATTAAGAAGTAAAAAAATTCCACAAATTAACTTTTCACATGGCACACCTGTTAATTGAAATGCATTCCAGGGGATTACCTCATGAAGCTGGTTGAGAGAATGCCAAGAGTGTGCAAAGCTGTCATCATGGCAAAGGGGGGCTACTTTGAAGAATCTCAAATACAAAATATAATTGGATTTGTTTAACACTTTTTTGGTTACTACATGATTCAATATGTGTTATTTCATTGTTTTGATGTCTTCACTCTAATTCTACAATGTAGAAAATTGTCAAAATAAAGAAAAACCCTTGAATGAGTAGGTGTGTCCAAACGTATGACTGATACTGTATGTTGGAGCACTTTGGTTTCACGAATAAATATGTTGTAATGGAACCAAATGATCTGTTTCTGTCTTCAGTCCTTTTTAATTAGGGTAGATGGGCTATATGCGCTACGCTATAGGTTGAATGTAATCGTCTGACTATAACCAGCCTGAGTAGGCCTAAAACTCCATTCCTATTCAGAGTTTAGAGAAAATTAATCGAATTGGAAATGAGCTATTATCAGGCTGGTTAATGTGATGCACGTCTGTTGAATTTAGAAAAATCCATCGCACTCGTCCCCACCCCTGCCCCACCTACTCAGCCAGTCAGGAGCTGCTACTGCGTTGCGTCCATGGCATACTGCATACTTTTTACTAAATGGTCCATGCTAAATAGTATGCGGCAAAAAGTACATAATATACAGTTTAAATATGGAGTACGCTAGTATGGGTATTCGGACACAGCCACTGTCATCTGAGGCTGCAGTGTTGCCCCAGAAACATTACAAACAGATTCAGGCCTTTTACTGTAGCTTACGCAACAAACACAACAGCTTAACATTCAACATTTACTAAACTTTCCCCACAATGGTAAATGGTGATGACTCATATTGGCCTGGGTACTCCGTGGCTCACTCTCAGATACCAGCTTACAGAAGGTTCCAGCACTTTAGTGTCATAAACATTTTCCAAAATAGAACTTTAAGTGATGTCTGTGGGTGTCCTGATACTTGATTACCTAACCCTAACCTGAGCTGCACCCTCATCTCAGACTGTCTCAGAACGTTAGGTCTTTATTTTTACTTTAAAAAACATTTTATAAACAATAGACAACATACACATACAAAAGACAACATCATACAAACATCAACCACATCACACCTGCCCAGACCCACTAACACACACCCCCATCTCCAGTGCCCGAATCACTTTCCGCCACATGGCCTGAAGCGGAACCATTTAGTTTCTCCCTGTAGCCCACGGACTTGATTTTTCCATTGTGTTAATGATGGCGGATTGATTTCTTTTAGAATACATTTTTTCAAGATGATTCAAGATGATCAGCCAACCCATCGGGTATCTCACTACACCTCCATATGGCATGTCTTGAAATATGCAGACAGACAGATTACAAAGTAATTTTACATTGTAATACTTCTGACAGTCAACTTTCTAGCTCCTCCCACAACTTCCAGACTTTACAGCATTCCCAGAAGTCATGGATTATTGAGTCGTTATTCGTTTTACACTTAAGACATTACTACTAGTGTGCTGTAGAATTTGAAATTGTGTCTCGTATAATAAATTCTATACATTAGTTTACACTGGATTAAGTGTACATTTTCATTAACTGTAACTTCGTTAGTTATACTCAAACTTTCCCTGCATATTGCACCAACATCAGTTATTTTTAAGTCTTGGTTCCAATAGTTTATATTTTTTTCTAAGAGATTCTCAGTTGGATAGGCTCTCTGCAAGGTTTTGTATATATTTCCTGTCATATGAACATCCTTTTCCCTCAAGGTTGCTCTGATGTCCATAAGATGTCAAAGTGGTATTTGTAACTATTGTATTGTATTTGGATGTATTTGTATTTGAAACTATCTACACACTGTATATTGGTTAGTCCAAAATGACGTTTTAATTCTGTCATGGAAATAAATGCATTTCCTTTAACCAAGTAATTTACAATTTCTATGCCTTTAGTTTTCAATGTGGACAAATTCATTGGTGAATTCTGAAAGCTACCAAGTATTGTTTTTAGGAAGGGATATTGGTTCTTGTAGAATACGTTTCATTTGCCTCCATGTTGTTATAGTGTTCTTAACTATGAAGTTGTTAATGAGCTTAGCTTTATCGTTTAAAAACAGACACCTAAACAGATTCTGGGGATGAGCATGCGCATTATCAATATGTACCCATTATTCCTCTTTAGTGCATTTAACTGTATGGTCGCAAGTAAAAGTCTTGAGTAGCGAGTTGATACAGTTCAACATCTGGAAGGTTAAAACCTCTGACTTAAGAAGATGTAAAACTTCCTTTTTATTCTATTCATTTGATTTGCCCATATAAAAGTCCTATGACAGAGTATACTTTTTTGTGTCTTCGGTGGGGTCATTAGTATTACAGAAAATAAATACAAAAACTTCTAAAAGAGGTTTATTCTACCTGTAAAATTTATGGGAAGATTATTCCATTTAATTAAATCTGCTTTCAGATTGTTGAGTAATGGAATTAAGTTATTTTTATATATTTGTTGTTTGTTGTCACTTATTAAGCATCCTAAGTATGTCATATTTTTTGTGGTCCACTTAAAGGATTGCTGTAGATCGTGAGATATTTATTTTCTTTTTCCTATTGCCATTATTTTGGGAGTTTTCCGTGTTAATTTTTTATCCTGAGATTTCTGAGTATTCTGAAAATAGTTTTAGCAAAGGGGGCATTGAGTTTTCAATATTGGTCAGGTATATCAGGAGATCATTTGCAAATAAGTTTAGTTTATAATCATGTTTACCAATACAGATACCTGTTACATTTGGGTCTTGTCTAATTCTTTCTGCAAGCGGAACAATTGCCAGAGAAGGGACACCCCTGTCTTGTGCGCCTTTCTAAAGCAATTTAATCAGATAATGTTTTATTTGTGTATATTTTTGCTTTAGGTCATGTATACAACATTTTTTTTACAATGTATTATTTCAGCTGGAAAGTTGAAAGCTTCCAAAGTTTTGAATAGAAAAGGCCATTCAAGGCAGTCGAAAGCCTTTTCGGCATCAACAGCCATTATTAATAAATCTATATCTTGTTTTTTTGCGTATTGTATTAAACTTAAACATGTTCGTATTTTTTTGTAAGTATCAAACCCTGTTTGATTGACATGTACAGCATCATGTCTAGTAAGACTTTTGCCATTTTATTGCTTTTGATCTTTGTTATTATTTTATTGTCACAATTTATTAAACTTATGGGTTTATAATGAGCAGGGGATCCTCCAGATTTTCCTGGTTTTAATATAACTGAAATAACTGTTTGATACATGGAATTAGGAAGTACAGAATTGAGTGACGTGTGTTGTCATTTGTGTAAATAAGGGGGCTACTTTGTCCCAAAATGTTGAATAGAATTCTATAGGAAAAGCATCCATACCTGGTGCTTTTCTCCTGCTAATGTTCTAACAGTATCTAGTATTTATCTTTAGGTGACCTCTCTTTTTAGTGATTATTTTTTGTCTGCTGATAATTGCTTCAGAGTTGTTGAGTCTAAGAAGGATCAGTCCAACAATTCAGATTTGTATACATTTTCATAGAAACTTTTAAACATTGTTATTTGTGATTACAGCTTTTGTAACTTTATCTCTTACAATTATAACTGGTTTAGCATGTATTCGTTTTGTGAGAGGTGCAATATATTTAACAGGTTTATTTGCCATTACATAGTATGCTTTATTTGAGTTTAACCTGTAGTTGTTGGCTCTCAAAAGTAAAAGATCGTATTCCTGATTAAGTTCCGAAATGGTATTTTCTTCTTTACCTTGTGAATATTTTTTATGTGCTTTCTCTAAGATGGTGATTTATTTATTTTTCTTTCATTTTAATTTCTAAACCAGATAGAATTTTTTTACTGAGGATGAGATTATCATCCCCCTAACGTATGCCTTAAAGGTATCCCAAAGTACTTTTAATTTACGTATTTAATACATGTGCTCTGTTCATTCTCCAAATTCTGTCGCTATATGTATTTTCTATTGGTGTAATGATCCGATATCACTATATCATTACTTTTTTAATCCAGTAAATTGTTGAGCGCATTTCAGGAAAAAAAATGTTGTCAATTCTTGAATAGGTTTCTTACTTTGAGAAAAAAAGGAATAGTTTTTTGTAGTTGGGAATAAATCTCCAGGTGTTCTGTAAAATATGTGTAGAGATTAACATGTTCAGCCTCTTTGGAGGCTCCCTAAATTAGCCTTTTTTATTAATATGTCTGTTCATCTTATCGAATGTATAATTTAGGTCCCCTGCTAAAATAATAGTTCCTGTCTGGATTTAATCTAATATAGCTTGATTTCTATCTAAAACCAGCAGATTTGTCGCTGGTGGAATATACAATAAAATCAATGTGTAATTTTCACCATGTAAGGTACAATTCATCATTAGAAAATGGCCTTCTTGGTCCTTGTGCTGGGATATAACGGAAAATGGTGTATTCTTATTTATCAGGATGCCTACACCTCTGCTGTTACTACAGTAGGTGGCAGCATAGGCCTCTCCAACCCAGCTCCTCTTTAAATGTTCAATTTCAAAAAAAAAAAAAAAAATGTAACTCTAGCTAGAAAACCACATCAGCTGACAATATCTCTTTAAATGTTCAAGAAACATATGCTTTTTTACCCATCATGGAGCGCGTGCACATTCCATGTGATAAGTTGGATTTTGTTGGTCTTTACTTGTATAGAATCAAAGTTAACCTTATCTGTTCCGTCTATCATTGAAGAACCAAGTAAAACATTTTAGCAGACATGACATATGAAGGCGGTGGGCATTTCATGTAATGGGAGGATCATATTATAAATACATAGTTATGGTATACATTACATACATAGAGATAGTGGGCATGTGGGCTTAGCAGACATATCATATATTAATATTTTTTAAATAAAAAGCAAAGTACGTCTTTGTACTTGAGGCGCTATGCTTCAGTTCTAAACGTCATCGTTACCACGGCAACACAAAACCCACTTCCTGTAGTGGCACATGGTCGTTGGACGTGATCAGGTAACACAACACCCCTGGTGTCACACACCGCTGTGGCCATTACGGTCTAGAGTGAGCCTGTAGAGGACTCACATCCCACAATACTGCCATACAGACATCACAGAGAATGAAACCCACGTACAATTCTGTGAAATGATCTCTCTGAAATGGATCCGGGGTGGTATAACGGCGGTCTACAAAACCATTGATCCCTGAGCAGACTGTTCCAGTAAAGGAGGCACACAGGAGAGGAGACCACACTTAGCTCCCCAAGTCTCTGATAGCCAAATTAACTCCTGTAGATGAGCTGTGACAGCTGCGATAGTAGAGTGCTGCTAGGATAATGAGCAGTGGAGGTGACATAAGGGAGTGACTGAGTGAGGGAGGGAGGGGAAAAGAGAGGCACAGATCCTGTAATGGAAGCTCTAACCCATGCCTCGTTTCCCATTTCACAGACGGCATATACAGTAGACCAGGTGTGTGTGTTTCCCTGTGCTACTAGTTTCATACGTTCATTCAGTGTCGTATCTCCCCCAATAACGTTCGCTTCTCTTGTGATCAGCAAGCGCCAGACAGACACGAATACGCACTCACACTCCTGCTTGACCACCTTAGCTGAGCTCTGTTAGTGGGTCAAGTGTCGAATGGAAGCAACACATGATCCAGCCCCAGCACTGATTCCATTTCACAGCTCGGTGTGCGCAGACACAGACAGACACACACCGACACCGCTTCACAAACACACACGTGCGCCTGTCCGCAGCACCACGAGAGCGCCCCGGCCGTCTGTACGGGTGGCCGCCAACGCACACAGCACACGCACACCCACACACAGCGCGCTGGCACACGCGACCCTGAGTGGCGCCCCTTCCCGACACACACACACAGCTCGCGGTGTCCATCGTCGCCAGCACACACCAACACACACACACACACACACACACACACACAAGCACATGTAGACACGTGTGTGTGTGTACGTGTGTGTGTGTGACATTAATTATAAACACTGGTGATTTTACTAATTCATTCATTCATTTCCACGACATCAAAGCTCCATTTAGAGCAAGGGAGCGCTCCACAGCAGTAACCACACACACACACTGATCCACGCACACACACACACGCACATAACACTGATGAATATGCTCATCAGGACGGGAGGGAGGAGATTAGAGGTCCTCTTTTCTTTGTGAATTAATGTCAAGAGATGAGCCAACTGCTCCAGATCAGCCAGCTTTAACACTCAGCTAGGGTGAGTGAGACAGTGTTCAAGAGAGAGAGAGAGAGAGAGACAGAGAGAGAGAGTTTATGAATGCATGTAAATGTGCGTGTGTCTGTTTCTCTGGGTTTGCATTGGCGCCATTCCTTCTGCGTTTCTTCTGTGGGAGGCAAAGTGCTTCCAGTTCAGAGGTCATTAAAGCTGGAATCCGCAGCAGTGAAACTGCCATGTCCATTAAGTTGATGGAGTAGGGCTGGGGAGTAGGAAGTAAAAGCCCCTAAACCCTGAGGTTTCTCCATTATGGTCAGGGTTTGGGTTTGGGGAGCTGATTCTAAGCTGATTTTAGATCTGTGGCTGGCGCCATTGTAGTCAACAACAAGAGTAAACTGACACGCACTCTAGTAGATTGTGTCAGAGAGTACAGGCAAACTGTGGCTTTTCTATATTTGCATGTCTGTTTTTCATATTCAAACGTTAGTGAGTGACAGGGTGGTTTTCCTGTACAGGGAGACTGTTGCTACCGCACGGTATCGTTCTTACAGTTTATGGGGAATTGGAAACTTTGGGTTGTGGTTTAAGACTGGGTTCTTTGTTTTTGGGGCACAACGATCTCCACTCTGGCCTTCCAAAGTAACCAACACACAACGATCTCCACTCTGGCCTTCCAAAGTAACCAACACACAACGATCTCCACTCTGGCCTTCCAAAGTAACCAACACACAACAGTCTCCACTCTGGCCTTTCCAAAGTAACCAACACACAACGATCTCCACTCTGGCTTCCAAAGTAACCAACACACAACAGTCTCCCACTCTGGCCTTCCAAAGTAACCAACACACAACAGTCTCCACTCTGGCCTTCCAAAGTAACCAAACACACAACAGTCTCCACTCTGGCCTTCCAAAGTAACCAACACACAACATCTCCACTCTGGCCTTCCAAAGTAACAACAACACAACAGTCTCCACTCTGGCCTTCCAAAGTTACCAACACACAACGATCTCCACTCTGGCCTTCCAAAGTAACCAACACACAACAGTCTCCACTCTGGCCTGTCCAAAGTAACCAACACACAACAATCTCCACTCTGGCCTTCCAAAGTAACCAACACACAACAGTCTCCACTCTGGCCTTCCAAAGTACCAACACACAACAATCTCCACTCTGGCCTTCCAAAGTAAACCAACACACAACAGTCTCCACTCTGGCCTTCCAAAGTAACCAACACACAACAGTCTCCACTCTGGCCTTCCAAAGTAACCAACACACAACAGTCTCCACCCTGGCAACCCAAACTCCAAACTGACAGACACAGGGCTGGGGCTGAATTATTTAATGATGGTGCTCTTTCCTAACCAGAGAGCAGAGGCACTGCAGATATTGAGATCACACTGACAAAGGCCTGTGTGTAAGTGTCTGTGTGTGTGTGTGTGTAAGTGTCTGTGTGTGTGTGTGTCTGTGTAAGTGTCTGTGTGTGTGTCTGTGTAAGTGTGTTTGTAAAACAACAGCATCTCTATGCCCTCTGTCCTAATCAGCAAACGTTTCCTTCCTACACATCCTTGTGTGTGTGTGTGTGTGTGTGTGTGTGTGTGTGTGTGAGATAGAGAGAAGGTCATGTAGCCCGTTAAAAGCCTTAAGAACAATCTCCCAGTGGGGGTGTGAGAGTGGTGTGGGGGTGTTTTCTGCATAAACATGTAGTACATATTATTCTGTAACTTTACACCGACACAGTTGCAGTCCTATGTTATACAACTGCTTACTATTTACATGAACAGACAAACAAGCTCCAAAAACGGCATCACCACTGCTGTGCAACATTAAAAGGGTGTGTGTGTGTGTGTGTGTGTGTGTGTGTGTGTGTGTGTGAGTGTGTGCGCGCGCGTTCCTGTGGAGTTCTGATCTCAAAGCAGAATCAGTGAGATCCGCCGTTGCCATGGTTACATTGACCAGCTGAATTATGCTAAGCGAAAAGAAAGAACGTGGAAGAGCGAGAATGACAGAGAGACCTATAGCAAAACTCACACTGAACAACGGATGTGTGTAACTATTTAACTAACTTCCCTGTTACTACGGAAACAGCGACAGGCGAGGGATTTCGATGAACCCATTACCATATTGCTGCTATGCAGTCCTTTGCGTTTTAAGCCATGAAGAACTGTCCTAGAGGGGCTAGCTCCTACAAGGAAGGCTGCATGGATAACTGATCGAATGCAGGCACACCTCTCTGTCACACACACACACACACAGTAAAACACAAACGGTCACACTTTATTTGGGTAGTCCGGATATTCTATCTGAAGATGCTCTACAGATGGTCAACCTATCTGTTGATAAGCAAATGCTTGCTAACATTACGGTTAGGGATAAGGGTTAGGGCTAGCAGATAGTTAAGTTGAAATGTTACTGATAGTCTGTAGAGCCTCTACCGATGGGCCATCCACATAGTGTTACCACACACACTTCCTCTTAGCTCAACGCTTCTCCTTTTTCAGGCATCAAAAACGGACACAACATGAAGCGAAACATACCACTCCTCCCCTCCCTCCATCTTTTTTTTATCTCTGTCGTACCTTAACCAGCTTTGGGGGCTGGCGGAAGAAGTTTGTCTTTGCGGTGAAGAAGGTGAAGTCTTCGCCCTCCTCGTCCAGACTGCAGTAGCCGCTGCTCATGCTGTTGCTGCCCGTCATTTAAGGGCTTCAATTTGAGCCCTCGGCTGCCTATAAACACCCAGCAGAGCAGCAGGAGGAAACCTGATTGTCCCCAGGGGGGAAATACTCTGTCTGGAGAGACATTCAGTCACACTGTTCACAACGCTCACAGTCCCAGAGCTCTTCACATCCACAGTCAGTCACCTCAGTAGGTCAGTATAGGGACACACGTACGGCTCACAGCCCAAGTGGCGCCTCTCGATTCCAAACATCCACTGCCAGTACTCCACAGTCTTGTGTCTGTAGGTACCCAGATAAGCTTGGGCTCCAGAATCAGGGGTGAGGTCAGCTCAGATTCGGGTCCTACCAGCGCTCCTCGTGTCACCGGAGAGGCTTCAGGAAATCCGAGAGCGCGAGTAGAGACGTGTCACTTCCTCCTGTCGTGTGTGTGCTCTGACCCCAATATCACACACACACACTCATACTGTACACACACGTTGGTGTCACAGAGTCAGTTAACCCTGCTCACCTGAATGCCTCACACACACACTGCCCCTTCAACCCCCTCCTGCCCTGCAGCTGTCTGTGCTGATCAGCTAATAAGAACTGTGAATGGGTGCACACACACAAATTACTTCAGCAGGTCACTGCTGCTTACCCATTCAGACACACGCTCACATCAATTACTCTGACAGGCTCTCTCCCACACACACACACACACACACACTCCGGTAACTGTAGTTCAGGTCAGTGGCTCCAGACTGCAGTGGGCCTGTGCTGTATGGCTGTGTGTGTGTAGTCCTTGGTTCTTGGGGAAGAGACCTCGGCTGCTGCAGGCTTCTGACATTCAGCGGTTTCTCCTCTCTTCTCCTCTCTTCTCCTCTCTTCTTCTCAGACTCACGGACTAACAGAGAAGCCTTTGCGCTGCACCTCCCACTCGCTATCTCTCCTTTTGTGTTTGTTTTGCTCTCTCTTTCTCTCTCTCTCTCTGTCTCTCTCTCTCTCGCAGCCTTGCTCAACCATCTGTGGTTGAGTCTTATCTGCCAACGAGCTTTCTGCAGAGCTACAAAAACACCCTCCCCCCGCTCTCTCTCTTCCTGCAAGCAACGGCACCCAGCTCAGCCCAGCCACATCCTCTGAGAGAGAGAGAGAGAGAGAGAGAGAGAGAGAGATGCGGTCTCGCAGCTCATAACACCTGATATGCATGAGCAGGAAGCCACTCAGTAACATGGCTGCTGTGCTCTGCCTTAGCGCTACCAATGCTGCATGAGAGAAACCTCCAGATTTATAATGTACGGGTCATCTTACTGCATTATACATACACTCTTATCAACATGCTCAGAAAAACAGCGGAATCAAGTACAGGTCCTACTGCTTGAGTTCTTGTACCTCTTATAGAATATTAGCTCAACATTATTGTGGAGTTCCTGTACCTAAATATAAACAGTACCAGCACCCAAAATGAGTACTGGCACCCATTTAACTCCAAGGCAAGCACTGGCAATGATCAAGAACAGAAATCTCAGAGAACTTCATGAGGTCTAGTTCCATAAAGAGGAATTGTAAACATGGGTACTATTGTCTGTTGGTTTCAGGAGAAACCATGCGTGGAGGTCACGTGATTATCACCCAGGGGTCAGTGATGAAGATGACCACTAACCTTTCGTTGACCCCTGACCTGTCCCCTCTGCCCTGTGGCCCTGGTCTTGACCATATGAACAGGGTCCAGCTAATGCCCCTGTCAAAATAGACGACCAAATAATAGTGTGTGTGTCTGTACGGCGTGTGTGTGTACGTGTGTGTGCGCGTGTGTACGAGTGCGTGCATGTGTGTGCGTCTAAGTCAGAGAACAATATCTAGCTATGGTCTTTCTCTAAATCACAACCAACTCAAGGCATACAGCAGGTTATTCATTAAAACATTCGATTAACAGACAGCTGTTCAGGTGGACTCTGTCAGTCTGTCAAAGAGAGGGAGGCTGTTCCGTCAGAGGAGACATATCCTCCATTAAAGAGATGGAGCCTGTCCATCTCCTCAAGCCATCCCCCTGTCAGAGGTTGATTAGATTCTGAAAGATTGTTGGGAGAGCTGTCTATCTCTCGCCATTGGTAACCACAGACAGGCAGAGAGCTGTCTGTCTCTCTCCAGTGGTAACCACAGACAGGCAGAGAGCTGTCTGTTTCTCTGCAGTGGTAACCACAGACAGACAGAAAGCTGTCTGTCTCTCTCCAGTGGTAACCACAGACAGGAAGAGAGCTGCCTGCCTCTCTCCAGGTCAGTATCAGCTGACGACAGATTAGTCTACCAGCAGAGACAGCCGTCAACACCATTACCATCATCACTGTGGAAGGAGAAGGATGGGGACAGAGAGAGACAGATGGGGACAGTGGGTGGTGGGGAGGTTGAGAGGAGCTCATTGACAGACCACGCCCCCATCCTATCTCAGCCCCCCCAAAACCCCTACCTTTCACAGAGTCGATAAAGCCCAGCCAACCCTTACTAGGCTCCAGTCTGACTCAGTGAAACACAATGGGTATGTGGAGTTATTGGCGAAAAGGGGGATCGATCTCTGCTGGTGTAAGCACAAAGGAGAAAGAGAAAGCGGGAGGGAGAGGAAAAGAGAGAGAGAGAGAGAGAGAGGGAAGAGAGAGAGACAGAGTATAGAGTTGACAAGGGAGAAGGGCCTTGAGATGTGAGCGGTCATCTCTCATCAGGTCTCTGGTGCAGTAATAGTGTACACCTCCAGCCGCGATGACCATTACAGCCTCTGAGTCAGACTGAAGGCCAAGACACCGGGCAGCCTGCACACCAGACAAGAGTTTAACATGACTCCAGGTTACAGAGATAATCAACTGGCCCTCCACTGCAGCCCTCAGCTCTAACACACAGGTCTGTGTCACTGTAGCACATTACACTTATACTACATGAGCACCACATTTGGATAAGGGGTCTATTTTTTCACTCTAGTGACGATTGCAAGGTCACCCCATCGACATTCTGTCACGCTATTTCTCACATTCGCTCATTCTCTCTCTCCCACACGTGGCATGTGTGGGAGCAGATTACATTGTGTGTGTGGCCTGCTGAGGAGTGACCTGGCCTGCTGAGGAGGGACGGACTCCATCCTAGCTGGAGGGATGCTCTCATCTTATCTACCAACATAGACAGGGCTCTAACTCCCTTAGCTCCACATTGAAATAGGGTGCAGGCCAGGCAGCAGGCTGTTAGCCAGCCTGCCAGCTTAGTGGAGTCTGCCACTAGTACAGTCAGTGTAGTCAGCTCAGCTATCCCCATTGAGACCGTGTCTGTGCCTTGACCTAGGTTGGGCAAAACTAAACATGGCGGTGTTCGCCTTAGCAATCTCACTAGGATAAAGACCTCCTCCATTCCTGCCATTATTGAAAGAGATTGTGAGACCTCACATCTCAAAATAGGGCTACTTAATGTTAGATCCCTCACTTCAAAGGCAGTTATAGTCAATAAACTTATCACTGATCATAATCTTGATGTGATTAGCCTGACTGAAACATGGCTTAAGCCTGATGAATTTACTGTGTTAAATGAGGCCTCACCTCCTGGTTACACTAGTGACCATATCCCACGTGCATCCTGCAAAGGCGGAGGTGTTGCTAACATTTACAATAGCAAATTACAATTTACAAAAAAAAGAAGACTTTTTCATCTTTTGAGCTTCTAGTCATGAAATATATGCAGCCTACTCAATCACTTTTTATAGCTACTGTTTACAGGTCTCCTGGTCCATATACAGCGTTCCTCACTGAGTTCCCTGAATTCCTATCGGACCTTGTAGTCATAGCAGATAATATTCACATTTTTTGTGATTTTAATATTCACATGGAAAAGTCCACAGACCCACTCCAAAAGGCTTTCGGAGCCATCATCGACTCAGTGGGTTTTGTCCAACATGTCTCTGGACCTACTCACTGTCACAGTCATACTCTGGACCTAGTTTTGGAATAAATGTTGTGGATCTTAATGTTTTTCCGCATAATCCTGGACTATCGGACCACCATTTTATTACGTTTGCAATCGCAACAAATAATCTGCTCAGACCCCAACCAAGGAGCATCAAAAGTCGTGCTATAAATTCTCAGACAACMCAAARATTCCTTGATGCCCTTCCAGACTCCCTCTGCCTACCCAAGGACGTCAGAGGACAAAAATCAGTTAACCACCTAACGGAGGAACTCAATTTAACCTTGCGCAATACCCTAGATGCAGTTGCACCGCTAAAAACTAAAAACATTTGTCATAAGAAACTAGCTCCCTGGTATACAGAAAATATCCGAGCTCTGAAGCAAGCTTCCAGAAAATTGGAACGGAAATGGAGCCCCACCAAACTGGAAGTCTTCCGACTAGCTTGGAAAGACAGTACCGTGCAGTATCGAAGAGCGCTCACTGCTGCTCGATCATCCTATTTTTCCAACTTAATTGAGGAAAATAAGAACAATCCGAAATGTATTTTTGATACTGTCGCAAAGCTAACTAAAAAGCAGCATTCCCCAAGAGAGGATGGCTTTCACTTCAGCAGTAATAAATTCATGAACTTCTTTGAGGAAAAGATCATGATCATTAGAAAGCAAATTACGGACTCCTCTTTAAATCTGCGTATTCCTCCAAAGCTCAGTTGTCCTGAGTCTGCACAACTCTGCCAGGACTTAGGATCAAGAGAGACACTCAAGTGCTTTAATACTAATATCTCTTGACACAATGAGGAAAATAATCATGGCCTCTAAACCTTCAAGCTGCATACTGGACCCTATTCCAACTAAACTACTGAAAGAGCTGCTTCCTGTGCTTGGCCGTCCTATGTTGAACATAATAAACGGTTCTCTATCCACCGGATGTGTACCAAACTCACTAAAAGTGCCAGTAATAAAGCCTCTCTTGAAAAAGCCAAACCTTGACCTAGAAAATATAAAAAACTATCGGCCTATATCGAATCTTCCATTCCTCTCAAAAGTTTTAGAAAAAGCTGTTGTGCAGAAACTCACTGCCTTCCTGAAGACAAACAATGTATACGAAATGCTTCAGTCTGGCTTTAGACCCCATCATAGCACTGAGACTGCACTTGTGAAGGTGGTAAATGACCTTTTAATGGCGTCAGACCGAGGCTCTGCATCTGTCCTCGTGCTCCTAGACCTTAGTGCTGCTTTTTATACCATCGACCACCACATTCTTTTGGAGAGATTGGAAACCCAAATTGGTCTACACGGACAAGTTCTGGCCTGGTTTAGATCTTATCTGTTGGAAAGATATCAGTTTGTCTCTGTGAATGGTTTGTCCTCTGACAAATCAACTGTACATTTYGGTGTTCCTCAAGGTTCCGTTTTAGGACCACTATTATTTTTAGGACCACTATTTTACCTCTTGGGGATGTCATTCGAAAACATAATGTTAACTTTCACTGCTATGTGGATGACACCCAGCTGTACATTTCAATGAAACATGGTGAACCCCCAAAATTGCCCTCGCTAGAAGCCTATGTTTCAGACATAAGGAGGTGGATGGCTGCAAACTTTCTACTTTTAAACTCGGACAAAACAGAGATGCTTGTTCTAGGTCCCAAGAAACAAAGAGATCTTCTGTTGAATCTGACAATTAATCTTGATGGTTGTACAGTCGTCTCAAATAAAACTGTGAAGGACCTCGGCGTTACGCTGGACCCTGATCTCTCTTTTGACGAACATATCAAGACTGTTTCAAGGACAGCTTTTTTCCATCTTCGTAACATTGCAAAAATCAGAAACTTTCTGTCCAAAAATGATGCAGAAAAATGTATCCATGCTTTTGTTACTTCTAGGTTAGACTACTGCAATGCTCTACTTTCCGGCTACCCGGATAAAGCACTAAATAAACTTCAGTTAGTGCTAAATACGGCTGTTAGAATCCTGACTAGAACCAAAGATTTTTATCATATTACTCCAGTGCTAGCCTCCCTACACTGTCTTCCTGTTAAGGCAAGGGCTGATTTCAAGGTTTTACTGCTAACCTACAAAGCATTACATGGGCTTGCTCCTACCTATCTTTACGATTTGGTCCTGCCGTACATACCTACACGTACGCTACGGTCACAAGACGCAGGCCTCCTAATTGTCCCTAGAATTTCTAAGCAAACAGCTGGAGGCAGGGCTTTCTCCTATAGTACTCAATTTTTATGGAATAGTCTGCCTACCCATGTGAGAGACGCAGACTCGGTCTCAACCTTTAAGTCTTTACTGAAGACTTCAGTAGGTCCTATGATTGAGTGTAGTCTGGCCCAGGAGTGTGAAGGTGAAAGGAAAGGCTCTGGAGCAACGAACCGCCCTTGCTGTCTCTGCACTGGGATTCTCTGCCTCTAACCCTATTACAGGGGCCGTCCCTAGGAGGGGTGCGTCACTTGAGTGGGTTGAGTCACTGACGTGATCTTCCTGTCTGGGTTCCTGTCTTGGGTTCGTGCCGTGGCGGAGATCTTTGTGGGCTATACTCGGCCTTGTCTCAGGATGGTAAGTTGGTGGTTGAAGGTATCCCTCTAGTGGTGTGGGGGCTGTGCTTTGGCAAAGTGGGTGGGGTTATATCCTGCCTGTTTGGCCCTGTCCGGGGGTATCATCGGATGGAGCCACAGTGTCTCCTGACCCCTCCTGTCTGAGCCTCCAGTATTTATGCTGCAGTAGTTTGTGTCGGGGGGCTAGGGTCAGTCTGTTATATCTGGAGTACTTCTCCTGTCTTATCCGGTGTCCTGTGTGAATTTAAGTATGCTCTCTCTAATTCTATCTTTCTCTCTTTCTTTCTCTCTCTCAGAGGACCTGAGCCTTAGGACCATGCCTCAGGACTACCTGGCATGATGCAGTGTGGTATTTGGCCGCTAAGCATGGCTACAGTTGCCAGCGCACTCGTTACACACTGATAGAGATGTGTGTGTGTGTGTTATCTGGCTCACTCTAGGCAGTGCCAGAATGTGTGGGCTTTGAGAGCAGAGGTGCCAGTATCACAAAAGAAACACTCAGGCCCACATTTACACCTGCTCACACATAGACACCCTCAGTTAAAAGCCAGATATTAATTTGATAGAGAGATACAGTTATACTTCATTTGCGCGCGTGAACACCTGAAAATATTTATGACCTCGATAGCTAAATCAGCAAGATCTGAGTCTGCTAACACGAAAGCAGGATTGTGAGAAAGCCTCTTCTGGTGTCTGTGTGAGTGTGTGTGCATGTCTTGTGTTCGGGCGCATGTGTGTGTGTGCTTCCATGTAGTAGGCAGTGTAGGCAGACAAACATCTAATGTATCTGTGCTCACAGAGGCCAAGAACCGTTAGAGGTCTCATTAAATTACTAGAGGGACTATGTCATAAACCTTCAAAGTTCCATAATGGCAGCCATCTTGGTCAGGGAGGAATCCAAAACTAGTCTAGTTGGAATGAATGGCAGTAGAGGCATAGGTGATACATTTGCTGCCTCTACTCACAGTCCCCAAGTCCAGAACAGACTATGGGAGGCGCACAGTGCTACATAGAGCCATGACAACATGGAACTCTATTCCACATCAAGTAACTGATGCAAGCAATAAAATCAGATTTAAAAACAGATAAAAATACACCTTATGGAACAGCAGGGACCGTGAAGCAACACAAACATAGGCACAGATGCATACACACACACACACACACACACACACACACACACACACACTTTGTATGGTAGAGGTGGAGTAGGGGCCTGAGGGCACACAGTGTGTTGTGAAATCTGGAAATGTATTGTAATGTTTTTTTTAAATTGCATAACTGCCTTAATTTTGCTGGACCCCAGGAAGAGTAGCTGCTGCCTTGGGGATCCATAATCCATAATAAATACAAATAGTAAAGCTAAAGTATCATCAGAACTATTATCATTACAGTTTATACTGGTTCATGCTGTGGATTGACTATATTGCTGTGAATGTTGGTATAGTGGCAGTTCATTGGAAAAATGTATGGAATCATCATTCCTCTAAAACTGGCTGGTTAGCTACCTTCTTCCCATTCATTGTTTTACACAATATCTTCTGATCACAGCACTGGCAAACCATGGTTATCCAACTCCCTGACCAACATGGCTGACCTTTGGACCGCCATAAGAAGGTTCATGTCCATTCTAGCATTCCAATTCCTAATTCTATGGCAACAATTTAACCAGGAGTATAGCCCTACTCATCTGACCAAGAGCCTTCATCATGTGACCAACAGCCACTATAATACACACTGTTAGCTAAAGCAGCTTGCTTGCTAAAGCACAGTGTCTGTTCACAAAAGAGAGGCTATATTAACACAAAGAGCATACACACGCTGAGAGACTGACACAAAGGGCACAGCAACACACACACACACAGTAGATGAGTTCTGTGACAGTTCAGACAGAAGGCCGGGCATGTTTGGAGTAGCTCTGAGGGTGAGGAGGGGGTGCCCTGCTCCCAGACTCACAGAGACAGCACAGCCAGGCTGGCGTAAGGCTACGACTAGGCTAATGACTGAGCATACAGAGCCCTAGGCAGAAAGACTGGGGTCTGAGGATATGAGGACTGACGCTACCACTGTTTGCCGACATTAGAGAGGGGAAGCAGGAGGGGAAGGGGAGAGTAGGGGGGAAGGAGTAGACAGCAGGAGGGGAGAGTAGAGGGAAGGAGTAGACAGCAGAAGGGGAGAGTAGGGGGAAGGAGTAGACAGCAGGAAAGGGGAGAGTAGGGGGAAGGAGTAGACAGCAGGAGGGAGAGTAGAGGGAAGGAGTAGAGCAGCGAAGGGGAGAGTAGAGGGAAGGAGTAGACAGCAGAGGGGAGAGTAGGGGGAAGGAGTAGACAGCAGGAGGGGAGAGTAGGCGGGGAAGGAGTAGACGCAGGAGGGGAGAGTAGGGGGAAGGAGTAGACAGCAGGAGGGGAGCGTAGGGGGGAAGGAGTAGACAGAGAGAGGGGAGAGTAGGGGGGAAGGAGTAGACAGCAGCAGGGGAGAGTAGAGGGAAGGAGTAGACAGCAGGAGGGGAGAGTAGGGGGAAGGAGTAGACAGCAGGAAGGGGAGAGTAGGGAAGGAGTAGACAGCGGAGGGGAGGTAGGGGGAAGGAGTAGACAGCAGAAGGGAGAGTAGGGGAAGGAGTAGACAGCAGGAGGGGAGAGGTCGAGGGAGGAGTAGACAGCAGGAGGGGAGAGTAGGGGGAAGGAGTAGACAGCAGAAGGGAGGTAGGGGGAAGGAGTAGAAGCAGGAGGGGAGAGTAGGGGGAAGGAGTAGACAGCAGGAGGGGAGAGTAGGGGGAGGAGTAGACAGCAGGAGGGAGAGTAGGGGAGGAGTAGAACAGCGGAGGGGAGAGGTAGGGGGGAAGGAGTAGACAGGAGAGGGAAGGTAGGGGGGAAGAGTAGACAGCGAAGGGGAGAGTAGGGGGAAGGAGTAGACAGCAGAAGGGGAGAGTAGGGGGAGGAGTGAGAGCAGGAGGGGAGAGTAGGGGGAAGGAGTAGACAGCAGAAGGGGAGAGTAGGGGAAGGAGTAGACAGCAGGAGGGGGAGTAGGGGGAAGGAGTAGACAGCAGAGGGGAGAGTAGAGGGAAGGAGTAAGACAGCAGGAGGGGAGAGTAGGGGGAAGGAGTAGACAGCAGAAGGGAGAGTAGGGGGAAGGAGTAGACAGCAGGAGGGGAGAGTAGGGGGGAAGGAGTAGACAGCAGGAGGGGAGAGTAGGGGGGAAGGAGTAGAACAGCAGAAGGGGAGAGTAGGGGGAAGGAGTAGAACAGCAGAGGGAGAGTAGGGGGAGGAGTAGACAGCAGGAGGGGAGAGTAGGGGGAAGGAGTAGACAGCAGAAGGGGAGAGTAGGGGAAGGAGTAGACAGCAGGAGGGGGAGTAGGGGGAAGGAGTAGACAGCAGAGGGGAGTAGGGGGGGAGTGACAGCAAGAAGGGGAGAGTAGGGGGAAGGAGTAGCACAGAGAAGGGGAGTATGGGGAAGGAGTAGACAGCAGAAGGGGAGAGTAGGGGGAAGGAGTAGACAGCAGAAGGGGAGAGTAGAGGGAAGGAGTAGACAGCAGGAGGGGAAGTAGGGGGAAGGAGTAGACAGCAGAAGGGGAGAGTAGGGGAGGAGTAGACAGCAGGAGGGAGAGTAGGGGGAAGGAGTAGACAGCAGAAGGGGAAGAGTAGGGGGAAGGAGTAGCAGCAGGAGGGTGAGAGTAGGGGAGAGGAGTAGAACAGCAGAGGGGAGAGTAGGGGGAAGGAGTAGACAGCAAGGAGGGGAGAGTAGGGGGAAGGAGTAGACAGCAGAAGGGAGAGTAGAGAGGAAGGAGTAGACAGAAGGAGGGAGAGTAGGGGGAGGAGTAGACAGCAGAAGGGGAGAGTAGGGGGAAGGAGTAGACAGCAGGAGGGAGAGTAGGGGGGAAGGAGTAGACAGCAGAAGGGCAGAGGTAGGGGGAGGAGTAGACAGCAGAAGGGGAGGTAGGGGGGAAGGAGTAGACAGCAAGGAGGGGAGAGTAGGGGGAAGGAGTAGAAGCAGGAGCGGGAGAGTTAGGGGGAAGGAGTAGACAGAAGAGGGAGAGTAGGGGGAAGGAGTAGACAGCAGAGGGGAGAGTAGGGGGAAGGAGTAGACAGCAGGAGGGGAGAGTAGGGGGAAGGAGTAGACAGCAGAAGGGGAGAGTAGGGGGAAGGAGTAGACCAGCAGGAGGGGACGAGTAGGGGGAAGGAGTAGACAGCAGAGGGGAGAGTAGGGGGAGGAGTAGACAGCAGAGGGGAGAGTAGGGGAAGGAGTAGACATGCAGAAGGGAGAGTAGGGGGAAGGAGTAGACAGCAGGAGGGAAGAGTAGGGGGAAGGAGTAGACAGCAGAAGGGGAGAGTAGGGGGAAGTAGTAGACAGCAGAAGGGGAGAGTAGGGGGAAGGAGTAGACAGCAGAAGGGGAGAGTAGAGGGAACTATTTGACCATGGTTACTGATCAAAGCCTTATAAAAACCTTGACAAAGTACAGGCTCAGTGAGCACAGCCTTGCCATTGAGAAGGGTAGACACAGGAAAACCTGGCTCCCTGTAGAGGAAAGGCTGTGCAACCACTGCACAACAGCAGAACCTGAGACGGAGCTGCATTTCCTAACAAAATGTGAAAAATATAAAACAATTAGTGTCATTTCCCCAAATTTGAAACCCTTATTCAAAGTTTCAAAGACCTCTCTGATGAGAGTAGGCTACCCGTCCTGTTAGGGGAGGACGCAGAGAGCTGTGGGTTGGCAGCGCACTACATTGCTGCCTGCCATAAGAAGAGGGACAGTGTCTGACAGACCAATCAACCTGCACATGTACTCTACTGTATGCTTATTGTTATTGTTCAATGTATGGTTATTTTGACCCTTGGTTATTGTTGTTACTGTTGTCCCGTTGACAATTTTGATTCTCATTATTTTCGTATTGTAAATATCCAAAGTAAGCTTGGCAATATGTACATTGTTACGTCATGCCAATAAAGCAAATTGAATTGAGAGAGAGAGAGACGGGGAGAGAGACAGGGAGAGAGACAGGGAGAGAGAGACATAGAGACAGAGAGAGACAGACAGAGAGAGACAGACAGAGAGAGAGACAGGGAGAGAGAGACAGGGAGAGAGAAACAGAGAGAGAGAGACAGAGAGAGAGAGACAGAGAGAGAGAGACAGGGAGAGAGAGTGTGATGAAGAAAGCAGGGCCTCAGGAGGATTCCTATTAGTTACATAACAACCTGAGACTCAACAAAATGAATCCATTGAAAATCCCATTCCATCCCAAACACTAAAACACTAACCCCATCACTGAGAGCAACCGCCAGTATGAGAGAAATATATAGCAGTGATGATATAGACTATAGACAAAAGGAACAAAAGTTTACCCAAACACTTGAGTCCAGCTTAAACAAAAAAGGGAATCGGGTGCTCGACTAAAACTTCTAAATGGTGACAATCCGGAAGAATAAAGAGAAATAAGCACTGTTTCTGCGTTGATCAGACTGGACAAACAAACAATAGGCTTACAAGCTGAGGGTAATCTCCTGACCATGCAGAGCACTGCGCCACGCTCACAAGAATAGTGGATCAATAGTGGAAAATCTATAGTGATTGAGTGGATGTTATATCTTTGTCTCCTGTGTGTGTGTGTGTGTGTGTGTGTGGGATCAGTAAAGCCAAACACACACACCACACACACACACACACACACACACAGCACAACAACAACACACAACACACACACACCACACACATACACACACACACACCACACACCAATCCCACACACACCACCAACAGGAGACAAGAATATAACATCCCCTTTCCCAGCTCTTTTTCTGTCCGCTTAATGGATGACTATGAGTTCATTGGTCGGAGACAGTCTGGTTGCTTCTGTCCCTCAAAATCGGGCCTTTCTGGAGTTCGGACACGGCTATCCCGATACACCAGCAGCATTCCCTCGGCTTATCCCACACATCTATCCAAGTACACGGCTTTGCAATCCGGTCGGACCTCGAGCAGCCACGATACCTCCTATTTCACTCCATGCGCGTCATCCTATGGCCGCACGCAGCCTACCCTTACCACAGCACTGTACGCGCACACCACCCAAGTGCCTACCTGCCATAACCAGCACAGTAGCTACAACAACGGTCTCTGGGACGCAACGAGAATAGAGGAAATCGGTACGTTTTAAAAAATAGGTGTTGAGACATGTGGAGTTATTCAATTGTTTTTGCCATTTTCAAGAATGCAGTAAACAGTGGAAGGACAGGCATTATACGGACGCGATGGACTTCTAAATTAGAATTGGCACTTAATATTAGTCCTAACTAAACCCTATCAGAAGTCTACAAATAAACCACTAATGAAATATAGGGAATTCATAACAATATAGCAAGCACGCATTACGGGAAACAGTGCTCTCGACCTTAAAAGGTGTTAATAATTAGAGTAGGATTACGTCATTGTAATGTCAAACCGCACTTGTACATATGTAGTCATAACACCTGAAGCACTTTTGAAAATTATTTATTTTAAGTGTCTAATAGTTTACAGGCTACTAACCTCAAGAATACATTTGCATGGATAAACAAGGGTACTGTTCTCGTCTCAAATTGAAATGAGAATCCATTTTCCGTAAGATTTTCAACATTACCCTAGGGCTATATGTAGCCTATTTCACCATTTTAATTATTAGTCTAATCTGATATTAGGTACAGGTGAGATTGACCTAACGGGTAGGCGTGTCAGGTTTGTATTTATATTTATTGTGCCCGCGAGACAGGTCGGTTGATTGGCACAATAATTCGCCTAGCCTACTTCTGTTATGATCGATACAGGTCACATGCATACCGACTAATGGAGGAAAAACCGAGCCACTAAACATTTTTGTCCTGGATCCCCCTACAAAGACATGGGCCAGACCCAAAAAACATGTAATACTGAAAACCATTTATCTTTGTGACGTTATTGCTTCTGTGCTCACTAATTACTTAATGATATGTTAAGATCACAGATAGCCGGCATAGGACTAGAAATGAGGTACAATCATTTTCAAAAACGTTTAAACAAAATGCATTACAGCATTAATTCACGTAGTCTAATGTCCATGATCAAATAAACCAATTGTTTAGAATGGCTTTAGTCCTAATTTGAAGTGTTGAAGCCTGTTTGGGACTAACAGCGTCGAAGACATTCGAATAGGAATCCAATCAACTCTCAACACAACAAAAAAATATGTATGAGTGAGCTGCTTAGGGGGTTTAATAGCAGCCTATTTATATTTACAACAACATTAAAAACCTGTGCAGGTAATCCGGTTATCGTCGACTGCGACCCTGTGACATCTCTCCACTGCTACTGTTGCTATTGCCATGTTTTACTGTCAACTCTCTCCCCCAGCACATCCTCGAAAAGTAATCACAATTTTCACCCACGTATTAGGAAATGGTTTGTGCTGCTCACATTTTGTTTAACTTTTACTTTCATTTTCCCCTACCGGCAAGTCAGCTTAAAAACTCAACTGCTTGATTTCAGAATGAAGTGCCCTACCTAGGGGACTAACAGGTTGGCTTAACTGCCTTGCTTTGCACGCTACTGCGCTAGAACGCGCCAGATTTTGCACCTGGTCAGTTCGGGATTCGATTATCAGCCAACCTCTTCGGTATTCCTGCCCAACGATCTTAACCACTAGGTCTACCTGCCGCCCCAATGAATCTTACAGCATTTCGTGTGTTGCCATTGTTGGAAAGTCATAATATTTAAGGCCCCAGATTTATAAACATTGGCAGTCCTCTTGAACATTAACAGATCATTATGTTATTCTTAGTTCTGGATAAAAGCTGGTCATTGTTCTGAACCATGTATTATAATTTTTTTTAATGATAATATAACCATGTAATGATTAGTTTAATTCCTACCAATAACAACGATAATGGCCTAATAATAATTAAAGTAAAACTATAGCAAAACATGGTATATCAACTATTGATTACTCATTGTATGTTGCAAATTATTTTTGGAATGCCTAATTGCATAGGCAATATTAGTTTACGTGATTTTAAAGGTGCTTCACGGGATTTTTATTTTATTTTGAATGTAATTTCAGAAAATGTCCATAAACATATC